>NC_064626.1:191113966-191429848 GCF_023864275.1 Schistocerca cancellata | reverse complement strand
TCTAACACACTACTTTTGTGTGACGATCCATAGGAGAAGGATAGAAAGCATGGGATATTAGAGTTAAATATTCTAGCAAATTTGTCCATAGATGGAGCATTTTGCAGAACCAGATCAAATTGTTGAGCACAGCAGTGGATATAATAAGCCCTAGTATATACTTGCCTAATCCTTACCTGAACACAGTTGTTCCCAACAGCATCACCGTGACGGCAGTGTGCGATCACCTTCTCCTTCTTTGTGTCCGCATGCTTTTGTAATCCAGAATTTATTATTTTAAATAACATCTCAGCATCCTGTGCGTCAGGCTTAAAGAAGACCCAAAATTTCTCCACATAGCGCCATGAAATTCGTATCCATACACAGCATTAATTGTTGAATACTACAAGTATATGTTGTTTTATCCGATATTACAGAGAAGTAATGCACACTTAAAATTTCTTGCAGTTATTATTTCTCTGTATACAATCCTGAAATTCATTTTGAACTGTTTTTGATGTACCTTCAAACACACTTACCGTCTCTAATTGTCCCTTCATTGATACGTCAGCAGTGCTTTCTACATATACAGGGCCACGAAAAACTCCCGAGTTTTGATTCTTCCCGTTCGTCATGAACACCTAAAGCTAACTCCAACGCCCCGCAGAACTGTATGCATTCTTTTTATCTGGAGAGTTATGTCTTCCATTATCCACTTGTTCGTTATGTTTCCTCACAGTAAATCTTCTAGCCTTTTCTCAAATTGTACTCAATAGTAGCTAAAGTGTTTATGGTTGCTAGCAAGTTATATAAAATGTATGTTCCTGAATAATAAAAGCTTTTTAGGACGAAAACAAATGACTTTATATCTTAAAGTACATGCCTCTACTTCTACTACAAAGTACGACATACGTATGTCGACTACAGAATATCTTAAGGATTGAGTATTTTCGAAGCATTTTAACAAATGATGTTCAAATTTTATTGCCTACATACCAATTGCAAACATAAGCATCCTGCAATTAGCATCAGCACATTTACATGTGTGTGTAGTGCTGCCACATCTCTCTAAAATAGGACGAGAGAATCTACTCATGAAAAGTAAATACACACAGAGAAAGAGTGCAGCTAAGTCGCACACACACACGGTATGCAATATACATCTACAAATCATGGACCAGTCACGCACACATCCTGTCTCTCTCACACACGTAAATAGTTCCGTCGTGCCTCTAATCGACATGACGAGACTGAAAATTAACTTGATGCATCAGTGTGTTAGCGCATCTGCCCGCCTAAGGGCGGAACTTGATTTTGTACATTTTTGACTGTAGAGACATGAACGCCACAACAGGCAACCCTTTCGTGTTTCCGAGACTACGTTTTCTCAGTATGACACTGGAAATTACATTGGTGATTGCCCATGTATGAAACTGAAATGAATTTGAAGTTACTTTCTCTTAGCATGAATCTTACACGTAAGATTATTATTGCTCCAAAGAACGAAGAACGCATCTGACAATATTGAACTGACGCATAAAATGAAAAATCCTCTCTGCAAACAATCATGACTAAGTTACTGAGTCCCACAAAGTTAATGCATCGTTTTATGAATGTCTATTTTAAACTGCTCTCCCTCTACTCGATTCACCTCTGACTGTAACTGTGACCTTCATACCAGCGTCCGATGGCTGAAAGAAATAAAGAGTAGCAGTGTGTGTACGTTTTTGAACAGGGGAGCGCAATGAAAATTTCAGTTCAATGCTGCATACCAAGAGTCACAATCAAGTAAATATCAGCCTTCGCTAAAGCAAGCCAGAGAGCTATTTAAATAACTGCAAAGTGGTAGATGTATACAGCATCAATTGTCTTAAAGTAATAGAAGCATAGTCCAACTTTCAGTTACAGCTTTTAGACAAAACACTTAGAAAAAAATACCTATAAGACTAAATGTAAACTGTAAACGTATAAAGTGACCCACATGATATACGTATAATTTAATAAATATTTAGTTGATAACCAGGTGTTTGGAAGGAGAGAGTAAGATTACACTACCAATTTCATCCATAACTATATGCTCCTACGAAGAGAGAGTAAAAGTATACATCACAACCTGACAGCCACGAACCAGTAGGACACCTGAATATGTGTTAAAACTCTGCAGTTCAAAATAGGAAACCTGTGGCACTTGTAAAGCTAAGTTTCTCGGTTCTATTTACGGTGATGTACTCAAATCCAACATTTCAAGTTTCCGGTCACTGTGTTCCAAACTTCTTGTTTGTCAACGGACGTGTGAAATGACATAATTAGTATGGATTCAATAAAACCTGAAATGATATGGCTAAAATTAATGATTCGCACTCCAAGTCACTGTGTAGAAGTTCTGAGAATACTGAGACTAGGGTTAATATCTTAGTTGCCACTCCTTGAACTAACCACATTCAAGATTAAGATCACTGTTCAAGGAGCATTCAAAAGATACTATTTGAGATCTGACCTAAGACTAGTAATATGGAGATGAACAGTCGTAATAGCAGTGAACCTGTAGTGTACACTGTAAACTGCATGAAGTGAAAGTGGACCTCATAGGTCCAACTAGCAGTCACTTCGCACACCCTAATAAGATATTCCTGTTGATGAAACTAATCAACTGGAAATTTTGTCGTCGGAGCGATACGGTTTGCAAACAAGCAAGTAGTGTTTGACGTGTAACTTGTAATATGTGATTAAGAATTAGTTTCATTCTTCGAGTGAATGAGTACATTAGTGCTGAAATATTTCAGTTCAATTGGCCTCACCTGTCAGTAGCACTGTGGCATTATGCCTAAAGAAAAGTAGTGCGTTAAGATACTGAACAGCGTCTGCTACAAAGAGATAAGTTATATAATTTCTACGTCTGTGTTACCGTTGAGCTTCTACATACAAGCTTCTACCAACATTATACAAAAAACTGTGCAAGAATCACAATGTAAGTTACGACAGTGCCAATCACGGCAACAAACAAGTGCAGATCTATGTCGAAGAATCCGGCAGCAGAAAAAGCAAGCTTCCCCATTGACAGTTGGAGAACACCTGGCGCCGAGGAAGGAGGTCGTATAGCCAGAATCAAATCCATCAGCCTGCCTGCTGTGGCAGCACGGCCAGACGCAGAGGAGCAAGCCCAGCACATGGCGAGAAGGCTGCCTGCTGTAAACACCAGATCCACGCATGTCACATATACGACGACAAGCGACTCCTTCTGGACAAACTTGTACCACCTCAGAAGCAGCACGAGAAAGTAGGTCTTTAGCACCATGCGAACCAAGCTCTTGAGCACAGACAGCAGCAGCGCGAGTCCAAAGTGCTGTCCGCAGAGTCGGGCGACGCGGTGGAGGGACAGCCTGGCGCGCTGCAGCCGCCGCAGCTCACCCTCCGCCACCCACAGCCGCCCTCCGGAGGACGCCGCCTCCTCCAGCTCCGCCTCACTGCACAGTGGCGGCCGCACACTCCTCACCAGCTGTGTACAGACGGCACCCATCCGGTCTCGCACTGTTAGCACAATACTGAGGAACTGCACTTGCCACAGATAAGAATATGGTAAAAGGAAGTGGATAAGTATTGCTCTCCGTCCTCCAGTTAGCTGAATGGCATTGGCTGTAGCCACAAAAAGCAATTTTATTATAACGGTAGAAAGCAGAAAAATGGACATTATTCTTGTCTTCTTGAAGGTTTGAAAACTAATTTTACCACATTGACGTGGAAGTAAAATATCCACCTTGTCTAACAGATCAGTAAGTTCACATATAAACTGCTTCCTCGTAATAAGGCACGTGATTAGCAGTGCTGTGGGTTCCAACCACATCAACAGAGTCATGACCACTAACGGAAACTGTGCCGCTCTCAGAAAACCTGGAAATAAATATGTGCACGAGTGGGTGTAGCTGCAGTAAGAGCCAACACCCGTGATGACAGCTAACCACACTGCAGTTATAGCTTCACTGAGAGGTCGTCTGAGCCCACGTTTAAATACGTTGTTCCTGTTGGAGCTCATTACGGGATTCAGACCACAGATGTGGCTCACCATGTACAACGGTCTTATGGCTGTTTTGAAACTGTAAGACTCCATTACAAAACGCGTATGACTGAGATATGGCCGTTAGTGAAGAGATTTTGGTAGATATTATGTACAGCTAACCATGCAAGATATTAATCACCTTGTTTACACATATCCGATTTTAAAGCAAAACAATAGTATAGTGTGAGGCAGCAAGTTTTCTGCTCCCGCTGTTCTCACTAGTGTGAAGCAACTCTGATGGCTGCAGGCAGAGTGAAACCTGGTATGCAGTACACTGAAGACGCTCGGTATTGCGGAGGACGCGATAACTAGATGGCCTTCCGATCAATTTATCGTGACACTGTATTAAGGAACTTAGTTCGCGACCACTAAGGTAGATTGCTCATACCGATCTTTACCTCAATGAAATGTCGCACATAAATTGCGTTAATGGTTTCGATTGTGTCGAGGCAGTCCTAAAAAATTTTACGTTTGCATGCCACTCCATGTCAGCAGCTATAGCGTTGCTAATTAATTGGAGACACACAGTAGCGAACTGCAGACTTACTAAACAGCTTTGGTGTTTTGCGACGACATTTAAGGTGAACTCCCAATGGTTTTTCTTTTTTCTATTCGAACCCCATCTACATCAATTGACTTAGTTTTTTTCGTTTCTGGTACCACCGTTTTCATTCTGCCATATCTGTCAGACATGCTTCAGTTAACACTCCTGTAGGCGTCATAACCGCTTTACAAATAATTTATGAATGCCAACAGCAAACAACCAGCATGTAACTAATATTCAGTACGACAGAACAGTAATGGACGCTGTGGACATAAATTGACGCATGTAAGAGTGCAAAGTTCAAAAAACATGACTTGTGAAGGAGGCTAGCCAGTGGATAGCAATCCTTGGAGATACATACGACGTGAAAGAAAATATCAGAGCTATGAAGCTTCGGTGCCAGTTTTGGAAGACGGTTATTTCTGAGCAAGCATTTCTTCAATTCTGTGTCAAAAGGACCATTCTGCTGGCATGATAATTAAACTTGACTCATGCCATGCTGGAGTCTTCCCTCATCTCCTTCTTCATAATTGCAATTTTATTTGTTAAAAATTCGCTGGCGGAAGATAGCTAATGAATTAGGTAATTATAACGGATAAGGACGCAGATGGCGAAGTATGAGGAACATGCGCTCCGTACGGACAGGCGGAAAATGCTTCGGAGTAGTCACCAGTGAGGGTCTGTGATGCGATAACCAGTAGCTCTGTCACGTCTGGTGCACTCCGATGCTGAATGTAACTAATCTACCTCGGTAATCATATAGTGAACACGTAATTTGAGATCAAATGGACCAGTTATGTTTGTGTAATTGTAATCTCATGCAGCTTTAATTTGACCTTGAAAGATTCGGAAGAAAAGATAATAAAGTTAATGTGTTCGGTCTGTATTACTCGATTAGTGTTGTTAGACATCGTGGTTATTATTACACTACTTGGCATTAAAATTGCTACACCACGAAGATGACGTGCTACAGACGCGAAATTTAGCCGACAGAAAGAAGATGCTGTGATATGCAAATGATTAGCTTTTCAGGGCATTCACACAAGGTTGGCGCCGTTGGCGACACCTTCAACGTGCTGACATGAGGAAAGATTCCAAACGATTTGTCATACACAAACAGCAGTTGACCGTCTTTGCCTGGTCAAACGTTGTTGTGATGCCTCGTGTAAGGAGGAGAACTGCGTACCATCAGGTTTCCGACTTTTATAAAGGTCGGATTGTAGCCTATCGCGATTGCGGTTTATCGTATCGCGACATTGCTGCTCGCGATGGTCGAGATCCGATGACTGTTAGCAGAATATGGAATGGGTTGGTTCAGGAGGGTAATACGAAACGCCGTGCTGGATCCCAACGGCCTCGTATCACTAGCAGTCGAGATCACAGGCACCTTGTCAGCATGGCTGTAACGGATCGTGCAGCCACGTCTCGATACCCGAGTCAACAGATGGGGACGTTTGCAAGACAACAACCACCTACACGAACAGTTCGACGACGTTTGCAGCAGCATGGACTATCAGTTCGGAGACCATGGCTGCGGTTACCCTTGACACTGCACCACAGACAGAAGCGCCTGCGATGGTGTACTCAACGACGAACCTGGTTGCACGAATGGCTAAACGTCATTTTTTCGGATGAATCCAGGTTCTGTTTACAGCATCATGATGGTCGCATCCATGTTTGGCGACATCGCGGTGAACGCACAATGGAAGTGTGTATTCGTCATCGCCTTACTGGCGCATCAACCGGCGTGATGGTATGGGCTGCCATTCGTTACACGTCTCGGTCACCTCTTGTTCGCATTGACGACACTTTGAACAGTGGACGTTACATTTCAGATGTGTTACGACCCGTGGCTCTACCCTTCATTCGATCCTTGCGAAGCCCTACATTTCAGCAGGATAATGCATGACTGCGTGTTGCAAGTCCTGTACGGACTTTTGTGGATACAGAAAATGTTCGACTGCTGCCCTGGCCAGCACATTCTCCAGATCTCTCACCAATTAAAAACGTCTGGTCAATGGTGGCCAGCAACTGGCTCGTCACAATACGCCAGTCACTACTCTTCATGAACTGTGGTATCGTGTTGAAGCAGCATGGGCATCTGTGCCTGTACTCGCCATCCAAGCTCTGTTTGACTCAATACCAAGGCGTATCAAGGCCGTTATTACGGCCAGATGTGGTTGTTTTGGGTTCTGATTCCTCAGGATCTATGCACCCAAAGTGCGTGAAAATGTAATCTCATGTCAGTTCTAGTATAATATATTTGTCCAATGATTACCCGTTTATTATCTGCATTTCTTCTTCGTGTAGCAATTTTAATGGCAAGTAGTGTTCATTGATTATGGAACAGGTCAAAAATACGAACGTGCAAAGTAACGTACAGCGCGAGTACTAATAAACCTACTCCTATGCAGCGTGTCATTCAGTAGACAACACCAAGTTTGGCAGATGTTTCGTTGATACCGCCCCTGACCGCTGTTTTTATCTGATCATGGCAGTAGCCGAAACAACTTTAGAAACGAAGAAACATATTATCCGACCTAGAGGGCTAATAGCGGTGCCTTGTTTGATTGAAGCACTCTCCTATAGGAATTGTGAAAGATTCCGCAACCAATAAATTTAATGAATAGGGAATAGTTATTTAATTCAAACTCTCTGTCACTCGTTCAGGATAAGGCAACCAACTTTCGCCACATTGCGTGGAATTTTGTTCATGACTCACAGTGAGCCATGGCTTTTCCCTTATACGGAAGGGAAGAATTTCTTTTAGTTACCACCAGTTCCGTAAGTGCAGTGGTCGCAACGGATCTGTGAGAACAAACTCTGTCCAAACAAAGAAAAGCACGAGATCCGCACGACCTTAAGGAAACCGACTAAGCAAAGCACTAATTTATTAGTTAATTTGCTGATCATAAGGTGTAAATGGGGGTTGCGAGGTGCTCTTATGTGTGAGGGGAATTTCATTGAATTGATGAATGCAGATAGAAACTACTATGACATCTTTATTACATAAAGGGGGTAAACGAGAACTCTCATAAATACGAAGAAGGTAAGGTCGCTATTTCTGCTCATTCATATACTACCGAACGTAATTTTGGGGGACGAAGGAAAGATTGATTCAGCAGTCTGCCCTATCCACAATAACGAAGAACAAGAGGAAAGGCGGGAAATGGAATAAGGGTTCCGATTGTTGTGACTAAATAGATGCACTCTCATTTTTATAAGAGCGTGGAACTATCAACATGCACTCGCCACTACCGTAGACTAAACAGAGTATGGGGTAAATAGGAGAATAAGAATGTGTCAAAGTAGCCGCCCCACCGAAAATCAAGTAACTTATGTGAATATACGTCATAGCGACACCCGTTTAAGTGAAGAAAATAAAATCACTGCAAGGGTACGAAGTTGCTATTTAATTAACAATACGCAAGATCAAACGCTTGTTACTTGGTCGCGTGTTCTAGCACAAAGGACCATGAACCCATTTCGCGAAGTTACAGTCTAGAAACTTAGATCCAAATGCGTATAACAAGAAAAAGACTAAAGGAGAGATGCTGAAGGCACTACTGCAACGTTGAAGACAAGAATCTTTACCCTGATGTGAACCATAGCTGACCTCGCGCTCGTAAAGGATAAAAGTCAGGCGCAAAGTTCAACATTACTCACCAATTATCGAATTTAGGAAGTAAAATTAATGAGAAACGGAAAGAAAAATAGAACACTAGGGAATCATTAGTGAGAGAGCTCTAAGTGCATTATAACAAACTAAGCTGGCATTCACTGAGTACATCCACGCTTACGGAAATCAGCATCGTGGCCTCAGGCTCTACCAGCGAGCAGGAACAGGACACAACTGACTGAGTTTCCTCGTCTTCAAAGGACAGCTGGGAGCGCTGGGTCGTGAGAATTGGCCACTCCGAATTTGGCCAGTCAGAACCCACGGGATTGTTGCGAAACACGATGCTCGTATAGCTAGCCGCCCGGACAACTGAAAATGGTTCGTGATTCGTCAGAAGTCGGTCAGCGTTTCGTCAGGGAGGCTGCTTGCAGCGTTTAAAGGGTATGAAAGTTAAGCTTCAGTGTTGGTACCACGACTTGTGAGACTAAGGACGGGGGAGAACTTTTGGCCACTAAATATCATTCAGACTGGTCGCCCATGTTCCCTACAGCAACGATCAGCGCAGGAAAATGGAAGCCATCATGGCCACCCCAGCGAGACTGCTAAATTGGGTTCATAAAATAAGGAAAAATATCCCGTGCCCTTCCTGTCTCAATTAGCACCGTAACATTGCCACAGAAAATTGTCTAGCCATATAGGCATCCCACTGCAATTGTAAAACGATGATAGAATTGCAAAAAGAATAAAATATGAAAGGCGTACATAGTGAATGAGAATGAAATGCATATTTTTCAACGTTCCAGACAGTAGTATAGCCGTGGTGCCGAGCTGGCGCGATCCCGTCCATAACATGAGGCATTCTCGAGGAAACTGCCCCCCGCCATTGTAAAAATTCTAATATTGACTTGAATACTTGTAACAGAGCTATTTATGTCATCCCGCGACTTCATGCTTTATCATCCTCTCGAAACTGCAGAGTCGCTACTCCCGCTTCATCTTTCACACTACCGCATCGAAAATTTGTGTCGCAGTGCACACAGAACCTTCATCTAAAATTCCGTGAAAGCAAATCTCCATTTCTTCTTCCGTATTCTTCGCGCAAGCTAATCCTTTTACAAAATATAATGGCTCACACCGTTCTGTTATCCATTCGGTACCGAAGAGTGACTCAAAGGCTCAAAAATGAGACCGCAAAAACTGGCAGTTCAAATTCTTCTCTCAAAATTCACGAATTCAACCGAAATTGATCTCTGATTGATTTGCTTCCATTCGCACTCGTGGTTAAATTTCTGAGTCCATTTACCGAAAAAATCGGAATATTTACTTTTTCATTAGGCTCTTGAAATAACTCCTCTGCAAGTGCTCTCGCCTCCGAGCCAGAATCCAATAAGATGTCAACATTAGCTTCGCGTACGTCATCAGTAAGAATTGGATCGACGACTTCCTTAGTACGCTGGTCGTTTTCCCTTAGTAAGTATACCGTAACATCGTGTTCATTGTCTGTATGCTTCATTTGTATCGTAATAGTTGACCTTAAGTCTGTACATTCACTTTTGGAATAGGTCACGTCCGAAACAAAACACAGTTTCCCTTCGAAACCCGATGTGGAACATTGTTATCATTCCTTACCTGTTAGAGTGATCGATTGTACATCTCACGATCGTTGTTCCTGTCATCTATCGCACACTATGTGATCAAAAGTATCCGGACACCGCCAAAAACATACGTTTTTCATATTAGGTGGATTGTGCTACCACCTACTGCCAGGTACTCCATATTAGCGACCGCCGTAGTTATTAGATATCGTGAGAGAGCAGAATGAGCGCTCCGCGGAACTCACAGATTTCGAACTTGGTTAGGTAATTTAGCGTCACTTACGTCATATGTCTGTACGCGAGATTACCACACTACTAAACATCCCTGGAACCACTGTTTCCGATGTGATAGTGAAGTGGAAACGTGAAGGGACACGTACAGCACAAAAGCGCACAGGTCGACTTCGTCTCCTGACTGTTGAAGAGGGTCGTAATAGGCAGACATCTATCCAGACCAACACACAGGAATTCCAAATTTCATTACGATCCACTGCAAGTACAACGACAGTCCAAATGATTCTAATGGCTCTGAGCACTATGGGACTTAACATCTGAGGTCATCATGCCCCGAGAACTTAGAACCACTTAAACCTAACTAACCTAAGGACATCACACACAGCCATGCCCGAGGCAGGATTCGAACCTGCGACCGTAGCGGTCGCGCGGTTCCAGACTGAAAATGGCTCTGAGCACTATGGGACTTAACATCTATGGTCATCAGTCCCCTAGAACTTAGAACTACTTAAACCTAACTACCCTAAGGACATCACACAACACCCAGTCATCACGAGGCAGAGAAAATCCCTGACCCCGCCGGGAATCGAACCCGGGAACCCGGGCGCGGGAAGCGAGAACGCTACCGCACGACCACGAGCTGCGGACTCCAGACTGAAAAGCCTAGAATCGCTCGGCAACACCGGACTACGACAGTTAGGCGGGAGGCAAGAAAACTTGGATTTCATGGCCGAGCGGCTGCTCATAAGCCACGCATCACGCCGGTAAATGCCAAACGATGCTTCGCTTGGTGTAAGAAGTTTAATCATTGGACGACTGAACAGTGGGAAAACGATGTGTGGAGTGACGAATCACGATACACAATGTGGCGATCCGATGGCGGCAGAAAACACGCGCTCCCCCATTGACAGGTGGAGAACACCTGACGCCAAGGATAGCTGTGGTACAGCCAGAATTCCGTTCATCGGTCTTCCCGCTGTGGCAGCACGGTCCGCCGCGGAGGAACAGCCCAGCACACGGCCAGCAGGCTGCCTGCTACAACCACCAGCTTCACGGAGGTCACGTATATGCCGACAGCAACAGTGCGAGCCCAAAGTGCTGCCCGCAGAGGCGGACGACGCGGTGCATCGATAGCCTGGCCCGCTGCAGCCGCCGCAGCTCACCCTCCGCCACCCCCACTGCCCACCGGAGACCACCGCCTCCCCCAGCTGCGCCGTCTTGCGCGGCGGCGACCGCACTCTCCCTCAGCAGCTGTGTACAGACGACACCCTTTCGGCCTCGCACTGTTAGCACTACACGCAAGAACTGCACTTGTAACAGTTGAGAATAAGGTATGAAGAAGAAGATAATTATTACTCTCCATCCGTAAGTTAGCTCACTGATACCGAATATATTGTGTTCGAAAAATATCCGTACAACCTTCTGGAGCGTTCAGACGGGATGGAGTGTATAAATTTTTGAATAAGAACCAAAGTCCGGATTCGTCGTCCAGCGACTGTAACATCATCACGGAATCACTCTGTTTATACACTACTGGCCATTAAAACTGCTACACCAAGAAGAAATGCAGATGATAAACGGATATTCATTGGACAAATATATTATACTAGAACTGACATGTGATTACATTTTCACGCAATTTGGGTGCATAGATCCTAAGAAATCATTACCCACAACAACCACTTCTGGCCGTAATAATGGCCTTGATTCGCCTGGGCATTTAGTCAAACAGAGCGTGGATGGCGTGTACAGGTACAGATGCCCATGCAGTTTCAACACGATACCATAGCTCATCACGAGTAGTGACTGGCGTATTGTGACGAGCCAGTTATTCGGCTACCACTGACCAGACGTTTTCAATTGGCGAGAGATCTGGAAAATGGGCGAGCCAGGACAGCAGTCGAACATTTTTTGTATCCATAAATGCCCGTACAGGACCTGCGACATGCGGCCGTGCATTATCCTGCTGAAATGTAGGGTTTCGCAGGGATCGAATGAAGGGTAGAGCCACGGGTCGTTACACATCTGATATGTAACGTCCACTGTTCAAAGTACCGTCAATGCGAACAAGACGTGACCGAGACGTGTAACCAATGGCACCCCATACCATCGCGCCGGGTGATACGCCAGTATGGCGGTGACGAATACACTCTCCCAATTTGTGTTCACCGTGATGTCGCCAAACACGGATGCGACTATCATGATGCTGTAAACAGAACCTGGATTCATACGAAAAACGTTTTGCCATTCGTGCACCCAGGTTCGTCGTTGAGTACACCATCGCAGGAGCTCCTGTCTGTGATGCAGCGTCAAGGGTAACCGCAGCCATGGTCACCGAGCTGACAGTCCATGCTGCTGCAAACGTCGTCGAACTGTTCGTGCAGATGGTTGTTGTCTTGCAAACTTCCCCATCTATTGACTCAGGGGTCGAGACGTGGCTGCACGATCCGTTACAGCCATGCAGATAAGATGCCTGTCATCTCGACTGCTAGATACGAGGCCTTTGGGATCCAGCACGGCGTTCCCTATTACCCTCCAGAACCCACCGATTCCGTATTCTGATACAATGTCTACTGTTTTTTACCTTTCCCCTGCACATTTTTGCAAATAATTGGGAAAAATCTCCCATTTTCAACCTTCTACGCATGATCAAACTGACACAGGAATATTGACGGTAGGTTACCGTCTTGTGAAAACACATTTATGTCAAGTTTCCAGGTATATTCAATGCATTTGTCCATCACTGCTATAAAAAAGGAAACCATATAAGTATACCAATAGTTGTTTTGCAACCAAAATAGGTTTCTCGAGGTTTTATTTTATTTATTACTATATTTCACTTTTAATTATTTTAACTTCTTCATGTGTAGAATAAAAACTACATCTGCAATCTGCATTGTACGCTCTTGTTATGACATTGACTAATTTCCCAAACAAGCATCAAACTCAAAAACAATAGGTGTCTTAATATGTTATACACTGAACAGCCAAAGAAACTGGTACACCTGCCTAATATCGTGTAGGGTCACCGCGAGCACGCGGAAATGCCGAACGAATACGTGGCATGGACTCGACTAACGTCTGAAGTAGGCAGTTGACGCCATGAATCCTGCAGGATTATTCATAAATCCATAAGAGTACGAATGGGTGGAGATCTCTTCTGAATAGCACTTTGCAAGGCATACCAGATATGCTCAATACCGTTCACGTCTGAGGAGTCTGGTGGTCAGCGGAAGTGCTTAAACTCAGAAGAATCTTCCTGGAGCCACTCTGTAGCAATTCTGGACGTGTGGGGTGTCGCGTTGTCCCTCGAGAATTGCCCAAATAAGTAGGACTGCACAATTGACATGAATCGACGCAGGTGATCAGACAAGACGCTTACGTATGTGTCACCTATCGAGTCGTATCTAGGCGTATCAGGGGTCCCATACCAATCCAACTAATCACGCCCCGCACCATTACAAAGCCTCCACGAGCTTGAACAGTCCCCTGCTGACTTGCAGGGTCCGTGGCTTCATAAGATTTTCTCCTTTCCCTATACACATCCATCCGCTCGATACAATTTAAAACGAGGCTTGTCCCACCAGACCGGTCATCAACAGTCCAATGTCGTTGTTAACGGGCCCAGGCGAGGTGAAAAGCTTTGTTTTTTACAGTCATCAAGGGTACAAGAGTGGGCCTTCGGCTTCCAAATCCCATATCGGTGATATTGCGTTGAGTGGTTCGTACGCTGACGGTTGTTGATGGCCTAGCATTGTTATCTGCAGCAATTTGTGGAAGGTTTGCACTTCTGTCACGTTTAAAGATTCTCGACGTTGATCCTGTTCTTGCAGGATCTTTTCCCGGCCGCAGCGATGTCGGAGATTTGATGTTTTACCGGATTTCTGATATTCACGGGTAAGTGCCCACTTCATCGCTACCACGGAGATGCTGTGTCCCATCGCTCGTGGGCAGACTATAATACCACGTTCAAACTCACTTAAATCTTCATAACCTGCCATTGTAGCAGCAGTAACCGATCTGACAACTGCGCCAGACACTTGTTGTCTTATGTAGGCGTTTCCGACCGCGGTGCCGTATTCTGCATGTTTATATACCTCTGTATTTGAATACGCATGCCTATACCAGTTTCTTTGACCCTTTAGTGTATAGGAGACTTAAGTAATGTAGCAGTTACGTAAAAAACTTTCAAATACGTACGAGAATATTTATTTCGACGAAATCAGTTGGTTGTATCCCTAAACCTAGCTATAGAAAAGACTTTACTGCAAAAAACATTCGTCATTTATCATGTCTGTCCTAGTGAGTAACAAAGAAAATGATGTAGTACCTGAAAAGGATAAACCTTCCACGTGTTCTCGGGCGTCTACATCTACATCTACATTTACATCTACATTTATACTCCGCAAGCCACCCAACGGTGTGTGGCGGAGGGCACTTTACGTGCCACTGTCATTACCTCCCTTTCCTGTTCCAGTCGCGTATGGTTCGCGGGAAGAACGACTGTCTGAAAGCCTCCGTGCGCGCTCTAATCTCTCTAATTTTACATTCGTGATCTGCTCGGGAGGTATAAGTAGGCGGAAGCAATATATTCGATACCTCATCCAGAAACGCACCCTCTCGAAACCTGGCGAGCAAACTACACCGCGATGCAGAGCGCCTCTCTTGCAGAGTCTGCCACTTGAGTTTGTTAAACATCTCCGTAACGCTATCACGGTTACCAAGTAACCCTGTGACAAAACGCGCCGCTCGTCTTTGGATCTTCTCTATCTCCTCCATCAACCCGATCTGGTATGGATCCCACACTGATGAGCAATACTCAAGTATAGGTCGAACGAGTGTTTTGTAAGCCACCTCCTTTGTTGATGGACTACATTTTCTAAGGACTCTCCCAATGAATCTCAGCCTGGTACCCGCCTTACCAACAATTAATTTTATATGATCATTCCACTTCATATCGTTCCGCACGCATACTCCCAGATATTTTACAGAAGTAACTGCTACCAGTGTTTGTTCCGCTATCATATAATCATACAATAAAGGATCCTTCTTTCTATGTATTCGCAATACATTACATTTGTCTATGTTAAGGGTCAGTTGCCACTCCCTGCACCAAGTGCCTATCCGCTGCAGATCTTGCTGCACTTCGCTACAATTTTCTAATGCTGCAACTTCTCTGTATACTACAGCATCATCCGCGAAAAGCCGCATGGAACTTCCGACACTAACGACTAGGTCATTTATATATATTGTGAAAAGCAATGGTCCCATAACACTCCCCTGTGGCACGCCAGAGGTTACTTTAACGTCTGTAGACGTCTCTCCATTGATAACAACATGCTGTGTTCTGTTTGCTAAAAACTCTTCAATCCAGTCACACAGCTGGTCTGATATTCCGTAGGCTCTTACTTTGTTTATCAGGCGACAGTGCGGAACTGTATCGAACGCCTTCCGGAAGTCAAGAAAAATATAATCTACCTGGGAGCCTGTATCTGATATTTTCTGGGTCTCATGAACAAATAAAGCGAGTTGGGTCTCACACGATCGCTGTTTCCGGAATCCATGTTGATTCCTACATAGTAGATTCTGGGTTTCAAAAAACGACATGATACTCGAGCAAAAAACATGTTCTAAAATCCTACAACAGATCGACGTCAGAGATATAGGTCTATAGTTTTGCGCATCTGCTCGACGACCCTTGTTGAAGACTGGGACTACCTGTGCTGTTTTCCAATCATTTGGAACCTTCCGTTCCTCTAGAGACTTGCGGTACACGGCTGTTAGAAGGGGGGCAAGTTCTTTCGCGTACTCTGTGTAGAATCGAATTGGTATCCCGTCAGATCCAGTGGACTTTCCTCTGTTAAGTGATTCCAGTTGCTTTTCTATTCCTTGGACACTTATTTCGATACGTCGCTGGGCAGTATGTTAGCAATATCCGGACCTGTCCCAGTGACATTCGACTCACTCTTCATTTTGACAACTGCTTGCTGCCAAACGCCCCCAGTGGGACCAAATGTTTAGATCATCAACTCACAAACATTCAACCAGTTGTTTCAGTTACTCTGACAGATCATACCAGGAGAGTACTTTTACTACCAGAAAAGTTGTTATACAAGCAACATTTTCTTGCAAAGTGTTTTTTGGTTTATTAGAGGTTTTTTTTCTCTGTTACTGTCCTCCCAATAATGAGCTAACTGCTTGTTACTACACTTAATTGTGAACCAACTGCTAGCTGCGACGTTCTGTAAGCGATCAAACTTGTTTGTCAGGTTCACTCTCTGCGTTCCACGAGTTTTTGAAACAACAATGCAGACTTACGAATCTAGTTTACGAATCCTAACATCATGTTTGGAGCAGTTGTAATGTCGTGTAGTTACTGCTTGCTTTGACATGCGTTCTAATGACTACCCAAGAGACAATGAATTTCTTACACTGACTTCAAAATTATGTGCAAAGGAAAATAAAATAAGATGCTAGTCCTGGGAATAGATATATGAAAATGTGCCGAAGGAAATATTAAACTCTAAATGAAATGATTACAGTAACTTTCTGAGAACGTACAATTTTTAATCCTAGAATCACAAAGGGGGGAGGGGGTAAAAATTCCTCTCAGTATTTGTTTCATTTGTGTAATATATCTATTTGTTGGAGTGAAGAAGCAACAATTCAGGTAGTTGCTGAGATATATCTAGAGTATGTGCTGTCATGGTTTTATAATTTTTTATGAATTATTTAAATCTGTCTATTATATTTAATTTGAGTGTGGACAGTTTTTGCTCCCGGTTAGACATCGGCGAGACAACTTTTCATATTAAGAAGTTTCTGAATATGGCAGAATGAAATGCAGTTTATGACTGTTGGTACCGCTGTATTGTGTTGCCATTGTTGTTTTGAAATAAACCTCCTTTGTTGTTCGAGCAGCTGTACATTACTCGCAGTTCTAATAAAATATTTCGTAAGTATCAGAGGTTCTTCACAGATGAAGAGGTGTCACATATAATAAATGAACTAAGTGAAGGTGATGAAAGTGATCCAGAAGAAGATGATACAGTTGTGACATATGATAGTGACACAAAAAATTGCAAATGAGTCAAGTTCACGGAGTTCATTCCCTGATGAACAGCATGCAGCTGTTTCCAGCATGATTGTTGTTGTTTGTTGTGGTCTTCAGTCCTGAGACTGGTTTGATGCAGCTCTCCATGCTACTCTATCCTGTGCAAGCTTCTTCATCTCCCAGTACCTACTGCAACCTACTTCCTTCTGAATCTGCTTAGTGTATTCATCTCTTGGTCTCCCCCTACGATTTTTACCCTCCACGCTGCCCTCCAATACTAAATTGGTGATCCCTTGATGCCTCAGAACATGTCCTACCAGCCGATCCCTTCTTCTGGTCAAGTTGTGCCACAAACTTCTCTTCTCCCCAATCCTATTCAATACTTCCTCATTAGTTATGTGATCTACCCATCTAATCTTCAGCATTCTTCTGTAGCACCACATTTCGAAAGCTTCTATTCTCTTCTTGTCCAAACTGTTTACCGTCCATGTTTCACTTCCATACATGGCTACACTCCATACAAATACTTTCAGAAATGACTTCCTGACACTTAAATCCATACTCGATGTTAACAAATTTCTCTTCTTCAGAAACGCTTTCCTTGCCATTGCCAGTCTACATTTTATATCCTCTCTACTTCGACCATCATCAGTTATTTTGCTCCCCAAATAGCAAAACTCCTTTACTACTTTAAGTGTCTCATTTCCTAATCTAATTCCCTCAGCATCACCCGACTTAATTCGACTACATTCCATTATCCTCGTTTTGCTTTTGTTGATGTTCATCTTATATCTTCCTTTCAAGACACTATCCATTCCATTCAACTGCTCTTCCAAGTCCTTTGCTGTCTCTGACAGAATTACAATGTCATCAGCGAATCTCAAAGTTTTTATTTCTTCTCCATGGATTTTAATACCTACTCCGAATTTTTCTTTTGTTTCCTTTACTGCTTGCTCAATATACAGATTGAATAACATCGGGGAGAGGCTACAACCCTGTCTTACTCCCTTCCCAACCACTGCTTCCCTTTCATGCCCCTCAACTCTTATAACTGCCATCTGGTTTCTGTACAAATTGTAAATAGCCTTTCGCTCCCTATATTTTACCCCTGCCACCTTTAGAATTTGAAAGAGAGTATTCCAGTCAACATTGTCAAAAGCTTTCTCTAAGTCTACAAATGCTAGAAACGTAGGTTTGCCTTTTCTTAATCTTTCTTCTAAGATAAGTCGTAAGGTCAGTATTGCCTCACGTGTTCCAGTATTTCTACGGAATCCAAACTGATCTTCCCCGAGGTCGGCTTCTACTAGTTTTTCCATTCGTCTGTAAAGAATACGTGTTAGTGTTTTGCAGCTGTGGCTTATTAAACTGATTGTTCGGTAATTTTCACATCTGTCAACACCTGCTTTCTTTGGGATTGGAATTATTATATTCTTCTTGAAGTCTGAGGGTATTTCACCTGTCTCATACATCTTGTTCACCAGATGGTAGAGTTTTGTCAGGACTGGCTCTCCCAAGGCCGTCAGTAGTTCTAATGGAATGTTGTCTACTCCGGGGGCCTTGTTTCGGCTCAGGTCTTTCAGTGCTCTGTCAAACTCTTCACGCAGTATCGTATCTCCCATTTCGTCTTCATCTACATCCTCTTCCATTTCCATAATATTGTGCTCAAGTACATCGCCCTTGTATAGACCCTCTATATACTCCTTCCACCTTTCTGCTTTGCCTTCTTTGTTTAGGACTGGGTTTCCATCTGAGCTCTTGATATTCATACAAGTGGTTCTCTTATCTCCAAAGGTCTCTTTAATTTTCCTGTAGGCAGTATCTATCTTACCCCTAGTGAGATAAGCCTCTACATCCTTACATTTGTCCTCTAGCCATCCCTGCCTAGCCATTTTTCACTTCCTGTCGTTCTCATTTTTGAGACGTTTGTATTCCTTTTTGCCTGCTTCATTTATTGCATTTTTATATTTTCTCCTTTCATCAATTAAATTCAATATTTCTTCTGTTACCCAAGGATTTCTACTAGCCTTCGTCTTTTTACCTACTTGATCCTCTGCTGCCTTCACTACTTCATCCCTCAAAGCTACCCATTCTTCTTCTACTGTATTTCTTTCCCCCATTCCTGTCAATTGTTCCCTTATGCTCTCCCTGAAAGTCTGTATGACCTCTGGTTCTTTCAGTTTATCCAGGTCCCATCTACTTAAATTCCCACCTTTTTGCAGTTTCTTCAGTTTTAATCTACAGGTCATAACCAATAGATTGTGGTCAGAGTCCACATCTGCCCCTGGAAATGTCTTACAATTTAAAACCTGGTTCCTAAATCTCTGTCTTACCATTATATAATCTATCTGATACCTTTTAGTATCTCCAGGATTCTTCCAGGTATACAACCTTCTTTTATGATTCTTGAACCAAGTGTTGGCTATGATTAAGTTATGCTCTGTGCAAAATTCTACAAGGCGGCTTCCTCTTTCATTCCTTCCCCCCAATCCATATTCACCTACTACGTTTCCTTCTCTCCCTTTTCCTACACTCGAATTCCAGTCACCCATGACTATTAAATTTTCGTCTCCCTTCACTATCTGAATAATTTCTTTTATTTCATCATACATTTCTTCAATTTCTTCTTCATCTGCAGAGCTAGTTGGCATATAAACTTGTACTACTGTAGTAGGTGTGGGCTTCGTATCTATCTTGGCCACAATAATGCGTTCACCATGCTGTTTGTAGTAGCTTACCCGCATTCCTATTTTCCTACTCATTATTAAACCTACTCCTGCATTACCCCTATTTGACTTTGTGTTTATAACCCTGTAGTCACCTGACCAGAAGTCTTGTTCCTCCTGCCACCGAACTTCACTAATTCCCACTATATCTAACTTTAACCTATCCATTTCCCTTTTTAAATTTTCTAACCTACCTGCCCGATTAAGGGATCTGACATTCCACGCTCCGATCCGTAGAACGCCAGTTTTCTTTCTCCTGATAACGACATCCTCTTGAGTAGTCCCCGCCCGGAGATCCGAATGGGGGACTATTTTACCTCCGGAATATTTTACCCAAGAGGACGCCATCATCATTTAATCATACAGTAAAGCTGCATGCCCTCGGGAAAAATTACGGCCGTAGTTTCCCCTTGCTTTCAGCCGTTCGCAGTACCAGCACAGCAAGGCCGTTTTGGTGATTGTTGCAGCAAAAACCGGTAGGAAATATATTACTGTGCCTCCAAGTCAAGTACGCAGATCAGTACAAGATATAGTGAATTTTCGTGAAGGTTTGACTAATGAAGACCTGACCTCTAGTGTGTCGGAATTTTTCAAAACGTTTATAACTCCCGAAATAATGAAGATTATCGTGGACTATACAAACCAAGAATCTCGTAATAAGAACTTAAATCTTACAACCATAGAAGAAATGTTCGCCTTCATTGGTATTTGGATACTCATGGGCACAAATAATGACACTAGACTGCCTCTTGAGAAATTGTGGGGTAATGTACTGGTTCAAATGGCTCTGAGCACTATGGGACTTCACATCTGAGATCATCAGTCCCCTAGAACTTAGAACTACTTAAACCTAACTAACCTAAGGACGACACACACATCCATGCCCGAGGCAGGATTCGAACCTGCGACCGTAGCGGTCACGCGGTTTTAGACTGAAGCACCTAGAATCGCTCGGCCACTTCGACCGGCTAAAGTACTGGGAAAGAATATCTACATAGCTACAATTAGTCGTATTCGATGTGGAGAACATCTGAACTTCATTATATTTGATGATAGAGAAACAAGAACCGAAAGACGACAACAGGATATGTTTCGCCACCTTCATGAACTTTTTGACAAAACTGACGAAATGTTGGTGAAATACTACAAACCATTTGGAGACCTAACGACGATGAATTATCTATCTAGGAACGGAGTGCGAAGGCAGTTATTAGACGCCTAGTGAATCCGCTGGCAGGAAGTGGAAGAAATATAACAACAGATTGTTATTATACGTCCATAGATCTAGCCGAGGAGATTTACGATGATGACAAGTTAACTTTGGTGGGAACATTGAAGAGTAATAGAAAACACATACCAAAACAGCTAAAGAAGACGCAGGATCGAGAGCTACATTCCTCAAAGTTGTTATTCACAAATCCGAAAAGAGGCAACGCACCAGTTACCTTGGTTCCATACATTTCTAAACTGAAGCCAAGAATTTCCTAGTTCTTTCCACACAACACAATGATAACAAGGTGGATGAGTCTGCAGAGAAAAAAAACTAACATCAATGTCTATTACAATGAAACCAAAGGGGACATAGCACTGATCAAATGACGTGACATCATTCAGTAAAACAAGAGGCGAGAAGGTGGCCATTATCTCTCTTTTTCACCTTGATAGGTATTGCCTGTCTCAATGCTGGAACAATTTTCATGATAAACAACCCAAATTGGAGTAAGAAGTAGCATTATGTAAGAAGGCTGTATCTGCTCGAATTAGGTCAACATCTCGTTAGGTGATCTGTGGAAGAGAGAGCAAAGAATATCACGGGTTTACAAAAGCCTGTCATCTCCGCAATGGAAAGTGTTCTACGGAAAACGCTGCCCAGCATTACTGCAACTGTTCAATCTGTTGAATAGTATTGAAGAGGAAGATTTCACATCTGTGTGAAGAGTAAAAACTCTAAAAAGAAGGAAGAGAAGATGACAAAAGTATATACAGTTTGTTGCAGGTGTTCCAAGTACGTGTGTTCCAGTCATTCTGCAAAAACAGTCATATGTAAAGGTTGTGAAATGTAAAGTAAAAGTGGGTAGGAAGGAAAAACTCAATTGTAATTTCTGACTTTGATTTTCTGTTTTCTTATTTGTAGTTTGCTATTGTACGTCCTTTTATGATTTCTTAGTATAAGTCTGATGTCTATGAAAGTATTAGTTTCATGATAAAAATAAAATAATATTTCTCATATTCATTAGTTTACTTATTGTATTTCTATATGTTATAGTGTTCCTGCTAACAATGAAAAGTGTGTTGGAACCTAGTAAACAAATTCGTAGTTCATTAAATAATCAAAACAAAATGAACAAACAAATAAAAAAATGTTAAAAAGTGAAAAGAAGGTGAGGGCAATTCTGGCCATTCCTTAGACATTCCTGTGACAGATCCGAACTTAGTGGTGCTAAGGTTAAATACTCATTAGAGTTACTTCGCTCTTATACTGTAAAAGGGAGTACATTTATCTGAAAAACTATTCCTGTTGCTCAATGATTATCAACAATTTTGAGAAATTCCCACAACTGTGTGGACTCTCGATATAACGAAATGAAAAACACAAACTCGTTTTCCTTCAAAATGCGCGACGGAAATTTACGTGCGTATAGTCTGACATTCAGAAGTCTTATAACCAACTGGATTTTGTTGAACAAACACATATATAAACAGTCGAAGTTCTTCGAGAAACTGGTCGTCAGTCCCAATTTTTCTCGAACACGACAAACTCACCAACAACTTCTCAACTAATAAACGAAATTTGTCAGCTTATTTGATCAACAGCAGAGACCTTAAAATGAAATTTTTGTGTGGTATCATTGGCGAGGAGACCTTGTTCGGCCGCTGGGGGAAAGTCTTTCCACTTATGTTTCCACTTACGCCACTTTGACAATTAGCGCGTCCATGAAGATGGGATGAAATGATGAGGACATCACAAGCACCCAATTCCCGAGCGAAGAAAATCTCATACCCGGCCCGGAATCGTTTGCAGGGCCCCTTTGGCAAATATTCTCATAACTTCATGCGAATGCAACAAAATAAATAGGTTCCGTATGTGAACTTGAAATACGTCCAGTATGGCAATGCTTCGTTTTGAATTTGTAAAGCTGTGGTAGTAACTTTGGTTGGCTGAGATGATGGAAAATTCACAGCTTTTTAATAAACCCGTACTTATAGGAAGCTCAAATGTCTCAAATGGCTCTAAGCACTAAGGGGCTTAACATCTGAGGTCATCAGTTAGAACCAACCTAAGGACATCACACACATCCATGCCCGAGGCATGATTCGAACCTGCTGCCGTAGCAGCTGCGTGGTTCCGGACTGAAGCGCCTAGAACCGCTCAGCCAGTTATAGGAAACCCGAGATGCCATGTTCTGACGGGATTTAAATGAAATTTTAAGTCAAACAGAAGTTTTCAAAATACGACGAATGGCACCTTGTTTTATTTATTTTCGCTGAAATGCGATCGTTTGTTGAACTGTAGCTCAATGAAGGCAAACTTCGTATCCTTTTACTCAGTACCAATTAGTCAGAACTGGAGTTGGTCACTCAGACTACCATATAGGCTCCGTAGTAAATGAAGGAGGTAGAAAGATTCGGTTTTTTTCTTTGGGTACTGGGTCTATCAGGGAGAGTGCTAACGAAAATCTCTTAGGTCATTCCTAGAATATAAGTTACTGGGGTGCTGCAATAACTGAGTTGGCAGACGCTTGTAGAGAGAGAGAAATAAACCGAAGAGTGAAAGCCTGCTTACAGAGCTTCAAGAATCAGCTTTAAGTGCAGAATCTAGCAGTGTGCTGCATGTGCTGCGTATCGCATTGATAGGGATCACAAAGATTATACAAATTATAGTGCCCACAGAAGGGTATTAAGCAATAATACTTCCCCTATTCCATAGCTACAAACCCTAACCGAGTAGGAAGAAAGCATTCATAATTAATTAGTTTATACGAAAGTACGCACTTTATAGTGGTTGGTATGGATGTAGAGGCAGACCCCGTCACCTTCCAAAAGCCACTGTTTGTTATTCTCCCTCGTGCAACACTGCCTACATGAGGAAACGCCCATAGTAGCTGTACTAAACGTATTTAATATTATGTCCATAATTCCCGTAAAATCAATTCAATAAGTACCCTTTTCAATATTATTGCGAAATCCGTGGCAGTTTCCGCTCTCTTCTCGTACATTTTATACAGATGATTATATTTTGATGTCCTCAGATACAAATATCTCGTGCAGCCAGGAATATTTTTAAGTACCCCCATTACCACTTCCACTGAGCACGAGATGTCCTTCAGGTTGTCTGTGGAATTTTGAACTATATAATATGTACAGAAGAAGGAATTATTTTCTTTGACATGAAATGACGTGTAGATCAATAACGAGATCGTCCGACACTTGGCGCAAAAATGTTGTGAATCAAAAAAAGTTCTTTGATCTTTTTCATAAAATGACAGGCAGATTACTAACTACACTACTGGCCACTAAAATTGCTACACCACGAAGATGACGTGCTACAGACGCGAAATTTAACCGACAGGAAGAAATTGCTCTGATATGCAAATGATAAGCTTTTCAGAGCATTCACACAAGGTTGGCGCCGGTGGCGACACCTACAACGTGCTGACATTAGGAAGGTTTCCAACCGATTTCACATACACAAACAGCAGCCGACCGGCGTTGCCTGGTGAAACGTTGTTGTGAGGAGGAGGAATGCCTACCATCACGTTTCCGACTTTGAGAAAGGTCGGATTGTAGCCTATCGCGATTGCGGTTTATCGTATCGCGACATTGCTGCTCGCGTTGGTCGAGATCCAACGACAGTTAGCAGAATATGGAATCGGTGGGTTCACGAGGGTAACACGGAACGCCGTGCTGGATCCCAACGGCCTCGCATCAATAGCAGACGGGATGACAGGAATCTTATTCGCATGGCTGTAACGGATCGTGCAGCCACGTCTCGATCCCTGAGGCAACAGATGGGGTCGTTTGCAAGACAACAACCATCTGCACGAACAGTTCGACGTCGTTTGCAGCAGCATGGACTATCAGCTCGGTGACCATGGCTGCGGTTACCCTTGACGCTGCATCACAGACAGGAGCGCCTGCGATGGTGTACTCAACGACCAATCTTGCGTGCACGAATGGCAAAACATCATTTTTTGGGATGAATCCTGTTTATAGCATCATTACGGTCGCATCCGTGTTTGGCGACATCGCGGTGAACGCACATTGGAAGCGTGTATTCGTCATCGCCATACTGGTATATCACCCGGCGTGATGGTTGGGGTGCCATTGATTACACGTCTCGGTCACTTCTTGTTCGCATTGACGGCACTTTGAAGAATGTAAGTTACGTTTCAGATGTGTTACGACCCGTGGCTCTACCCTTCATTCTATACCTGCGAAACCCTACATTTCAGCAGGATAATGCACGACCGCATATTGCAGGTCCTGTACTGGCCTTTCTGGATACAGAAAATGTTCGACTGCTGCCCTGGCCAGCACATTCTCCAGATCTCTCACCAATTGAAAACGTCTGGTCAATGGTGGCCGAGCAACTGGCTCGTCACAATACGCCAGTCACTACTCTTGATGAACTGTGGTATCGTGTTGAAGCTGCATGGGCAGCTGTATCTGTACACGCTATCCAAGCTCTGTTTGACTCAATGCCAAGGCGTATCAAGGCCGTTATTAGGGCCAGCGGTGGTTGTTCTGGGTACTGATTCCTCAGGATCTATGCACCCAAACTGCGTGAAAATGTAATCACATGCCAGTTGTAGTATAATATATTTGTCGAAGAATACCCGTTTATCATCTGCATTTCTTCTTGGTGTAGCAATTGTAATGGCCAGTAGTGTATATTGTCTCATATTGGGAGCCAGCAATTAAGTTTCATCAATAATTAAGTGAAACCGAAAAGCAATCGATCATTAGCTTAACGGATTGAAAACGTATGTAACTGTTTAGATGTTTAAAACATGATAGATTAGCATTTATCACTGTACTTGTCCCACAAGAAGTTACAAATCTCAGGGCCAGATTTGACCGGGCTTGGACACGATTCAGTTATTAAAGAGAAGGAGGGGGGAATGTGTCATCTCACCATTATTCGCGATCATTCGTAGTGTAGTGTCGTTGGCTGCAGGCACTGCGTCGGCACGGCGCGTCGCCTCGGAGCTGCGCGGTGTGAGTCGTCCGCTCTGCCTGGTGTTCTGCGGCTGTGCAGCGAGGGTTCGGAGCAGCGTCCGCGTTGACAGGTCGACGTGTATCGCCGTAGCCGAAGCTGCGTCATCAGGGTGTCGGGAAATGGATGCTGGCGATGGATGGAAGTATCCCCAATTCCTCTTACATCGACGCTGTATCACCAATTCTTTTCTAAGCTCAACGATTCCTCGAAATATTCCCCCTCTCGAAGGTATCATTGGCGGACTAAATTTGCAATGTCCCCGTTTTCTGATAGCCTCTTCATGACCACAGCCTCCCAGTGCTCGGTGGAAATTCTCTGTCTTTCGTGGGTTTTTGTGTGACTCAGGAGTTGGCGTCTTTCTCACGATTTCACTGTCAAGGCTGTGCCCAGCGTTGGTCGCAAAGTGATATACTATTTGCTTCTACATCCATAAGCTGCTGCGAAAACTGCCACAACACTTCTTTGGAATGGCTCTCTCTCTGTGAGACTTGGAGAGTTCCATGTTTGTGCCTCGACTCAGAATTTGCTAGCAATAGTAATTTATAAATAACGTACTTGCTGTCCAGAAAACATCTTTTTAAACTGGCTGAGTTCTTTCGCAATGCTTTAGTTTCACACTCCTCACTGTGCGAATTTTTGGTGCTTTGTATACTCTCCTGCCCAATGTGGAGTTGGAATTTTCGACAAGTTCTTGCATTTTAAGGAAAGTAAAAACGGGTGCTGCAACTCAGAAGAACTCATATGCCTTCATGTGCGCATTCGTGACACTACATTTTAGTGACTGCAGGGATCCATCAATTGTCAGCACTCTTCTGATCCTCCGCACGCTCTTCGCAATATGTTCATTCTTGAAAGAGGCGAAGGCTCCCATCTGGCTAATCCCTGCGTGTTTGCAGAATAGCTCCAATGTCGACGTTTCGGCGGTCGCAGCAGCGGTTGCGACTTCTTCCTGGGTGACTGTCGCCGTGAGCCGGTATATGTGGCCCCCAGCGGAGGTATCACAACTGCCACCTGAATATGTACCTTATAACCTCTGCTCCACGCATTCAGAATATGTTAATTCATTTCATATACTTGCAAATAATCTTTCACAAGAAATTCACACACACTGTCGGTAAAACAACACCATTTCCCCACTCTTATTCTCCTTCAAATGTCTCCGCCTTTTGCTTCACTGAATTCAAATACATAATATTTTCTATCAGCATTTAGTACACAAGTTACTAAAACGTAAGAGCATAAAGCTTCAGGCATATGAAATCTACGCAGGTGATGTAACATAGATAATATAGTTAAAACCTTCTGGGTTATTAGGCCGCGTCATGTTTCTTCTAAAATGTTCGACGTTTCGACCCCTCTGCTGGGACCTTCCTCAGAACCTTTTGGTGTCCACTACTGCTAGAACACTGTGAGAGACGAGTGTCGCGTCCACTTATAAAGGAGAAATTTTCTGGCGTTCGTGCTGGAGAAGTGATAGTATTGGTTAATCTTCTAATACAGAAGAAGGGGCGTTGGTAGCGTATCTCCTGTGGATACCATTGGCGGTCATCGTCATTGGATAGAAAGGCACTATTCCACACTATGCTGGAGAAGGGTTATAGTTTGAAATGCCTGCTACCGCTATTGGTTGGTCGTCATCAGTGGCTAGATTCGAAACGGACAGAGCAAGAGAGGGGGAATGTTTACCCAAAATATTATTGTCCGCCGAGGTGACTTGCAGCACGTTGTTTATAACGCTACCACACCGCGGCCGCGTATTTATTTCCTTGATGGCGGGGAGCCACGATGCCGGAAGCCTGTAGCCGTCCTCTCTATTGAAGTCTGATGCATTCTTAGAAATTTCAACCGCCACGAAAGCCTGCAGACTTACTTAGATAATATAATTGTAAGATAAGTGTGAAAAATGTCAACCAACACGCAAAGAAAAATTCTGACTCAGGTTCCCTTAAAACTCTATACACAGAAACCTAATCGAAAGTGTATTCAGAAAATTGTAGAAGTAGCACGAAGTATGCTACAGCACCACCCACAAATGAGCCAAAGAGGGGCATACTTATATTGAAGCAGCCACAGGCGGAGAACTGCAAGGCATCCATAGGCAGACGTAGGGCATGCACCGTCTCCCACGGGGGCAGTAAAGCCTGAACTCTGGCCAACAGCAGCTCTGAATGCAGGGCTCGCTCTGCAGTCGACGAGCAGGCCCAGCAGAACGTCAGCAGTCGCGCCAGGATGACGAATATCCACAAGGATAGTGCCAGTCTTATGACATATATAAGTGATACGGGAGCTTCACTGTGGCGCGATGTCAGCGCTATGGAAAACGAAAGGTTGACCAGGGTCGCGAAGGCACCCAGCACGTTCACCAGCAGCGCAGGGCCGAAGTGACGCCCGCAGAGTCGGGCGCAGCGGTGAAGAGCCAGCCGGGCGCGCTGCAACCGCCGCAGCTCACCCTCCAGCGCCACAGGGGCCCCCGGGAGTCCAGCCCACGGCACCACGTGCTCCAGGTCCGCCTCGCTGGACACTGGCGGACGCACGCTCCTCAGCAGCTGCCCGTTTACAATGCCAAGGCGGTGACGTAACGTCAGTAACAGACCGATGAACTGCACGTGCCAGAAATTGCAGAAAGCTAGTATGAGAAAGACAGCGTCTGATCCTGGGTAAGCGTCGAGGAAGTCGCCAACAGTGCAAGCGACTGGACAGCACACGAGGACTACCAGAGCACATAGTAGCACTTTAGTCATTACTCGCGTTTTGACGTATATTGTACTACCATATGAATTTTCGCGTTGAGCAATCAAAGCGTCCACAAGTTCCAACAGATCAGTCGTTTCCTGTATATTCCGTTTACGAGTCGACAAGCATGTACTGAGTATGAAAACCCCTTCTAACCAGGTGAACGAAGATACCAGTATGTACGTCACTCGATTTAGCAGCCCTACATCAGAGAATTGTTCAGTGTTCCATGGGCTGGCGATGTAACAGAGACCAATTGCGACAACGACGAAAAGCCAGAAAGAAGTAATGCCTTGACTGATGATTTTGTTGTAATGCTCGTTGAAACTGCGAGTTAGAAAACTGTGGTCGTCGCTGGTCATGGGAGCAAGGCCGCATATTTGACTCACCATTAGGAGTGGCCTCACTGCCTTTCTAAAGCTGTTTTCACACATTATACTTATCCTTCAAGGAAACTGTCTATGCATCATACACAAAGATAAACGGCAAAAAACTTCGCTCCAGTTAATTTTATTTTGGAAAATCTACTAAAACAACATGTACTTGTTCTAGTCTGACGTATTCTGAGCGCAAATGTACCACCATAATAGAGATAGTAGTTACACATAAATGTTATTCCACAATACACTCGAATTTAATCAGATTTAATTTTAACAATCGCTTTATACATAGCGAACCCTTCTCCTTCACAACCCAGACTACACGTCTACTAACATTTTCATCGCTTCGTAGCCCGTATGGTACGTGTTCGTTGGTTCAATACCGTTAATGAAAATGCGATCGAAGAGCTAATTCCTTGGAGTTGGCTTGACAGAGACAGAAAAGCAATATTTGCCCTTATTTTCATTTTTCACATCGTCGTTAAGTGACTACCGATCGTAGAGCATTAGAAAATTACTTTTCTGATGTTCCTATATAAGCCATTCATTAAGTCTCAAGTAAACATACGTACAGTCTTAGACATAAAAACTCACCGCCGGCCGGCAGCCACAAAGGATAAGTCCGAGTCGTTCACTTAAGGTGGCCAATAAAACCGACGGCTCCTGACAACGCTAAGACAGGGCATCTGAATCTACATTAGCGGCCAATTAGATGTGATATTGCTGTACATTGCTTTGATACTGGTCAACCCATGCTATATAACAACACCTAAATATTGGCAGGCACGTACAGCTGTTGGGACAGTGTTATTAAGGAGGCATTTGAGATTAAATTAGCGAGCAACCTTGTAAACCGGGGTGGATGTTTTTGTTTAAACTCTGTTTCTAGTCCTGCGCTCTCGCTTGTCAGAAAACAGAGGGATAGAGTCAATGTTACCTCACCTGCTAGTTCGTAGCCTCACTATAGACTCTGACTTTGGTCATCTTTGGTGGCACTAGCCTTCACCGTGCGTTATCTTTCCTGCATCAGTCCGAGAACCGAGATTTTAAGTTTGCCTGCACATCGCTTGTCCGTTGCAGTTTGCCTTGAAAATGGCGGAGTGTACTCCCTCCGAAATATCGGTGGTCGCTGAAAATATTACCTGGCTGAATGCCCGTAAGTTGTTTGAAAATTGTATACGCCAGGAAAAACTCAGGTTTCACATCGTACCATTATCATCAAACAGGTGTTACTCGCAGTGACAAGTTGCTGATGTTTGTCAAGAATAGCGGAAAGCGCCTCATGAATGTGAAGTTGCATTGGCATTACGTTTAGGACAGAGAGAATCCTAAATAACAGTAAGATGTTACCCAGCGAACGGAAGAGTCCAACTATTGTCTCGAGGTCTTGCAGTTTGACATTATTATAGTTTCGGATGATTTCACACTGACAGGTTCTCCTGGCTATCGGAATACTCATGCGGGAATTATCGAAGTGTAATTGCTAGAACACTCAACTACCTTAATAACACGTCATTTGGGATTGAATATGACTTGGAAAGCGACGATAATTTGACGTATCCTGACGAATTACTGAATGAAGTCTGAAGTGCACTTACAGTGGTGTTGTCTGCCGCCTGAATTCTGTAAAGCGTTGTGGCAGTTGGCAGTCATTGCTGATTACAGCCACGTGCAAAAAGACTTTCACTGCTCAACGGGACTCGTCTTTGTTGCATTTTTGCCATACTGTATGTTACGTTGCCATTTGTTACGTTATATATATAAAAATTATATATATATGTAACTTATCAGGATGAATTTTTCTTTTATTAGAGCATGATTCTATCTCTCAGGGATATTATATTTTCTTATCACTTTTAGTTACGTGCATAAGTAAATATGAAACGGGTTCTTGAAGGGCCGCTGTTATGCATGTACCAACTTTAGATTTTGAACGTGATGACTAAAATATAGTTGCCGTTAACTGAATTGAATGTAATTTTGTTGATAGAAAAGTAAGGCTCGAGAGATAAAACTTACTGAACTCATGGAATCTGTATAATTTAAAAAATGAACTTCAACGTAAATTAAATATTTGTGGCAATTTAGAAAGGTTCTTACAACGAAATCTCTCGCATTTACAGTTACTGTTAACACTTTGAAAAATAAATTAATACTTCGTCTCGTAATGGCCGACCAGAGGCTGCATCGGAAGATGAGCTTCCCGCAGCGAAAATTACAACAAAAATGCTTATTAAAAATAATTAGCCACTGCGACCATTTGAGGTGACAATTATTACAAAGAAATGAATTTTGTGATAACAATAATTAGTTTATTTTAGCAGAATACCGAATAACTTACATAAAATATGTGTAGCCGCTCAGTGCCTGCTATCCGTGTCGCGAAACAAAACAGTGTGAGTACCTTAAAGTACGTCCTTCCTCCTCGGCCGTAAAATCGCGTCTCTTTACGATCGTTTTTTATTTTCATAGACATGTTTTAAATAAAGATGCTACTCTTAAATTATCGCTGCATATCAGTTGTTTCAAGAACATTAACTGTATCTTTCATACTAATTATACTCCTAAAATACGTTAACTGCGATAAAAATGTCAATATTTATGTGACCTACCGTCACACGTAATTAGCACATTCTGCTGAAGAACGTGATGCCCGCAAGAGCTAAAATAAGAATCTGCGAGCGGTAGTAATGCATGGAAGGAAACAGACTGTTGGACAGAAGAAATGAGAGCTCCCTTCTTTTTTAGTTTCCGATGGGCCTACGATAAAAATCTGGTTTCATATTGTGTTTCAGAACCGTAAACTGTTTATTTTCTCACTTCATCTTAAAACAAGGGCGTTGATATGAGAGGAGGAATTGAGGTATACGCTTCCAAAACATAACATTTCCATGTGTGCTACTACTGCGTGCATGAAAGCTCTGCAGTGTTGGATAAATTTTGTTATCACTTCGAGCAGTTCTACGCGCTTCATTCTGGAACCGCGCAACCGCTACGTTCGCAGGTTCGAATCCTGCCTCGGGCATGGATGTGTGTGATGTCCTTGGGTTAGTTAGGTTTAAGTAGTTCTAGGGGACTGATGACCTCAGATGTTCAGTCCATTAGTGCTCAGAGCCATTTGAACCATTAGATATCACCTCTCGTTATTTTGTGTGAACGTTCCTATTTTCTTGGGAATCCAATAGAGTGGACATTTAATCACTGGTTAATTTTCTGATGACTAATGACATGATACCCATTTCAATTGCTCCATGGCACCTGTGAGTAGAGTCTCACATTGGTTACTATAAGAACATCCAGGCAGTAATGTCCGCTCACTGCAGTGATTTCTTTATGTGTATGGCGAAGCTTTATAGATCTAGAAAAGGCATATGACCGGGTCCCTAGGAGGAAGTTATTGTCTGTTCTACAAGATTATGGAATAGGAGGCAAACTTTTGCAAGCAATTAAAGGTCTTTACATGGATAGTCAGGCAGCAGTTAGAGTTGACGTTAAATTGAGTTCATGGTTCAAAGTAGTTTCAGGGGTAAGACAAGGCTGCAACCTGTCTCCACTGTTGTTCATATTATTTATGGATCATATGTTGAAAACAATAGACTGGCTGGGTGAGATTAAGATATGTGAACACAAAAAAGCAGTCTTGCATATGCGGATGACTTAGTTGTGATGGCAGATTCGATTGAAAGTTTGCAAAGCAATATTTCAGAGCTAGATCAGAAATGTAAGGACTATGGTATGAAGATTAGCATCTCCAAAACGAAAGTAATGTCAGTGGGAAAGAAATATAAACGGATTGAGCGCCAAATAGGAGGAACAAAGTTAGAACAGGTGGACGGTTTCAAGTACTTAGGATGCATATTCTCACAGGATGGCAACTTAGTGAAAGAACTGGAAGCGAGGTGTAGCAAAGCTAATGCAGTGAGCGCTCAGTTACGATCTACTCTCTTCTGCAAGAAGGAAGTCAGTACCAAGACTAAGTTATCTGTGCACCGTTGAATGTTTCGACCAACTTTGTTGTATGGGAGTGAAAGCTGGGTGGATTCAGGTTACCTTATCAACAAGGTTGAGGTTACGGATATGAAAGTAGCTAGGATGATTGCAGGTACTAGTAGATGGGAACAATGGCAGGAGTGTGTCCACAATGAGGAAATCAAAGAAAAACTGGGAATGAACTCAATAGATGTAGCAGTCAGGGCGAACAGGCTTAGATGGTGGGGTCATGTTACACGCATGGGAGAAGCAAGGTTACCCAAGAGACTCATGGATTCAGCAGTAGAGGGTAGGAGGAGTCGGGGCAGACCGAGGAGAAGGTACCTGGATTCGGTTAAGAATGATTTTGAAGTATTAGGTTTAACATCAGAAGAGGCACCAATGTAAGCACTGAATAGGGGATCATGGAGGAACTGTATAAGGGGGGCTATGCTCCAGACTGAACGCTGAAAGGCATAATCAGTCTTAAACGATGATGATGATGATGATGATGATGATGATGATGATATGGCGAAGCGTCTGTTGCAGTGTTCACGCTCAGCCAACATAAACAAATCGCGGCGGCACTGGGCACTGCTAATCGCTGCACTTGTCGTGAGACACGACAACCAGAGTGCAGCGTCTCTTTTAACGATATTATAGAGTTAATACATTTTTCCTTACTTAAGGGAATATGCAGGATGTGAGTTGGGTAAAAATTCAATTTGTAGCAACTAGCCATTGCATTAAAATATTTTACAATTATACTTTATGCAGTATTTATTGTTGCTTGTCTTTCTAATGTTAATAGTATTGATTCAGATTGTGGGTGAACACGAAAACACACACACACACACACACACACAATTACTGGTTCCACTGAGAGTGTCGACTGCCACCTGTTGAACAACACATGCGCCAATCAATTCCTCAGTTGGCATCGAGTGGATGAGATTTTTCAGTTACCTTGTGTTGCATGAATTGTGACGAGGAGATAGAATGTAATTGGACTTGTATGCTAAAGAGCTGTGACAAATCAAAGCTTTACCGATTGTCAGATGTTTTTTTCCACATAGGTTTTATGGATGAGTATAATTTTAGTAACCAACCCAACCACCATCTTAACGGATGATTTCTCGAAAACGTCGGGGCATTGATTCCGAATATGGTCCTCGATAGTATAGCGTGATGGTTAACTTCCCACCATACGTTTTCCATATTCGTCCAAAGGTGGCTTGCGTTTGTAGGTCCATATGGCAATGACATCGTTACCTCTGACTACATATTCTCTATCTGATTAAGGTCCGCTGATCGTGGAACAAATGGCAACAGCTTTATCCTCTCTTCGCTCTGAAACAATCTTGCTCTGCTCTGCTCTGATGGATGAGATTGTGGTGCTGTAAATAAATTGTTATCTCGTTACTTCATATGTTTAAAGCGTTTTTGTAATAAGCACATTCTATTAGTATTTTCTATAGTGTTTAAGAACTCAGGCCCTGTCATAGATAAGTGATCTATTTTCAACATTCCGATTAAAAAATGTGGTTTACTGAGTCTATCATATGATGAGAGTCGTAGTCCGAAATACACATTAAGGCTGACTGACTGAATCCGATTACAACGATCTGGAATCGAACTGAAATTACAGAAATCGGATAATTTCAACGCCTGCATAGCAACAGTGCTGCACACACAAATTCCTTTGATGGAGTAGTTCAAATGGTTGAAATGGCTCTGAGTAGTATGCGACTTAACTTCTGAGGCCATCAGTCACCTAGAACTTAGAATTAATTAAACCTAACTAACCTAAGGACATCACACACATCCATGCCCGAGGCAGGATTGGAACCTGCGAACGTAGCGGCAGCCCGGCTCCAGACTATAGCGCCTAGAACCGCACGGCAACTCCGGCCGGCTTTGATGGAGTGACAGGTAGCAACTGTCTAAGGTGAGGAATATGTCTACTAGCAGCAATGTAACGTAATTATACCCTATATTTATGTGATGCAAAATTTGAATCGAACAATAAGCATTGTAAGACGTCCACGACTAAGTAATGTATTGCCAGCGCACTCGAGCTGATATAATTTCAATGGATTGCTCACGCGCTGCCTCCGATATGTAAGGTATAAGAGAATCTCAGACCAGAGAGCAATGTTGACTGCAGTAAGAGCAGTGTGGCAGTAGGAGTAAGTAGTAGCTAGCAGTCTGGTATATCGAGTTGGCTGGGCCTGTCGTGGGGAGCGATGGCGGCGCCTGAGCGATGTAGTATAAGGTAAAAGCAGCCTCGCGCATATGTATTATTGTTATATCAAGTCCCATGTAAATGTTTTAAAAAATCTCTTAATAATAATCTTCCTTATAAAAATTATCTTTTGACGATCCTTCATCTCAATTTAAAGAATTTACCAATTTCTCCAATCCATGGTCATCCCGATTATTGTAAAGAAAAATCAGTTGTTTCTTTTTATACATGACAAATCTATCGGCCACCATTGAACTGGGCTGTGCCAGAAAAATTTCTTATAGGAACAGGTATATACGCGTTATCCGGCGACTTCATTGAGGTAAGAATTTTCAATTTATTCAGTATGATCTTTCAGGGCCATGACGCCGCACTGCTGACGTCCAAAATTTACCAGTTTAAATTCACAGTCAATTATTGAAAGGTTGTATATGAATCAGATTTTTTAATTAGGAGGTTAGTCACATTTTATTATTTATCTGTTGGTAGGTTACACTAAACGTGAATGCTATTAATATATTTTTATCTGTTGGGAGGTTACACTTGTTGACAACCGGCCAGGATAGTATTTTTGTGAATTTCTGAGAAGTAGTCAGTTATACATCTGCTCCTATCTACCAAATGTTAAAAGTAGTTTGCATCTCGAGCAACACATTTACTAATTTCTTACTTTTCTTTCACAGATCATCGGCAATTTATTACTCTTTGTTGTTATTGTATTTGTTCAATTTTGCTTTGTCTTTGTTTAATTTTGTGCCTACTTTCACTTGTGAAAATGCCGCGAAAAACTGCTAACAGTACATCGCGATGCGCAGTGAGTGAAAAAGAGAACTTCAATAATTTGACAGATAATAGTAACGTCTCTCAGTTTCATAATGATATTCCTCTAATTACAGATAATCAGTGCGTACCGACCACCAGTAATGATTCTAATCTAAATGATGAGCAAAAAAATTCAGTTGTGTCCACTGTAAATTTAACGACAAGTGATGACGCGGCACGTCCGTTACAATGAACGCCGCCCAGTTTGACACACCTGATTTGCAAAATCTACACAGTGAACAGACAAGTGTTTCTAACGAAAGTGAACAATGTATTTATTTGATTCCGGTGTAGTGGCCAACAGTGCACATCCAATTGGCAAACCTTTTCAAGATTCAGAGAATGACCAAATGGTTACACAATACGTGACACATGCAGATACACCATCATACAGCACAGAAAATAGAGTCGCTAATTTTGGCTTGGGTCAAATTATTCAATTATTACTACAACTCAACGAAAAATACGACAACAATTTCAAACCACTTAATGAATCGAACAAACAAGTTAATGAATCGAACAAACAACTTAATGAAAAACAAGACAACAGTTTCATACAACTTAACTAAAAACAAGACAACATTTATAAACAACTTAATGGAAATCTCAAACAGTTGAATGAAAAACACGGCAACCTTAATGAACAGAACAAACAACTTAGTGAACAGATTACAGCCGTTGCCGTGCAATGTCATGATACTAAAGAACAGTTACGTGTGGAAATTAAGTCTTGTGCTAGGAACAGTAGTGAAGAAATTAGACGTGTTGCACATGAATTAAGTAATACACAAGCAGCCACAACGAAATTACTTAGAGATGAAATTAGTGCAGTCACTAAATAATGTTCTGAAAACGATGCACAGTTACGCGACGAGTTTAAATTAATGTCAGCAGAGCTTTCACGCACACTGGATGCGAAAGTCGACAAGAAATTTGAACAAGAAAACAGCCAAATTGACGAACGTTTTAATGACAACCTACAAAACAGTGAAACGCGTTACCGCAAATTCATACAGTATCAGAACAAAGTAAAGAAACAAGTCATGGAAACTATTACTGCACCGAGACAGGAGGATAAGCGTAAGTTGTTTACGAAAGCAAAAACATACGTAGACAACAACATTGCTACAGTATCAGACGAAATCAAACAGTTGAACACCGAATTGCGTGATGAAATCTCTGATCTTAAAACAAAAACAGACACACACAATAGACTTTCAGACAGTAACCAGCAGATTTGAACAATTGGAATTAATACAGGATACCGATGCCATTAAAGCAGACGTTAAGAAATTGAACAAAACCACACGTAAACTCCAAAAACAAATTAATGTTTGTGAAACTAAAAATAACGATCAGGGAAAAGCACTGATTGAAAAATTTGATGAATCGGCCAGTCGTATTGAGGTTATGGAAAATAACAATGACACTGAATCAGACGATACGTTATCAGTTTCGTTCAATCAAACACCCGAATTTCAAAATTTACAGCAGACAATCAGTGAGAGAGGTTCGTCTAACAATACATTGCGTAAAACATTGTCATATTTATAGCAAGAAGTGACAGAAATGAAAAATGTTTCAGCCTTTAAAACTTAGATTCCGAACAGTCACAGACAAATTGATTCTCATGCAATCATGAATCTGCTCAGACATTCAGAGGCGATAATTTTGATTATAAGCACTTTCTATCAGTTAGAAAATTTAAGGTATTTAAAAGTGGCAGAACACAAATACACCCTTTGTATTGGATACAACGATTTACTCTTGAGTTTTCACCGGCATTGCCTGTAATGCAGAAAGTAAAATTTATTTTCAGCGCTTAAGTGACCTCAGGGGATTCATTACTCTTCGATGAATATGTGTCGTAGCGTGCACAGGCCACCGAGCCGTAGTAGTGCTATTTCTTCTTTAGTTTTCTGCACTGCTGCCTACTCTTTTACTATCCTTTATATCTATCAAAACAACTCTTCAACTATCGATCTATCTATGATTAAGAATGAGTAAAGAAAACCTGATATTACAAGTTTTACCGAAAGTGACAGTTTTCGTTAGACACTCCCGAAATGACAAGAAATTAATAACAGACAAAATTTTAATCATGAGTATGTACAAAATTTTCAGCAATCGCAAACACATTTTGGTAACAATAGAGGGTTTTCACCACAGCAGTAACAAAACAAGCCAGTTGATATACCTAACCATAAATATAATGTGCAAGGTCAACCAAGCTTCAATGTTTCGGCGCCTACACGCATAGTGTCGACCCCACCAAATAGTAACGCACAGCATCAAGGAAATCACTACGTGCAGAAAACACATCATTTCAACTCCTATCGCAATGCGCCGTATAGCAATGACTATCATGACAGACGTAAAAGTAATGAGCACAATTTTCAGCGTACATTTAACAATCGGTCTTACCAGCAGGAGAGTCATCCACAACAACAGATTATTGTGAATGAACCAGACAGTTGGTATCATCCTCAATAAAATACGTCAGGAGGAAATAACAGAACAGTGCAATAGCCACAGCATCTTCCTGCAAATAACAGCACGTCAAAAAGAATTTGACTAGATACGGTACAGGTTGCATCTTTCAGCAACGAAAGCAATACTTTTGACACACAGAATCTTGTTCACGAAAATGTTATTACTTTTGACGACATCCGAGACATACTTTTACATGAAAAACCAGTTATACGAAAAACCATTTCCCACCTTGTTATTGAAGTAAAGAGTGGATCATCCACATTTTCAGCAGTAATCGATTCTGGATCACCTATGTCAATTATAATTATTTTGTGCTAAAGATTTTCCTGTCAACTCCATTGTTATTTATGTACTGTTCCGTTTTTACTATTTTATTGCAAAGATGTTACTCACTGTATGTTTCTACTTCACTCTAGATGTGTTACTTCTCTTCCAATGTTGTCTGCTAACATTTAACTTCTTTGGTGATAATACTCAGTAAATGCCTGAAGATGGCCTTGTAAGCCGAAAACCGGTTAGCAATAAAAATAATATTGTAGAACAAAAGCAAACTGGTGCTTTTCATTTATTATTATAAATGAAGAAGCTTTCAACGAATGTAACAAAGAGAACTCTTATCCTACGTTACCATTAGGAAAAACTAAAGTAAAAGGAGCAGTGTCTGGTAAAGGAGTAGATGTAAAATTACAGACACACTTATCATTTTGTATTGCAGGTCATACGTTCCACTCAAATTTAGGATTGTTCCCTTATTGACAACATACGTTATTTTAGGTACGAATTTTTTGGTACATCACGACGCAATTATTGACTTTCAGAATTCCTACTTAATGTTAAAGGATGAAAAAGTACAATTGACATTAGAATTTCAGCACACTTATCTGCAGAAGAACAAGCAATTAATCGAACAGAGGTCATTTCTACATGGCGTAACACTACCTGACATCCCACATTGTTCACAGATACGTACATACGCAACTACAATACACCAGAAGAAACTGACTGTGGCGTTATGCAAATGATTTCTGTTAAAGTAAAACAGAGCAACGCAAATACAGACGACGAACGTACTCAATTACGCACTATTCTTTTACAACAAGCTGCAGGTTATATATTTGTCGCTGTTGAACTCACTTCGAAATTTGTTCCCTTCACTCCGTTACGCAAAGCTACTGCTAGATCTATTTCGAATGCATTTGTAAAACATTTTTTAATTCATGTAGGGCATGTACTGAAAGTTATTTCCGACAATGGACCACAATTTCGATGACTAATATGGACACGCATGTTACGAGCTAGAAACATTTTTCCCATCTATATATCCAGGTATCACGCTTCTTCGAACCCTTCGGAACGACTGATGAAAGAAATTGGTAAGCTATGTAGTATATACTGCCATAAAAGACGTATTGATTGGGACACGCACTTACTCTCATGCCAGGATGTAATTAACTCCATACCAAATGAATCTACTATGCTATCTCCAACTGTTATATTGAAAAATGTTGAACCACCTAACAAAATTAAACAATTAGTATCTTTTCCTACATCTCATCGACTACGCCACCATGAAATAATTGACATTGCGCTCAGCAACATCAGACGTGACGCAGAACGGTGGAGAAGACAGCAAAAACAGGTTTGTACACGCCGTGAATTTCACATAGGACAGAAGATATTAGTACGCACACACAATTTATCCAACAGAGGAAAGAGTAGACGCAGTAAATTTAAGCTTCTATACGCTGGTCCATATAGAATTCGCAACATTCCTCACCCCAACGTAGTACACGTCGAAACTTTGAGAACCAGAAAAAGCAAGGGCAATCACCATATTTCCAATATTAAACCCTTTATTGAATGAACATACTTTATGATTTATTACACAGGAATGCCATTTCTAGATATTTAAATGACCACTTACTTATGATGATTATATTTATTTTCTTGGCAAGTCCCTGGCAAGGTAAGGTTAGCTGGTCGCTTTTCTTGTCGTTATATATCAGACCGTGCACATTATTCATTTTTATGTAATATGATTGTTTTCCTATCGAAAGTATAACTTTGTCTGTATGCACCATGAAATCTTTAAGATATAACAAACACCAGTTGACTTTAACATTTTTGCCTTATGATTTCCGAGTATCTTGACTGTTCTACTTATTTTTGCTACTACATTATGATATTGTATGTACATTTTCGAACTTGAAAACTGTCTATGTTTTTGACATAATAAATTTTCTGTCATGCTATGCTGTATGCTTAGTTATATTACTAGAAACAAGTTTTTATTTTATGGGTATATGATTTAAATGCAAGATTTTAATCCTTATTCATCATTTTCAGTAAGCAATACCATGTAAAAGAAATGAATTGTACAACCACTGTGGTTTACTATGATATGGAAATTTTACCACCAGAATGAACGAAAGAAAATGCAATACGTTGTCATGAGGAGTAACTGGATCAGAATTAACAAGCATTTAACAAGGATATACTATACACATTGTAAAATAGCATTCTTAACTAATTATTTTTCTTTCAGAATACGTGGCGATTTTAATGCAGGCTGTCATACAGAACTACACATGTTAGTTTTAGTGATGAAATATGCTAGAAGTAAGAAACTCTATCTTATATGAAATAATGAATGATAATGAATAGTTGTATGAAGTAATTGGTAATGTGAGTAATGAATACTGAAGTGTCTATTTTCTGCAGATATTAATAAATGCTGATGAATAGTTATATGAAGAATATGGTATTATGAATAATGAAGTTTGTATTTGCAGATAATGATATTGATGAAGTTATGGTAATATGAATAATGAAGTTTTTCTTTGCAGATGACGATAATGGTGAAGTTTATATATTTTCTGTTAGATAAGAGATGCTATGTAGTTATTTAAGTATTTACTGCTGTGCCTTTTGACTGTATGTCTTATGTCACGTAGTATAATGACTGATGTTTTGGAAAGGCAGCTAGAGTACATACATATTAAGTAGACGTTTCATTACCTGTTAATTTGAAGTTTACTACTTTTCAGCATAATATCCATTTTTTCTTTCAGCTCAATAATCCACTTTATATTTTTTGCAGCAAAAGCTTTTCATGATATTTATATGCTATAAACAGTTAGTTATTAAACCTGTTCTAGTACTTGCATTTTTTTTTACCCAGTTGTGTCTATCATTTATAAATGTGATCACATATGCTCTACTTGTTTCTTAACCTTGCTACAGCTGGCTCACGACGTTAATAATCCTTATTTCCAGCAATAAGTTAAAATCAAATATTTCCATGCCCCAGAAATTGACTATCGATGCAAATGCAATGCACTGCTAGCACAAAACAAATTTTTTATTACCAGTCCCAGCTATTACCACTATACAACCAAATAATGCTACCAGTTTAAGATATATTTCCAGTCCTAAAAATAATGCAAATTTTTCTGATGTATTGATTCCATTATGTCTATGTATTATTGGACTAAACACCTTGAATACTAGTTCCATTTTAATACTAGTTACATTTTAAATATGTCTTATGTCACTTGCATGATATCATATATAAACACCAGCAGCTTGTTGCTACACGCAATAACTCCTTTTTTGAATGATTACTTATGAATAATCCACAATAAATGCCTTGTTACTGGCCAATGAGAGCCAATGATTACTGTAATGAGATAACTTATGAATAATGTTCTGTAATACTCCATACATACTACATAAATGTTTAGTAACTGGCCAATGAATGCCAACAATTACTGTAATGAGATGACTTATGAATAATGTTCTGTAATACTCCATACATACTACATAAATGTCTCGTAATTAGCCTATGAGTGCCAATAATTATTCAAATCGGTCGATACACTAGTGTAATTCTGAATGATGACTAGCATAAGACTTAATATATTTCACCTTCTGACCTAATTACCAGCAATTACTGCAATATCCGTATGTCCTGTCCATCCTCATGATAATGGAGCACTATATTTGGTTTTTGCACTAATTATACGTTGATGTAAGAGTATGGATTCTACAAGAATGTGGTGTTGACATATCAAGCTGTCCACCACCTTGAACGAGATGTCATTATGGTCCTACTGTTTGGGGTACCTAATTTACTACCACAATGATAACATACAATATTAATACAACATTTCAGTGTCTTGGCTACAATGATAAATACTTCAGGAAAGTGAACTTCAGTTTGTCTCACTTGGTGTTGTGCTTCTGTAGAAAGATATGGACTTTCAGTGCAGCTACGTGCAACCCACTGTGCTACAACCATGATGCTATCCTTCCCATTCCTTTCCTTATTCTTGTAAAATGCTAAAGACTTTTACAGTGCGTGTGCACTTTATTTCATTTCTTAATGTATTCAGTTCTTGTAAGAAAATGCTAAACACTTATACATTGCGTGTGCATTTCATTTCATTTCTTAATATAATCAGTTCTCCTAAATATGCTAAAGATTTATACAGTACATGTGCACCGTATTTCATCTCTTAATGTGATCAGTTCATGTAATAATGTTAAAGACTTCTACAGTGCGTGTGCACTCTATTTCATTTCTTAATATGTTCTTCACTTACTAATAATATTATATATATGTATATACTCTGTGACTGTATACTTAGTAAACTAAGTAGCTTATAGAAAAATTTGTTGCTCATGGCAAGTCCAATTGACTCACCAACGCTGCCAAATTTTTGCCCCCCTGTGGAGGGTTATGTAAGAGGACCATGACTAACGAATTTATTGCTAGCGCACTCGAGCAGATGTAATTTCGATGGATTGCTCCCGCGCTGCCTCCGATATGTAAGGTGTAAGAGAATCTCAGATCAGAGAGCAATGTTGACTGCAGTAAGAGCAGTGTGGCAGTAGGAGTAAGTAGTAGCTAGCAGTCTGGTATATCGAGTTGGCTGGGCCTGTCATGGTGAGCGATGACGGTGCCTGAGCAATGTAGTATAAGGTAAAAGCAGCCTCGCGCATATGTATTATTGTTATATCAAGTCCCATGTAAATGTTTTAAAAATCTTTTAATAATAATCTTCCTTATAAAAATTAACTTTTGACTATCATTCATCTCAATTTAAAGAATTTATCAATTTCTCCAATCCATGGTCATTCCGATTATTATAAAGAAAAATCAGTTGTTTCTTTTTATATATGGCAAATCTATCGGCCAGCATTACACTGGGCTGTGCCAGAAAAATTTCTTATAGGAACAGATAAATACATGTTATACGGCGACCTTATTGAGGTAAGAATTTTCAGTTTATTCAGTATGATCTTTCAGGCCCATGACGCAGCTGTGCTGACGTCCAAATTTACCAGTTTAGATTCACAGTCAGTTAATTATTGGAAGGTTATATATGAGTCACATTTTTTATTGCGACTGCTAGCTACTACTTACTACTACTGCTACTGCTCTTACTGCAGCGAACACTGCTCTCTGGTCTGAGATTCACTTGTAGCTTATATATCGCAGGAAGCGCATGAGCAATCCATCGAAATTACATCTGCTCGAGTCCGATAGCAATAAATTCCTTTGTCATGGACCTCTTACAACTCCTATTTCAATGGTGGGAAGATACACCATATCGTATTTGCTGATGATATAATAAAAGTAATATTGATAATGATAATAAAACTCCTGTATGAGGCTGTTAGATCTTCCATTGGGCGCCTCCCCATATGGCGCGGGCGCCTCCCCATGTGGCGAAGAGGGGAAAGACTTCCAGATGTGGGTGGTACCGAGGAAAACAAATACTTGGTGTGGACCAAACACTAACACAATCTTCAACCTGTTGAACCCAAAAGCCAGACATGTCTGCATGAAAATCTCCGTTACTCTGGTCAGCGTCTGTTTGCTCAATGAGCTCGGCTGAAATATTTGGATCCAAAGGCTTCAACAGTCTCTAGTCCTATCCCGTCTTGGTTTCATCCGGGCCAAACCAATGAAACACAAGTAAACATGAATTGTGCAAGTAAACTCAACTTTACCCCAGGTGGTACACAACCCGATCATCGACAGATGGCAACCGGATTTTCGGATCTGGTGAGTACAGACTAGCACAGCAGCGAATATCGGGGATCTCTGGTAAACTTGCCTACAAGCAGAAAACATGCATTGGAGCAGCAAATTTCAATACATTGATCCAAACAGGAAAACTACATAATCTCGCATAAGAAATCGACCGACAAAAAAAAATGTTTCAAATGGCTCTGAGCACTATGCGACTTAACTTTTGAGGTCATCAGTCGCCTAGAACTTAGAACTAATTAAACCTAACTAACCTAAGGACATCACACATATCCATGCCCGAGGCAGGATTCGAAGCTGTGACCGTAGCGGTCGCTCGGCTCCAGACTGTAGCGCCCAGAACCGCACGGCCACTCCGGCCGGCCGACGGACAAAAAATTCTCATCCTTTCATAACGGCAACTATCGCATCTTCAAGAGCAGAATACAACGAAAGGTAGCGAAAGGCGCATCTGTCATCGGCACGGCTTTTTTAGTACACAGATGCATCTTGATCTCTGTCAAACAAATCGCACCCATCAACAATCAACTTATGACTATGCGCATTCAGAGCGCCAATAAAAAATATAGATCATTAATGGACATGTCCCCACCAAAATCGAAAGTAATGAAAACCCCAAAACGTCGAAAAATTGTGGGACACATTCGAAAAAACCATGAGCAAAGTTCACCAAGATGGCGCGAAAATTTTGATTGATGACTTCAACGCTCAATTTTGGATAGAAAAAATCTATAGAAAAATCATCTGTAATAATTCAGCACACCAAAACATTAACACCTAAGCCACAGATCAGACTGACATTTGCCAACAATTCAGCCTCAAAATGATATCTTTCCACTTAAGGAAAAAAACCAGAAAAACAGAAAACATGGCGATCCCCTATCCAGCATCGTGGTCAATACCAGATCGACCGCGCTGCCATCTCCTACGCCCACTACAGAATCAACCACGATATCCAAGTCCGACGAGGTGCAATCAGACCACTACCTCAAACGAGTTAATGTCAAATTCTCTCTGAAGAGAGTTCACCTCAAAAATCTCTGCATCCAAAAATTCGACAGATTGAAAATTCAAGAACCTAACATCACAGAAGAATGGGAAAAAGAACCGACGAACAAATGGACTGACTTCTCTAATAAAATTATCAGAAACGCCAAAGAATTAATCCCACTTAAAAAAGGGCAAAACACCCATGGTGGGATTCCAACTGAGATCAAGCCACCATCAATCGCCAACTCGCCTTCCAAATATACTACAACAACAAATCGACAGGAACCTTAAAACACTTCCTCGACATCCGCAAACAGACAAACAGAACCATCAGAAAAACTAAACGCAACTATATCGCCGAACAGCCGAAATCATCTGAGGACTACTTCAGAAACAACAGTAGAAATTTCTACAGAACTTTAGCAAACATAATTAAAGGTTACTCGCCATAAAATTTGATCTTCAAGAAACAAAATGGGAAACTCACCCTCATCAACGAAAAAAAAAAACTGTGCAGTATTGGCATATCACTTCTCCGGTCTCCTTAACTGCCCCGAACCACCCGAAAGATTCCCACACACGTCCCCAAGATACACAAAACTCGATGCCGATCGACCGACACAAGAAAAAATCCAGCAACACGTCAAAAAAATCAAGAACGGAAAGTCGTCAGGATGAGACAGAATCATCGCAAAATGGTTCAAATGGCTCTGAGCACTATGGGACTTAACATCTGAGGTCATCAGTCCCCTAGGACTTAGAACTACTTAAACCTAAGTAACCTAAAGACATCACACACACTCATGCCCGAGGCAGGATTCGAACCTGCGACCGTAGCGGCTCCAGACTGTAGTGCCTAGAATCATCGCGGAACTACTGAAAAATCTGGGTCCACGATCACTACAGATAATCGCACGGATCATTCAAGAAATCTCACGAAGTGAAAAACTCTCAGACGCCTGGTAATGTGCACTGGTCCACCCCCTCCGCAAAAAGGAGACAAGTCTGATGTGATTAACATCAGAGGAAGTTCCCTCCTTTCTGTCCCTTATAAAATCACCTTCGCGTTCCTCTTACAACGCGCACAGTAACAAGTCGAACCCTTAATTTGTGAATACCAAGCATGATGCAGACCACACAGTTTTGGCATGGAACAAATTTCCAGCCTGAAATCCACACTGGAAATACGAGTCATAGGAAATCTCCCAAACAACCGTACAGTCGTCGACTTCAGGAAAGCCTACGACTCAGAGGACCGACGATCTCTTTTTAATATGCTCGAAGAAAGCAATCTCGACCGTAAAACAAGACTACGCATCCAACAAACCCTAACAGACATGACTTCCAAAGTCTAAATCAACGGAGAAATCTCACACAAATTCAGTTGTGTCCACTGTAAATTTAACGACAAGTGATGACGCGGCACGTCCGTTACAATGAACGCCGCCCAGTTTGACACACCTGATTTGCAAAATCTACACAGTGAACAGACAAATGTTTCTAACGAAAGTGAACAATGTATTTATTTGATTCCGGTGTAGTGGCCAACAGTGCACATCCAATTGGCAAACCTTTTCAAGATTCAGAGAATGACCAAATGGTTACACAAAACGTGACACATGCAGATACACCATCATACAGCACAGAAAATAGAGTCGCTAATTTTGGCTTGGGTCAAATTATTCAATTATTACTACAACTCAACGAAAAATACGACAACAATTTCAAACCACTTAATGAATCGAACAAACAAGTTAATGAATCGAACAAACAACTTAATGAAAAACAAGACAACAGTTTCATACAACTTAACTAAAAACAAGACAACATTTATAAACAACTTAATGGAAATCTCAAACAGTTGAATGAAAAACACGGCAACCTTAATGAACAGAACAAACAACTTAGTGAACAGATTACAGCCGTTGCCGTGCAATGTCATGATACTAAAGAACAGTTACGTGAGGAAATTAAGTCTTGTGCTAGGAACAGTAGTGAAGAAATTAGACGTGTTGCACATGAATTAAGTAATACACAAGCAGCCACAACGAAATTACTTAGAGATGAAATTAGTGCAGTCACTAAATAATGTTCTGAAAACGATGCACAGTTACGCGACGAGTTTAAATTAATGTCAGCAGAGCTTTCACGCACACTGGATGCGAAAGTCGACAAGAAATTTGAACAAGAAAACAGCCAAATTGACGAACGTTTTAATGACAACCTACAAAACAGTGAAACGCGTTACCGCAAATTCATACAGTATCAGAACAAAGTAAAGAAACAAGTCATGGAAACTATTACTGCACCGAGACAGGAGGATAAGCGTAAGTTGTTTACGAAAGCAAAAACATACGTAGACAACAACATTGCTACAGTATCAGACGAAATCAAACAGTTGAACACCGAATTGCGTGATGAAATCTCTGATCTTAAAACAAAAACAGACACACACAATAGACTTTCAGACAGTAACCAGCAGATTTGAACAATTGGAATTAATACAGGATACCGATGCCATTAAAGCAGACGTTAAGAAATTGAACAAAACCACACGTAAACTCCAAAAACAAATTAATGTTTGTGAAACTAAAAATAACGATCAGGGAAAAGCACTGATTGAAAAATTTGATGAATCGGCCAGTCGTATTGAGGTTATGGAAAATAACAATGACACTGAATCAGACGATACGTTATCAGTTTCGTTCAATCAAACACCCGAATTTCAAAATTTACAGCAGACAATCAGTGAGAGAGGTTCGTCTAACAATACATTGCGTAAAACATTGTCATATTTATAGCAAGAAGTGACAGAAATGAAAAATGTTTCAGCCTTTAAAACTTAGATTCCGAACAGTCACAGACAAATTGATTCTCATGCAATCATGAATCTGCTCAGACATTCAGAGGCGATAATTTTGATTATAAGCACTTTCTATCAGTTAGAAAATTTAAGGTATTTAAAAGTGGCAGAACACAAATACACCCTTTGTATTGGATACAACGATTTACTCTTGAGTTTTCACCGGCATTGCCTGTAATGCAGAAAGTAAAATTTATTTTCAGCGCTTAAGTGACCTCAGGGGATTCATTACTCTTCGATGAATATGTGTCGTAGCGTGCACAGGCCACCGAGCCGTAGTAGTGCTATTTCTTCTTTAGTTTTCTGCACTGCTGCCTACTCTTTTACTATCCTTTATATCTATCAAAACAACTCTTCAACTATCGATCTATCTATGATTAAGAATGAGTAAAGAAAACCTGATATTACAAGTTTTACCGAAAGTGACAGTTTTCGTTAGACACTCCCGAAATGACAAGAAATTAATAACAGACAAAATTTTAATCATGAGTATGTACAAAATTTTCAGCAATCGCAAACACATTTTGGTAACAATAGAGGGTTTTCACCACAGCAGTAACAAAACAAGCCAGTTGATATACCTAACCATAAATATAATGTGCAAGGTCAACCAAGCTTCAATGTTTCGGCGCCTACACGCATAGTGTCGACCCCACCAAATAGTAACGCACAGCATCAAGGAAATCACTACGTGCAGAAAACACATCATTTCAACTCCTATCGCAATGCGCCGTATAGCAATGACTATCATGACAGACGTAAAAGTAATGAGCACAATTTTCAGCGTACATTTAACAATCGGTCTTACCAGCAGGAGAGTCATCCACAACAACAGATTATTGTGAATGAACCAGACAGTTGGTATCATCCTCAATAAAATACGTCAGGAGGAAATAACAGAACAGTGCAATAGCCACAGCATCTTCCTGCAAATAACAGCACGTCAAAAAGAATTTGACTAGATACGGTACAGGTTGCATCTTTCAGCAACGAAAGCAATACTTTTGACACACAGAATCTTGTTCACGAAAATGTTATTACTTTTGACGACATCCGAGACATACTTTTACATGAAAAACCAGTTATACGAAAAACCATTTCCCACCTTGTTATTGAAGTAAAGAGTGGATCATCCACATTTTCAGCAGTAATCGATTCTGGATCACCTATGTCAATTATAATTATTTTGTGCTAAAGATTTTCCTGTCAACTCCATTGTTATTTATGTACTGTTCCGTTTTTACTATTTTATTGCAAAGATGTTACTCACTGTATGTTTCTACTTCACTCTAGATGTGTTACTTCTCTTCCAATGTTGTCTGCTAACATTTAACTTCTTTGGTGATAATACTCAGTAAATGCCTGAAGATGGCCTTGTAAGCCGAAAACCGGTTAGCAATAAAAATAATATTGTAGAACAAAAGCAAACTGGTGCTTTTCATTTATTATTATAAATGAAGAAGCTTTCAACGAATGTAACAAAGAGAACTCTTATCCTACGTTACCATTAGGAAAAACTAAAGTAAAAGGAGCAGTGTCTGGTAAAGGAGTAGATGTAAAATTACAGACACACTTATCATTTTGTATTGCAGGTCATACGTTCCACTCAAATTTAGGATTGTTCCCTTATTGACAACATACGTTATTTTAGGTACGAATTTTTTGGTACATCACGACGCAATTATTGACTTTCAGAATTCCTACTTAATGTTAAAGGATGAAAAAGTACAATTGACATTAGAATTTCAGCACACTTATCTGCAGAAGAACAAGCAATTAATCGAACAGAGGTCATTTCTACATGGCGTAACACTACCTGACATCCCACATTGTTCACAGATACGTACATACGCAACTACAATACACCAGAAGAAACTGACTGTGGCGTTATGCAAATGATTTCTGTTAAAGTAAAACAGAGCAACGCAAATACAGACGACGAACGTACTCAATTACGCACTATTCTTTTACAACAAGCTGCAGGTTATATATTTGTCGCTGTTGAACTCACTTCGAAATTTGTTCCCTTCACTCCGTTACGCAAAGCTACTGCTAGATCTATTTCGAATGCATTTGTAAAACATTTTTTAATTCATGTAGGGCATGTACTGAAAGTTATTTCCGACAATGGACCACAATTTCGATGACTAATATGGACACGCATGTTACGAGCTAGAAACATTTTTCCCATCTATATATCCAGGTATCACGCTTCTTCGAACCCTTCGGAACGACTGATGAAAGAAATTGGTAAGCTATGTAGTATATACTGCCATAAAAGACGTATTGATTGGGACACGCACTTACTCTCATGCCAGGATGTAATTAACTCCATACCAAATGAATCTACTATGCTATCTCCAACTGTTATATTGAAAAATGTTGAACCACCTAACAAAATTAAACAATTAGTATCTTTTCCTACATCTCATCGACTACGCCACCATGAAATAATTGACATTGCGCTCAGCAACATCAGACGTGACGCAGAACGGTGGAGAAGACAGCAAAAACAGGTTTGTACACGCCGTGAATTTCACATAGGACAGAAGATATTAGTACGCACACACAATTTATCCAACAGAGGAAAGAGTAGACGCAGTAAATTTAAGCTTCTATACGCTGGTCCATATAGAATTCGCAACATTCCTCACCCCAACGTAGTACACGTCGAAACTTTGAGAACCAGAAAAAGCAAGGGCAATCACCATATTTCCAATATTAAACCCTTTATTGAATGAACATACTTTATGATTTATTACACAGGAATGCCATTTCTAGATATTTAAATGACCACTTACTTATGATGATTATATTTATTTTCTTGGCAAGTCCCTGGCAAGGTAAGGTTAGCTGGTCGCTTTTCTTGTCGTTATATATCAGACCGTGCACATTATTCATTTTTATGTAATATGATTGTTTTCCTATCGAAAGTATAACTTTGTCTGTATGCACCATGAAATCTTTAAGATATAACAAACACCAGTTGACTTTAACATTTTTGCCTTATGATTTCCGAGTATCTTGACTGTTCTACTTATTTTTGCTACTACATTATGATATTGTATGTACATTTTCGAACTTGAAAACTGTCTATGTTTTTGACATAATAAATTTTCTGTCATGCTATGCTGTATGCTTAGTTATATTACTAGAAACAAGTTTTTATTTTATGGGTATATGATTTAAATGCAAGATTTTAATCCTTATTCATCATTTTCAGTAAGCAATACCATGTAAAAGAAATGAATTGTACAACCACTGTGGTTTACTTTGATATGGAAATTTTACCACCAGAATGAACGAAAGAAAATGCAATACGTTGTCATGAGGAGTAACTGGATCAGAATTAACAAGCATTTAACAAGGATATACTATACACATTGTAAAATAGCATTCTTAACTAATTATTTTTCTTTCAGAATACGTGGCGATTTTAATGCAGGCTGTCATACAGAACTACACATGTTAGTTTTAGTGATGAAATATGCTAGAAGTAAGAAACTCTATCTTATATGAAATAATGAATGATAATGAATAGTTGTATGAAGTAATTGGTAATGTGAGTAATGAATACTGAAGTGTCTATTTTCTGCAGATATTAATAAATGCTGATGAATAGTTATATGAAGAATATGGTATTATGAATAATGAAGTTTGTATTTGCAGATAATGATATTGATGAAGTTATGGTAATATGAATAATGAAGTTTTTCTTTGCAGATGACGATAATGGTGAAGTTTATATATTTTCTGTTAGATAAGAGATGCTATGTAGTTATTTAAGTATTTACTGCTGTGCCTTTTGACTGTATGTCTTATGTCACGTAGTATAATGACTGATGTTTTGGAAAGGCAGCTAGAGTACATACATATTAAGTAGACGTTTCATTACCTGTTAATTTGAAGTTTACTACTTTTCAGCATAATATCCATTTTTTCTTTCAGCTCAATAATCCACTTTATATTTTTTGCAGCAAAAGCTTTTCATGATATTTATATGCTATAAACAGTTAGTTATTAAACCTGTTCTAGTACTTGCATTTTTTTTTTACCCAGTTGTGTCTATCATTTATAAATGTGATCACATATGCTCTACTTGTTTCTTAACCTTGCTACAGCTGGCTCACGACGTTAATAATCCTTATTTCCAGCAATAAGTTAAAATCAAATATTTCCATGCCCCAGAAATTGACTATCGATGCAAATGCAATGCACTGCTAGCACAAAACAAATTTTTTATTACCAGTCCCAGCTATTACCACTATACAACCAAATAATGCTACCAGTTTAAGATATATTTCCAGTCCTAAAAATAATGCAAATTTTTCTGATGTATTGATTCCATTATGTCTATGTATTATTGGACTAAACACCTTGAATACTAGTTCCATTTTAATACTAGTTACATTTTAAATATGTCTTATGTCACTTGCATGATATCATATATAAACACCAGCAGCTTGTTGCTACACGCAATAACTCCTTTTTTGAATGATTACTTATGAATAATCCACAATAAATGCCTTGTTACTGGCCAATGAGAGCCAATGATTACTGTAATGAGATAACTTATGAATGATGTTCTGTAATACTCCATACATACTACATAAATGTTTAGTAACTGGCCAATGAATGCCAACAATTACTGTAATGAGATGACTTATGAATAATGTTCTGTAATACTCCATACATACTACATAAATGTCTCGTAATTAGCCTATGAGTGCCAATAATTATTCAAATCGGTCGATACACTAGTGTAATTCTGAATGATGACTAGCATAAGACTTAATATATTTCACCTTCTGACCTAATTACCAGCAATTACTGCAATATCCGTATGTCCTGTCCATCCTCATGATAATGGAGCACTATATTTGGTTTTTGCACTAATTATACGTTGATGTAAGAGTATGGATTCTACAAGAATGTGGTGTTGACATATCAAGCTGTCCACCACCTTGAACGAGATGTCATTATGGTCCTACTGTTTGGGGTACCTAATTTACTACCACAATGATAACATACAATATTAATACAACATTTCAGTGTCTTGGCTACAATGATAAATACTTCAGGAAAGTGAACTTCAGTTTGTCTCACTTGGTGTTGTGCTTCTGTAGAAAGATATGGACTTTCAGTGCAGCTACGTGCAACCCACTGTGCTACAACCATGATGCTATCCTTCCCATTCCTTTCCTTATTCTTGTAAAATGCTAAAGACTTTTACAGTGCGTGTGCACTTTATTTCATTTCTTAATGTATTCAGTTCTTGTAAGAAAATGCTAAACACTTATACATTGCGTGTGCATTTCATTTCATTTCTTAATATAATCAGTTCTCCTAAATATGCTAAAGATTTATACAGTACATGTGCACCGTATTTCATCTCTTAATGTGATCAGTTCATGTAATAATGTTAAAGACTTCTACAGTGCGTGTGCACTCTATTTCATTTCTTAATATGTTCTTCACTTACTAATAATATTATATATATGTATATACTCTGTGACTGTATACTTAGTAAACTAAGTAGCTTATAGAAAAATTTGTTGCTCATGGCAAGTCCAATTGACTCACCAACGCTGCCAAATTTTTGCCCCCCTGTGGAGGGTTATGTAAGAGGACCATGACTAACGAATTTATTGCTAGCGCACTCGAGCAGATGTAATTTCGATGGATTGCTCCCGCGCTGCCTCCGATATGTAAGGTGTAAGAGAATCTCAGATCAGAGAGCAATGTTGACTGCAGTAAGAGCAGTGTGGCAGTAGGAGTAAGTAGTAGCTAGCAGTCTGGTATATCGAGTTGGCTGGGCCTGTCATGGTGAGCGATGACGGTGCCTGAGCAATGTAGTATAAGGTAAAAGCAGCCTCGCGCATATGTATTATTGTTATATCAAGTCCCATGTAAATGTTTTAAAAATCTTTTAATAATAATCTTCCTTATAAAAATTAACTTTTGACTATCATTCATCTCAATTTAAAGAATTTATCAATTTCTCCAATCCATGGTCATTCCGATTATTATAAAGAAAAATCAGTTGTTTCTTTTTATATATGGCAAATCTATCGGCCAGCATTACACTGGGCTGTGCCAGAAAAATTTTTTATAGGAACAGATAAATACATGTTATACGGCGACCTTATTGAGGTAAGAATTTTCAGTTTATTCAGTATGATCTTTCAGGCCCATGACGCAGCTGTGCTGACGTCCAAATTTACCAGTTTAGATTCACAGTCAGTTAATTATTGGAAGGTTATATATGAGTCACATTTTTTATTGCGACTGCTAGCTACTACTTACTACTACTGCTACTGCTCTTACTGCAGCGAACACTGCTCTCTGGTCTGAGATTCACTTGTAGCTTATATATCGCAGGAAGCGCATGAGCAATCCATCGAAATTACATCTGCTCGAGTCCGATAGCAATAAATTCCTTTGTCATGGACCTCTTACAACTCCTATTTCAATGGTGGGAAGATACACCATATCGTATTTGCTGATGATATAATAAAAGTAATATTGATAATGATAATAAAACTCCTGTATGAGGCTGTTAGATCTTCCATTGGGCGCCTCCCCATATGGCGCGGGCGCCTCCCCATGTGGCGAAGAGGGGAAAGACTTCCAGATGTGGGTGGTACCGAGGAAAACAAATACTTGGTGTGGACCAAACACTAACACAATCTTCAACCTGTTGAACCCAAAAGCCAGACATGTCTGCATGAAAATCTCCGTTACTCTGGTCAGCGTCTGTTTGCTCAATGAGCTCGGCTGAAATATTTGGATCCAAAGGCTTCAACAGTCTCTAGTCCTATCCCGTCTTGGTTTCATCCGGGCCAAACCAATGAAACACAAGTAAACATGAATTGTGCAAGTAAACTCAACTTTACCCCAGGTGGTACACAACCCGATCATCGACAGATGGCAACCGGATTTTCGGATCTGGTGAGTACAGACTAGCACAGCAGCGAATATCGGGGATCTCTGGTAAACTTGCCTACAAGCAGAAAACATGCATTGGAGCAGCAAATTTCAATACATTGATCCAAACAGGAAAACTACATAATCTCGCATAAGAAATCGACCGACAAAAAAAAATGTTTCAAATGGCTCTGAGCACTATGCGACTTAACTTTTGAGGTCATCAGTCGCCTAGAACTTAGAACTAATTAAACCTAACTAACCTAAGGACATCACACATATCCATGCCCGAGGCAGGATTCGAAGCTGTGACCGTAGCGGTCGCTCGGCTCCAGACTGTAGCGCCCAGAACCGCACGGCCACTCCGGCCGGCCGACGGACAAAAAATTCTCATCCTTTCATAACGGCAACTATCGCATCTTCAAGAGCAGAATACAACGAAAGGTAGCGAAAGGCGCATCTGTCATCGGCACGGCTTTTTTAGTACACAGATGCATCTTGATCTCTGTCAAACAAATCGCACCCATCAACAATCAACTTATGACTATGCGCATTCAGAGCGCCAATAAAAAATATAGATCATTAATGGACATGTCCCCACCAAAATCGAAAGTAATGAAAACCCCAAAACGTCGAAAAATTGTGGGACACATTCGAAAAAACCATGAGCAAAGTTCACCAAGATGGCGCGAAAATTTTGATTGATGACTTCAACGCTCAATTTTGGATAGAAAAAATCTATAGAAAAATCATCTGTAATAATTCAGCACACCAAAACATTAACACCTAAGCCACAGATCAGACTGACATTTGCCAACAATTCAGCCTCAAAATGATATCTTTCCACTTAAGGAAAAAAACCAGAAAAACAGAAAACATGGCGATCCCCTATCCAGCATCGTGGTCAATACCAGATCGACCGCGCTGCCATCTCCTACGCCCACTACAGAATCAACCACGATATCCAAGTCCGACGAGGTGCAATCAGACCACTACCTCAAACGAGTTAATGTCAAATTCTCTCTGAAGAGAGTTCACCTCAAAAATCTCTGCATCCAAAAATTCGACAGATTGAAAATTCAAGAACCTAACATCACAGAAGAATGGGAAAAAGAACCGACGAACAAATGGACTGACTTCTCTAATAAAATTATCAGAAACGCCAAAGAATTAATCCCACTTAAAAAAGGGCAAAACACCCATGGTGGGATTCCAACTGAGATCAAGCCACCATCAATCGCCAACTCGCCTTCCAAATATACTACAACAACAAATCGACAGGAACCTTAAAACACTTCCTCGACATCCGCAAACAGACAAACAGAACCATCAGAAAAACTAAACGCAACTATATCGCCGAACAGCCGAAATCATCTGAGGACTACTTCAGAAACAACAGTAGAAATTTCTACAGAACTTTAGCAAACATAATTAAAGGTTACTCACCATAAAATTTGATCTTCAAGAAACAAAATGGGAAACTCACCCTCATCAACGAAAAAAAAAAACTGTGCAGTATTGGCATATCACTTCTCCGGTCTCCTTAACTGCCCCGAACCACCCGAAAGATTCCCACACACGTCCCCAAGATACACAAAACTCGATGCCGATCGACCGACACAAGAAAAAATCCAGCAACACGTCAAAAAAATCAAGAACGGAAAGTCGTCAGGATGAGACAGAATCATCGCAAAATGGTTCAAATGGCTCTGAGCACTATGGGACTTAACATCTGAGGTCATCAGTCCCCTAGGACTTAGAACTACTTAAACCTAAGTAACCTAAAGACATCACACACACTCATGCCCGAGGCAGGATTCGAACCTGCGACCGTAGCGGCTCCAGACTGTAGTGCCTAGAATCATCGCGGAACTACTGAAAAATCTGGGTCCACGATCACTACAGATAATCGCACGGATCATTCAAGAAATCTCACGAAGTGAAAAACTCTCAGACGCCTGGTAATGTGCACTGGTCCACCCCCTCCGCAAAAAGGAGACAAGTCTGATGTGATTAACATCAGAGGAAGTTCCCTCCTTTCTGTCCCTTATAAAATCACCTTCGCGTTCCTCTTACAACGCGCACAGTAACAAGTCGAACCCTTAATTTGTGAATACCAAGCATGATGCAGACCACACAGTTTTGGCATGGAACAAATTTCCAGCCTGAAATCCACACTGGAAATACGAGTCATAGGAAATCTCCCAAACAACCGTACAGTCGTCGACTTCAGGAAAGCCTACGACTCAGAGGACCGACGATCTCTTTTTAATATGCTCGAAGAAAGCAATCTCGACCGTAAAACAAGACTACGCATCCAACAAACCCTAACAGACATGACTTCCAAAGTCTAAATCAACGGAGAAATCTCACACAAATTCAGTTGTGTCCACTGTAAATTTAACGACAAGTGATGACGCGGCACGTCCGTTACAATGAACGCCGCCCAGTTTGACACACCTGATTTGCAAAATCTACACAGTGAACAGACAAATGTTTCTAACGAAAGTGAACAATGTATTTATTTGATTCCGGTGTAGTGGCCAACAGTGCACATCCAATTGGCAAACCTTTTCAAGATTCAGAGAATGACCAAATGGTTACACAAAACGTGACACATGCAGATACACCATCATACAGCACAGAAAATAGAGTCGCTAATTTTGGCTTGGGTCAAATTATTCAATTATTACTACAACTCAACGAAAAATACGACAACAATTTCAAACCACTTAATGAATCGAACAAACAAGTTAATGAATCGAACAAACAACTTAATGAAAAACAAGACAACAGTTTCATACAACTTAACTAAAAACAAGACAACATTTATAAACAACTTAATGGAAATCTCAAACAGTTGAATGAAAAACACGGCAACCTTAATGAACAGAACAAACAACTTAGTGAACAGATTACAGCCGTTGCCGTGCAATGTCATGATACTAAAGAACAGTTACGTGAGGAAATTAAGTCTTGTGCTAGGAACAGTAGTGAAGAAATTAGACGTGTTGCACATGAATTAAGTAATACACAAGCAGCCACAACGAAATTACTTAGAGATGAAATTAGTGCAGTCACTAAATAATGTTCTGAAAACGATGCACAGTTACGCGACGAGTTTAAATTAATGTCAGCAGAGCTTTCACGCACACTGGATGCGAAAGTCGACAAGAAATTTGAACAAGAAAACAGCCAAATTGACGAACGTTTTAATGACAACCTACAAAACAGTGAAACGCGTTACCGCAAATTCATACAGTATCAGAACAAAGTAAAGAAACAAGTCATGGAAACTATTACTGCACCGAGACAGGAGGATAAGCGTAAGTTGTTTACGAAAGCAAAAACATACGTAGACAACAACATTGCTACAGTATCAGACGAAATCAAACAGTTGAACACCGAATTGCGTGATGAAATCTCTGATCTTAAAACAAAAACAGACACACACAATAGACTTTCAGACAGTAACCAGCAGATTTGAACAATTGGAATTAATACAGGATACCGATGCCATTAAAGCAGACGTTAAGAAATTGAACAAAACCACACGTAAACTCCAAAAACAAATTAATGTTTGTGAAACTAAAAATAACGATCAGGGAAAAGCACTGATTGAAAAATTTGATGAATCGGCCAGTCGTATTGAGGTTATGGAAAATAACAATGACACTGAATCAGACGATACGTTATCAGTTTCGTTCAATCAAACACCCGAATTTCAAAATTTACAGCAGACAATCAGTGAGAGAGGTTCGTCTAACAATACATTGCGTAAAACATTGTCATATTTATAGCAAGAAGTGACAGAAATGAAAAATGTTTCAGCCTTTAAAACTTAGATTCCGAACAGTCACAGACAAATTGATTCTCATGCAATCATGAATCTGCTCAGACATTCAGAGGCGATAATTTTGATTATAAGCACTTTCTATCAGTTAGAAAATTTAAGGTATTTAAAAGTGGCAGAACACAAATACACCCTTTGTATTGGATACAACGATTTACTCTTGAGTTTTCACCGGCATTGCCTGTAATGCAGAAAGTAAAATTTATTTTCAGCGCTTAAGTGACCTCAGGGGATTCATTACTCTTCGATGAATATGTGTCGTAGCGTGCACAGGCCACCGAGCCGTAGTAGTGCTATTTCTTCTTTAGTTTTCTGCACTGCTGCCTACTCTTTTACTATCCTTTATATCTATCAAAACAACTCTTCAACTATCTATCTATCTATGATTAAGAATGAGTAAAGAAAACCTGATATTACAAGTTTTACCGAAAGTGACAGTTTTCGTTAGACACTCCCGAAATGACAAGAAATTAATAACAGACAAAATTTTAATCATGAGTATGTACAAAATTTTCAGCAATCGCAAACACATTTTGGTAACAATAGAGGGTTTTCACCACAGCAGTAACAAAACAAGCCAGTTGATATACCTAACCATAAATATAATGTGCAAGGTCAACCAAGCTTCAATGTTTCGGCGCCTACACGCATAGTGTCGACCCCACCAAATAGTAACGCACAGCATCAAGGAAATCACTACGTGCAGAAAACACATCATTTCAACTCCTATCGCAATGCGCCGTATAGCAATGACTATCATGACAGACGTAAAAGTAATGAGCACAATTTTCAGCGTACATTTAACAATCGGTCTTACCAGCAGGAGAGTCATCCACAACAACAGATTATTGTGAATGAACCAGACAGTTGGTATCATCCTCAATAAAATACGTCAGGAGGAAATAACAGAACAGTGCAATAGCCACAGCATCTTCCTGCAAATAACAGCACGTCAAAAAGAATTTGACTAGATACGGTACAGGTTGCATCTTTCAGCAACGAAAGCAATACTTTTGACACACAGAATCTTGTTCACGAAAATGTTATTACTTTTGACGACATCCGAGACATACTTTTACATGAAAAACCAGTTATACGAAAAACCATTTCCCACCTTGTTATTGAAGTAAAGAGTGGATCATCCACATTTTCAGCAGTAATCGATTCTGGATCACCTATGTCAATTATAATTATTTTGTGCTAAAGATTTTCCTGTCAACTCCATTGTTATTTATGTACTGTTCCGTTTTTACTATTTTATTGCAAAGATGTTACTCACTGTATGTTTCTACTTCACTCTAGATGTGTTACTTCTCTTCCAATGTTGTCTGCTAACATTTAACTTCTTTGGTGATAATACTCAGTAAATGCCTGAAGATGGCCTTGTAAGCCGAAAACCGGTTAGCAATAAAAATAATATTGTAGAACAAAAGCAAACTGGTGCTTTTCATTTATTATTATAAATGAAGAAGCTTTCAACGAATGTAACAAAGAGAACTCTTATCCTACGTTACCATTAGGAAAAACTAAAGTAAAAGGAGCAGTGTCTGGTAAAGGAGTAGATGTAAAATTACAGACACACTTATCATTTTGTATTGCAGGTCATACGTTCCACTCAAATTTAGGATTGTTCCCTTATTGACAACATACGTTATTTTAGGTACGAATTTTTTGGTACATCACGACGCAATTATTGACTTTCAGAATTCCTACTTAATGTTAAAGGATGAAAAAGTACAATTGACATTAGAATTTCAGCACACTTATCTGCAGAAGAACAAGCAATTAATCGAACAGAGGTCATTTCTACATGGCGTAACACTACCTGACATCCCACATTGTTCACAGATACGTACATACGCAACTACAATACACCAGAAGAAACTGACTGTGGCGTTATGCAAATGATTTCTGTTAAAGTAAAACAGAGCAACGCAAATACAGACGACGAACGTACTCAATTACGCACTATTCTTTTACAACAAGCTGCAGGTTATATATTTGTCGCTGTTGAACTCACTTCGAAATTTGTTCCCTTCACTCCGTTACGCAAAGCTACTGCTAGATCTATTTCGAATGCATTTGTAAAACATTTTTTAATTCATGTAGGGCATGTACTGAAAGTTATTTCCGACAATGGACCACAATTTCGATGACTAATATGGACACGCATGTTACGAGCTAGAAACATTTTTCCCATCTATATATCCAGGTATCACGCTTCTTCGAACCCTTCGGAACGACTGATGAAAGAAATTGGTAAGCTATGTAGTATATACTGCCATAAAAGACGTATTGATTGGGACACGCACTTACTCTCATGCCAGGATGTAATTAACTCCATACCAAATGAATCTACTATGCTATCTCCAACTGTTATATTGAAAAATGTTGAACCACCTAACAAAATTAAACAATTAGTATCTTTTCCTACATCTCATCGACTACGCCACCATGAAATAATTGACATTGCGCTCAGCAACATCAGACGTGACGCAGAACGGTGGAGAAGACAGCAAAAACAGGTTTGTACACGCCGTGAATTTCACATAGGACAGAAGATATTAGTACGCACACACAATTTATCCAACAGAGGAAAGAGTAGACGCAGTAAATTTAAGCTTCTATACGCTGGTCCATATAGAATTCGCAACATTCCTCACCCCAACGTAGTACACGTCGAAACTTTGAGAACCAGAAAAAGCAAGGGCAATCACCATATTTCCAATATTAAACCCTTTATTGAATGAACATACTTTATGATTTATTACACAGGAATGCCATTTCTAGATATTTAAATGACCACTTACTTATGATGATTATATTTATTTTCTTGGCAAGTCCCTGGCAAGGTAAGGTTAGCTGGTCGCTTTTCTTGTCGTTATATATCAGACCGTGCACATTATTCATTTTTATGTAATATGATTGTTTTCCTATCGAAAGTATAACTTTGTCTGTATGCACCATGAAATCTTTAAGATATAACAAACACCAGTTGACTTTAACATTTTTGCCTTATGATTTCCGAGTATCTTGACTGTTCTACTTATTTTTGCTACTACATTATGATATTGTATGTACATTTTCGAACTTGAAAACTGTCTATGTTTTTGACATAATAAATTTTCTGTCATGCTATGCTGTATGCTTAGTTATATTACTAGAAACAAGTTTTTATTTTATGGGTATATGATTTAAATGCAAGATTTTAATCCTTATTCATCATTTTCAGTAAGCAATACCATGTAAAAGAAATGAATTGTACAACCACTGTGGTTTACTATGATATGGAAATTTTACCACCAGAATGAACGAAAGAAAATGCAATACGTTGTCATGAGGAGTAACTGGATCAGAATTAACAAGCATTTAACAAGGATATACTATACACATTGTAAAATAGCATTCTTAACTAATTATTTTTCTTTCAGAATACGTGGCGATTTTAATGCAGGCTGTCATACAGAACTACACATGTTAGTTTTAGTGATGAAATATGCTAGAAGTAAGAAACTCTATCTTATATGAAATAATGAATGATAATGAATAGTTGTATGAAGTAATTGGTAATGTGAGTAATGAATACTGAAGTGTCTATTTTCTGCAGATATTAATAAATGCTGATGAATAGTTATATGAAGAATATGGTATTATGAATAATGAAGTTTGTATTTGCAGATAATGATATTGATGAAGTTATGGTAATATGAATAATGAAGTTTTTCTTTGCAGATGACGATAATGGTGAAGTTTATATATTTTCTGTTAGATAAGAGATGCTATGTAGTTATTTAAGTATTTACTGCTGTGCCTTTTGACTGTATGTCTTATGTCACGTAGTATAATGACTAATGTTTTGGAAAGGCAGCTAGAGTACATACATATTAAGTAGACGTTTCATTACCTGTTAATTTGAAGTTTACTACTTTTCAGCATAATATCCATTTTTTCTTTCAGCTCAATAATCCACTTTATATTTTTTGCAGCAAAAGCTTTTCATGATATTTATATGCTATAAACAGTTAGTTATTAAACCTGTTCTAGTACTTGCATTTTTTTTTTACCCAGTTGTGTCTATCATTTATAAATGTGATCACATATGCTCTACTTGTTTCTTAACCTTGCTACAGCTGGCTCACGACGTTAATAATCTTTATTTCCAGCAATAAGTTAAAATCAAATATTTCCATGCCCCAGAAATTGACTATCGATGCAAATGCAATGCACTGCTAGCACAAAACAAATTTTTTATTACCAGTCCCAGCTATTACCACTATACAACCAAATAATGCTACCAGTTTAAGATATATTTCCAGTCCTAAAAATAATGCAAATTTTTCTGATGTATTGATTCCATTATGTCTATGTATTATTGGACTAAACACCTTGAATACTAGTTCCATTTTAATACTAGTTACATTTTAAATATGTCTTATGTCACTTGCATGATATCATATATAAACACCAGCAGCTTGTTGCTACACGCAATAACTCCTTTTTTGAATGATTACTTATGAATAATCCACAATAAATGCCTTGTTACTGGCCAATGAGAGCCAATGATTACTGTAATGAGATAACTTATGAATGATGTTCTGTAATACTCCATACATACTACATAAATGTTTAGTAACTGGCCAATGAATGCCAACAATTACTGTAATGAGATGACTTATGAATAATGTTCTGTAATACTCCATACATACTACATAAATGTCTCGTAATTAGCCTATGAGTGCCAATAATTATTCAAATCGGTCGATACACTAGTGTAATTCTGAATGATGACTAGCATAAGACTTAATATATTTCACCTTCTGACCTAATTACCAGCAATTACTGCAATATCCGTATGTCCTGTCCATCCTCATGATAATGGAGCACTATATTTGGTTTTTGCACTAATTATACGTTGATGTAAGAGTATGGATTCTACAAGAATGTGGTGTTGACATATCAAGCTGTCCACCACCTTGAACGAGATGTCATTATGGTCCTACTGTTTGGGGTACCTAATTTACTACCACAATGATAACATACAATATTAATACAACATTTCAGTGTCTTGGCTACAATGATAAATACTTCAGGAAAGTGAACTTCAGTTTGTCTCACTTGGTGTTGTGCTTCTGTAGAAAGATATGGACTTTCAGTGCAGCTACGTGCAACCCACTGTGCTACAACCATGATGCTATCCTTCCCATTCCTTTCCTTATTCTTGTAAAATGCTAAAGACTTTTACAGTGCGTGTGCACTTTATTTCATTTCTTAATGTATTCAGTTCTTGTAAGAAAATGCTAAACACTTATACATTGCGTGTGCATTTCATTTCATTTCTTAATATAATCAGTTCTCCTAAATATGCTAAAGATTTATACAGTACATGTGCACCGTATTTCATCTCTTAATGTGATCAGTTCATGTAATAATGTTAAAGACTTCTACAGTGCGTGTGCACTCTATTTCATTTCTTAATATGTTCTTCACTTACTAATAATATTATATATATGTATATACTCTGTGACTGTATACTTAGTAAACTAAGTAGCTTATAGAAAAATTTGTTGCTCATGGCAAGTCCAATTGACTCACCAACGCTGCCAAATTTTTGCCCCCCTGTGGAGGGTTATGTAAGAGGACCATGACTAACGAATTTATTGCTAGCGCACTCGAGCAGATGTAATTTCGATGGATTGCTCCCGCGCTGCCTCCGATATGTAAGGTGTAAGAGAATCTCAGATCAGAGAGCAATGTTGACTGCAGTAAGAGCAGTGTGGCAGTAGGAGTAAGTAGTAGCTAGCAGTCTGGTATATCGAGTTGGCTGGGCCTGTCATGGTGAGCGATGACGGTGCCTGAGCAATGTAGTATAAGGTAAAAGCAGCCTCGCGCATATGTATTATTGTTATATCAAGTCCCATGTAAATGTTTTAAAAATCTTTTAATAATAATCTTCCTTATAAAAATTAACTTTTGACTATCATTCATCTCAATTTAAAGAATTTATCAATTTCTCCAATCCATGGTCATTCCGATTATTATAAAGAAAAATCAGTTGTTTCTTTTTATATATGGCAAATCTATCGGCCAGCATTACACTGGGCTGTGCCAGAAAAATTTCTTATAGGAACAGATAAATACATGTTATACGGCGACCTTATTGAGGTAAGAATTTTCAGTTTATTCAGTATGATCTTTCAGGCCCATGACGCAGCTGTGCTGACGTCCAAATTTACCAGTTTAGATTCACAGTCAGTTAATTATTGGAAGGTTATATATGAGTCACATTTTTTATTGCGACTGCTAGCTACTACTTACTACTACTGCTACTGCTCTTACTGCAGCGAACACTGCTCTCTGGTCTGAGATTCACTTGTAGCTTATATATCGCAGGAAGCGCATGAGCAATCCATCGAAATTACATCTGCTCGAGTCCGATAGCAATAAATTCCTTTGTCATGGACCTCTTACAACTCCTATTTCAATGGTGGGAAGATACACCATATCGTATTTGCTGATGATATAATAAAAGTAATATTGATAATGATAATAAAACTCCTGTATGAGGCTGTTAGATCTTCCATTGGGCGCCTCCCCATATGGCGCGGGCGCCTCCCCATGTGGCGAAGAGGGGAAAGACTTCCAGATGTGGGTGGTACCGAGGAAAACAAATACTTGGTGTGGACCAAACACTAACACAATCTTCAACCTGTTGAACCCAAAAGCCAGACATGTCTGCATGAAAATCTCCGTTACTCTGGTCAGCGTCTGTTTGCTCAATGAGCTCGGCTGAAATATTTGGATCCAAAGGCTTCAACAGTCTCTAGTCCTATCCCGTCTTGGTTTCATCCGGGCCAAACCAATGAAACACAAGTAAACATGAATTGTGCAAGTAAACTCAACTTTACCCCAGGTGGTACACAACCCGATCATCGACAGATGGCAACCGGATTTTCGGATCTGGTGAGTACAGACTAGCACAGCAGCGAATATCGGGGATCTCTGGTAAACTTGCCTACAAGCAGAAAACATGCATTGGAGCAGCAAATTTCAATACATTGATCCAAACAGGAAAACTACATAATCTCGCATAAGAAATCGACCGACAAAAAAAAATGTTTCAAATGGCTCTGAGCACTATGCGACTTAACTTTTGAGGTCATCAGTCGCCTAGAACTTAGAACTAATTAAACCTAACTAACCTAAGGACATCACACATATCCATGCCCGAGGCAGGATTCGAAGCTGTGACCGTAGCGGTCGCTCGGCTCCAGACTGTAGCGCCCAGAACCGCACGGCCACTCCGGCCGGCCGACGGACAAAAAATTCTCATCCTTTCATAACGGCAACTATCGCATCTTCAAGAGCAGAATACAACGAAAGGTAGCGAAAGGCGCATCTGTCATCGGCACGGCTTTTTTAGTACACAGATGCATCTTGATCTCTGTCAAACAAATCGCACCCATCAACAATCAACTTATGACTATGCGCATTCAGAGCGCCAATAAAAAATATAGATCATTAATGGACATGTCCCCACCAAAATCGAAAGTAATGAAAACCCCAAAACGTCGAAAAATTGTGGGACACATTCGAAAAAACCATGAGCAAAGTTCACCAAGATGGCGCGAAAATTTTGATTGATGACTTCAACGCTCAATTTTGGATAGAAAAAATCTATAGAAAAATCATCTGTAATAATTCAGCACACCAAAACATTAACACCTAAGCCACAGATCAGACTGACATTTGCCAACAATTCAGCCTCAAAATGATATCTTTCCACTTAAGGAAAAAAACCAGAAAAACAGAAAACATGGCGATCCCCTATCCAGCATCGTGGTCAATACCAGATCGACCGCGCTGCCATCTCCTACGCCCACTACAGAATCAACCACGATATCCAAGTCCGACGAGGTGCAATCAGACCACTACCTCAAACGAGTTAATGTCAAATTCTCTCTGAAGAGAGTTCACCTCAAAAATCTCTGCATCCAAAAATTCGACAGATTGAAAATTCAAGAACCTAACATCACAGAAGAATGGGAAAAAGAACCGACGAACAAATGGACTGACTTCTCTAATAAAATTATCAGAAACGCCAAAGAATTAATCCCACTTAAAAAAGGGCAAAACACCCATGGTGGGATTCCAACTGAGATCAAGCCACCATCAATCGCCAACTCGCCTTCCAAATATACTACAACAACAAATCGACAGGAACCTTAAAACACTTCCTCGACATCCGCAAACAGACAAACAGAACCATCAGAAAAACTAAACGCAACTATATCGCCGAACAGCCGAAATCATCTGAGGACTACTTCAGAAACAACAGTAGAAATTTCTACAGAACTTTAGCAAACATAATTAAAGGTTACTCACCATAAAATTTGATCTTCAAGAAACAAAATGGGAAACTCACCCTCATCAACGAAAAAAAAAAACTGTGCAGTATTGGCATATCACTTCTCCGGTCTCCTTAACTGCCCCGAACCACCCGAAAGATTCCCACACACGTCCCCAAGATACACAAAACTCGATGCCGATCGACCGACACAAGAAAAAATCCAGCAACACGTCAAAAAAATCAAGAACGGAAAGTCGTCAGGATGAGACAGAATCATCGCAAAATGGTTCAAATGGCTCTGAGCACTATGGGACTTAACATCTGAGGTCATCAGTCCCCTAGGACTTAGAACTACTTAAACCTAAGTAACCTAAAGACATCACACACACTCATGCCCGAGGCAGGATTCGAACCTGCGACCGTAGCGGCTCCAGACTGTAGTGCCTAGAATCATCGCGGAACTACTGAAAAATCTGGGTCCACGATCACTACAGATAATCGCACGGATCATTCAAGAAATCTCACGAAGTGAAAAACTCTCAGACGCCTGGTAATGTGCACTGGTCCACCCCCTCCGCAAAAAGGAGACAAGTCTGATGTGATTAACATCAGAGGAAGTTCCCTCCTTTCTGTCCCTTATAAAATCACCTTCGCGTTCCTCTTACAACGCGCACAGTAACAAGTCGAACCCTTAATTTGTGAATACCAAGCATGATGCAGACCACACAGTTTTGGCATGGAACAAATTTCCAGCCTGAAATCCACACTGGAAATACGAGTCATAGGAAATCTCCCAAACAACCGTACAGTCGTCGACTTCAGGAAAGCCTACGACTCAGAGGACCGACGATCTCTTTTTAATATGCTCGAAGAAAGCAATCTCGACCGTAAAACAAGACTACGCATCCAACAAACCCTAACAGACATGACTTCCAAAGTCTAAATCAACGGAGAAATCTCACACCCCTTCTCCATCAAGACTGGCGTTCAGCAGGGCGACGGCCTCTCCGCATTACTCTTCAACATCGTCCTACATAAAGTCATCAAAGAATGGGAAAAATAAATGAGAAACAGAAACATCTGGAGACCCATCAGGGTAGGAAGACAACAGCATAACATCAAAGTCACATGCCCCACCTTTGCTGACGATCTTGCGATCCTTTCCGGAGATGAATATCAGAATTCTGTTCATTTCACATTGTAGACGAGCAGGAACGTTTGGTCTGAGAGAAGGCCAGCTGCTGAAAGTACCAGCGAACGATCAGAAGGTGGATGGAACATTCAATCACTGGGAACTGTGTACAGAGGCTGTCTGCTTTCTCGTTTGATGTCGTGTATCAGGGGCCAGAGCGACGGACGCTCGCTATTTTTATAATAGGTGGCGGCAGTTTTCTTTCATAAGCCTCATGTTTTCGGCAGTTACGAACAAGCTCGGCGCCACGGCAGTGCTGTTGTTTGGGACGTTTCCGAGAAACGGTCTCCGAAGTCCACAGGATAGCCGACAGAATGGCAGCACATGTAGCACTCCAAATGTCGTACTCCGTTGGTGCCTGTCATTGGAAAGCTTCCCGTGCAAAATCCTGGTAGAGGCTGTGATACAGTACACGACCGTTACTTCAGCACACGTTTGCAGCCACCGTCAGGAATTGGCGAGAACGAACGCTACTGTCACCTAGGTTGGCCGAATATGGCAGTAGGAATCTAGACGACTTTGCTGTAACCCCATAAGTGAAACAGTTATTTTTGAATGGGCCTTACTACAAATTTTGGCAAAATGAGTTAAGAAAGGTACCAGGTTCTGTACACATAGATTCACCTTTCTGCATGAAAAGACTTTTATTACAGACATCGTAAATGTGTTTTTGAGACTTCGTTACAGCGACGTCATTTTTGAAGGGATATTTTCACGTGTAATCTGTCGAATACCTAATACACTGTGCGCTACGTTTCCACTTTCGTGGTTCAGGTTATTTGTCGAAAGATACTGCTAAATTCTTTGTATAAAACGAACACAGTAATGAGTCTGTAATGAATGTGTATTGTGAAGAGATTGCGAAGAGAGGAGCAAATTGTGCTCCTTCCGAATTGATTGTTATGTAAACAAATATGTACCACAATATGTCAAGGAACTACGATTTTTTTTCGACGTTTGCATTGGGAAAAATAAGAATCGCTCTAGGATTCTAATATGTGCATCTTTGATGAACACTAAAGATTTTTATAAAGTGCAACAGTTTTTTCCTATTGGTGGATATTCGTATAAAACATGTGACAAGATATGTTCCATGGTGAAAGAGGTAACCAAAAGACCTTATGGAGAGTGCACTGAGAAATAATATAGTGAAATGATTGCAAGTGCCTCCAAATATTGTAAGCTAACTAACAGAAATTGAAGATATCTGCAACTTCTCTATGTGGTGGCCTACACTATAGGTAAGGGCTATTTTAGAACGAGTCAGAACGCTATGTTCCAGAACACCAGGAAGTCCGATTTCAACGATGTTTTCTTATGAATTTTGAACATAGTAAGTTACAGCCAGGTATTGTGACCCATGAATACCTGGAAGGATTGCAGAAGCATAATTCGACATTTTATTTCCGGAAGTGTATGTTGTTTTAAATATTGAAAAGGGTTACACTGGACATGAGACTGTTAAAAGGAACAAAATGCAACACCGTCAACGTGTATTTTCAACGTGTATTCGAATATATTTTTCATGAATGCAGGTATTTATGTGATGATTTGATGAAATGGCCTGTATGTAACTTTGCTGCTGTAGCAGATGATGATCAATAAAACCATTTTGTATTTAGTTTGATTAGATTTAAAATATTATGAAAATTTATTACTACGAAGGAAACAACTTAAAACGCCACTAAAACGAAACAACAACTTCTTAGAGAAGAGGATCTTATTCCAAGATTTTGGTTATACTTCCTTGAAACAGAATGGAAAAGCCAGCAACAGCAGTAATAACAAAATACCGTTTTCATTCCGTTCTTTAAACACTGTAAGGCCTATCCTGTTCCATTTAATATACTCACTAAGAGAATGTTTTCCTTCGTTCCTGAAAATTTAACATTTTGGAGTAAGGTTATTTAAAAAATGGCTTTGTTAATTGGCCATGAATGGATGAGATCTGGAACGATGGAGCAGTCTCTCCCTAGGCGCTGTCCGGGAGAGAATTTGAGAGCTGATGCGTGCTGGCCGCAGGAGTCGGTCACGTTCTTTTCGCCCTTTCTGCAGAACAACTTCACCAACAGTTTCACTTGTTCGGCCACCCGAACAAACTTTTGGAGCTTTTTCGCACTCACGCTTTACTCGGTCTCCAAGGCAGAAACTATCTGCATGCAGCGGAGCCGACCACCAGCAGCAGTCCTCATCAGCACATCGCCTGCGTCGTACTGTCGGTAAAATCAGTTTCCTATATTGAACGTATCCCAGAGATTAGTTTCAATGGACTACAGCTTATGTTGGTGGACTTCGAGTAATTTTGTAACACCGATGCACTCAACATGTGACGAGTGGTCCATCCAAAAGCTAAGGTCGATGCAGAGTACTTTGTGAGAATATTTACCCAGGGAATGGGCAAGTTCCATTTCCCCCTTACACGGGAGCAAGCACTGGTGAATTTCCTATCCTGATACCGTTCCCAGCCACATCACTCCAAGTCTCCTGTGGAGCTGCTGAATGGACACTGACACAGAACACTGCTACATCTTCTACATACATCACAACAGACGCCCCTTCCTTCGCAGCACACTTAGAAACATAAATGATCATGACTTTTTAGGGAGTCTTTGGCGGATCACTCAGGTGTTGGGCTGCTTCCTACATCATTTACACTTGTACAGGCTTCCTCTGACATGCACAGGGGGCATCATCATTAGCTCCACAGCTGTCGAGTCTGTGATCTGGCCATAGACTTCTCGTTTCAAAGATGGAGTATTATGTGATCTTGCAGACCCAGTTGCCTTTACCTCACTTGGGTCTCAAGCTGCTGGCACCAGACAGGGAACCCACGTGCATGAAAGCAGCGCTGCCGAAGTCACCACAGTCAGTCTCTGTTATGAAAGGCTGGCCCTCTATGAACTGACACTTTTCTACACACCTGTGAGGAGCTACCAATTACCATTGCGTGATCGCCAGTTCCCAAAGAAACTCTGCGCCAGGGTGCGAGTGTGCACCCTGTGGCCAGTTTCTCTGCTGGAATTCCCTGTCATTCGCAAGGTGGAGTTTGGGGTGCGGGCAGGAGCTTACCATCGGCCGCGGTTCCAGCTCCTGCCTCCTCAGTGAGACTTACGTCCACATTTTCCCCTCTCCCCTCTGTCGTTACTAGCGACGCCAGTACGCACAACATTGGTTCAAAAATGGCTCTGAGCACTATGGGACTTAACATCTGAGGTCATCAGTCCCCTAGAACTTAGAACTACTTAAACCTAACTAACCGAAGGACATCACACACACCCATGCCCGAGGCAGGATTCGAAACTGCGGCCGTAGCGATCGCGCGGCTCCGGACTGAAGTGCCTAGAACCGCTCGGCCACCAGCGGCCGGCGCGCACAACATTGGTAATGAGTTTTTTTTTTTTTTTTTTGGGGGGGGGGGGGCGAGATGTGGCGTCATTCACCACACACAACACTACGTGTGTCTATTCCTTCGAGTAATTCATAGGTTGGCACCCGACACACCATGTATCCCTGCCAGAGGCAGCCAAACGGCAACTGGAAGGTTTGATCTAAAATCGTCTGCTCAGCTTAGTAGTTTGGATGTTTAATCACCACAGTGTAGAGCACTAACAACCAGTAGATAACGCTGTTAGTCTCGTAGACACCAGAGAACCAGTAACTGGAACCGTTACTTTTCTTTAACACAATGACAGACGTATTTTAGGAAGTTTACGTCACTGACAGAATTAAGCGCCAGAATTTTATCTTCGCAAATACAAACTAATAGCGAATTTGTTGGCTAGACTATGCAGATTACTGATTTTGATTTGTTTATTAAAAAGTTAATGACATTGCTTTGTTTCTTTCCATAGTTTCATATTCTTTGGTAATAAAAATGAATTTATTAGGTTTAAAAATGATTCAAATGGCTCTGAGCACTATGAGACTTAACTTCTGAGGTCATCGGTCCCCTAGAACTTAGAACAACTTAAACCTAACTAACCTAAGGGCATCCCACACATCCTTGCCCGAGACAGGATTCGAACCTGCGACCGTAGCGGTCTCGCGGTTCCAGACTGTAGCGCCTAGAACCGCACGGCCACTCTGGCCGGCTATTAGGTTTACTATACGATTTGTCTGCCTACTCGTAACATTTTGATTTCATTTTGTTTACGAATATTAATGTCCAGAAAGTCATAGAGTTTTTCTGACTGCACTGAATGGCTAAAACATTGAAGGTAATGATGTGAGACTTGTTCGAATAAAGAAACTCAAGCATTAATCTCTCTTTAGAAACTTCTTCCTAAAATGAGGCGTGATCTAAGTCTGACTGAGAGGATCATTCATTATCTCGCCCCTCAGAACCCTTCACCCATAGAGTGAAATATGAACTAATCCCATTCAGCGTATGTTACGCCTTGACCATAAACAAAGCACAACGCCAGACTCTGCGTGTTGTAGACATGAATTTTAGTGTCAGCAGCTTTTTGATCAGCGAGCTACATGTGACCCTCTTCCATGTCAGTGAATCAAACAAGCTTTTCGTTCATGCTCCATTAATTCTTTTTCAATCATTGAATGCAAGGAAGCTTCGTAAGTTAAAAATGAGTTCCACTCATAAAAATTCTTGGGCGCAGTCATAAATAAACACTCAGGCAACGCTAGATTTCTCAGCTAATCTCTACATTTATTTCTCCTATGTTTGTAATATTGTTATGTGATATAGACCTCAAATTAATAAATGTACGCGTCCAGTGTGGCCGAGAGTTTCTAGGCGCTTCAGTTTGGAACCGCGCGACCGCTACGGTCGCAGGTTCGAATCCTGCCTCGTGCATGGATGTGTCTGATGTCCTTAGGTTAGTTAGGTTTAAGTAGTTCTAAGTTATAGGGAACTTATGACCTCAGATGTCAAGTCCCATAGTGCTCAGAGCCATTTGAACCATTTGAATAAATGTACTTTCCGTCCCGCTGTAAGGTATTGTACTACTATAAAAAATAAAATGCTTAGGTTATAAAGTTATAATATGTATACGGAATGGCGTATAAAGAGGATCTAATTGGGAAGGTCACTGCCATGCTGGGGGTAGTGGCTATTCTACTGTAATTTAGTGTAGCTGTTACTATATATTGATTGAACGAAGAATCTCAGACCGACGTGTAAATACTCGTGAAAAGATTGTTCTAACAGACATTTAATAGTGCACCTCTTTTTTGGCTGATGCAGGATGTTCCTTGCTATTTCTTCAAATGAGTTCAAACCAATAATACACTTGAGCTCGCTCCAGATGCTTACTCCTAGCTATTTTATGGTACTTGATGCTTCCATTGGTAGTGTAAAACATCAGTGCTGGAAACTATTAATTATTTTTAAGTAGGATAAGTCTTTAGCATCCTCTGATCATAGAGTAGCATCTTTCTCTCCACTGGGAGAGGTGGCTGCCTAGTGCTGGGCAGTCAGGCAGTAGTCTCCTCCTCGTGATTTTAAATAAAAGAAGGATTTCTCTCCTATCGTGACTGTAATTGTTTAGAGTGTACATTTAGCGATATCATGTATTTGTGGAATATTTTTTTTTTGTATAAGTCAGCTAAGGACAGTCTTACAGTGGTGTTACACATTATTAATAGAGGGTACATATTATTGTTGCACAGTGGAATTGCTTTACTCGAGATTTGAGCATTTGATAATAATCATACCGTGATACTTAGTTATTTTGTTGAAGTATTGTGCTGGAGTAATGGTTAAACGTTTAAAATCATGTTTTGCACTGATATTTTAGAACCAAGGCGTGAGTATTCTGAAAAAAAAAAAACGGTCAGTTTATAGCAAGCAGCAGTCGGTGAGGGCAGTGCTTATATCAAATGTCATGTCATCATTTTAAATAGTATTTTAGTCACACATTGTAATACCTAAGTACCTCCCTAAGTAACCATGGTAATATTTACTGACGTTTTCTAAGCAGGATACCCCTGTTGCTTGCCCTCACTGCCGAGTCCAGAGTAAGACTGAGGAGGATGTAGTAATAAATGAGGAGAGCAGAGATTTGCATTAAATTATTTTTTATAAAAATAAGTACACTCTCTCCCCAGCTCGTGGTCGTAAGGTAGCGTTCTCGCTTCCCGGGTTCGATTCCCGGCGGGGTCAGGGATTTTCTCTGCCTCGTGATGACTGGGTGTTGTGTGATGTCCTTAGGTTAGTTAGGTTTAAGTAGTTCTAAGTTCTAGGTGACTGATGACCATAGATGTTAAGTCCCATAGTGCTCAGAGCCATTTTTGAAGTACACTCTGATCCCAAAGAAACATGTTCCTTTCACTGTGGCATACAGAGCTCAACTGATAAGATTTTTGTTAAGGAACGGTAAGACGGAATGAGTGACTGCTTCTTCCTGGCCAATAGAGGTGTGACCTTTAATATGTGATCCAGGACTCTCACAATGTTTTGATAAGTTCACCACACGTCAGGGTAGCCTTTGTACTCGTTGGACAATTGTGGTTCAGTGACCTTCATTCACAATTGCCCAGTGAATGGCAGCTTTCGCGGTCGTAGTGGCACCAATGTCACAAGCTACATAACGCAATTCCCCAGGATCCACGGGATAAGGGTGGCCCTGGAAATGACAAGTGCAGCTGCTACACAGTGCCAGAAGTGGCCTTGTATTTGGGCTCATACTCGCTCTGAATCTCAGTGACCCTGACATGGGTTGTTACTGGCATTATATACCTGTGACCTTGAACCTGGGCATGTCCTGGTACTGCTACACTCCCGCAACATATCAGTACACAGACAAGATGTACCATAGCACGAAAGGACTGAACAATGTGTGCCAGTGGGGGAGCTGATTGCTTAGTTTCGTTGCACTCCTCATGAGATGCTATGAGGAGTCTGTGGTGCTCATCTTCACCAGGGTAATGCAACACATCGACTTAGTGGCATCACGTAGAATCAAAAAGTGTGTCAACCTAGCAATGCTGTGTAAGAGTGAGCACTTTCCTCTCTGGCGCCTGTACCCAATTAACAAAACGACTATTCAGATTACATCTTCAGCTGGCTAACCAGTTCAATTCAAATGTTCGAATGTGTGCAAAATCTTATGGTACTTATCTGCTAAGGTCATCAGTCCTTAAGCTTACACACTACTTAACCCAAATTACCCTAAAGGCTGCCCAAGGGCGGACTCGAACCTCCACCGGGACCAGCCGCACAGTCCATGACTGCAGCCTTCTAGACCGCTCGGCTAATCCCGCGCAGCAACCAGTTCAGTTTCTGGACATGCGCATGGACTGGTGGTGTCTCCTGTACCAAGCGGATCTCACACAAGCGGATCTGACGTCAAAATTAGACCGCGAATGTCAATCAAAGAGACTACCGTTTCACGGTTCCTGCAAAACCATCATTTACCTCACTGCCAAGCAACTTGATGAGGACTCGGTTTCACTTATTAAGAAATGCTTAAATTTTGCTCTTACTCCTACGTCTACACATGTCAGGGGGATTATCAGCGCACTGCGAATGCCAGTTTCACGGCTTCCACATAAAACAGCTCCAGGAGTACTTCGGGAAACCTCTCGTACTCTCACGTGAACAGAAACTACAAAACCGAACATTCTAACAGGGAAAGAGTGGTCATACGAGAGCTAAGAAAAGATTCTGATATCGTGGTCTTTCGAGCCGACAAAGGCTCTCATGGAGAGACCCGCTAAAAGATAGAGCATATCAGAAGGTCGACACTGATTCTACCAAGAGAGAGCAGAGGAACACCATGGCGCTTCTACACTATGGACCCTGTCAGAGAATCCGGTGTGCCGGGCAAAGTTGTTAAGAGGCTATGGCAGAGAGCACTATTTCCAACAAGACTGTGGACTTCTGAAGATTCACAAACTCCCCATCGTTGGCAACATTGGTGCCCTGACATACTCACTGGCTAAATATCTCAAGGATCTGCTTAGCCCTTATACAGGAAAATGTCCACATCATATTCGCAATCCAGTGGCTTTCGAAAAATGGCTCTGAGCACTATGCGACTTAACTTCTGAGGTCATCAGTCGCCTAGAACTTAGAACTAATTAAACCTAACTAACCTAAGGACATCACACACATCCATGCCCGAGGTAGAATTCGAACCTGCAACCGTAGCGGTCGCTCGGCTCCAGACTGTAGCGCCCAGAACCGCACGGCCACTCCGGCCGGCCCAGTGGCTTTGTTTGGCGCCTTAACCACTTCAAGGTTTTAAAGATTCTGACATCCCTGTGAGCTTCAGCGTTGTCTCTTTTTTCACCAGAGCTCCTCTATAAGACTCTTTGGATCTTACTGTCCATAAATGTGGCACAGAGACGACCACCCGTCTTAGACGCGTCTTGACGTCGACGTATTTTCTTTTCGGCGGCAATTACTGCGAGCAGACAGAAGAATTGGGGTGGGGGTCCACTTTCAGCAGTAGATGCTAACATATATGGAACATTTTCAGGAAGAGGCTCTGGAATCAGCCCAATGCAAATCTGTTTTTTCCGGTATATCAGCAATATTTTCGTCATATGGCAACATGGAGGTGACAAGCCGAATAATTTCCTCATACATGTCAGTTCCACTCATAAGAATATCAATTTCACCAAGAAAGTCGAAGTGCATGGAGTACTACTCTTTTTGGATGTCCAGGTACAAAGAATAATGGGCGGCATCTTGGACCGCAGCGTGAAGCATAACAACCAGCCTGTACTTATATGCAGACAGCTGCTACCACCTAGAAGAGAAAGTTATGTATTCCAGACATTGGTATAGATGGCTCCTACCATCTCCGAAAATGAGAACGGTATTCTGGGAGAACGGCCACACAGAATGGGCAAATTCGGAGAGCAGTACGTCCGACAATATCTGAACAACCGGTGGAAACAAGAGGAACGTCTGGAGGATGTGGACATTGCGTTTATTCCATTTCATGGTGCATTATACGAAAAGATAGGACGAATTGTTCAGAAATGCTAAGTGAAGATTGTGTTCCACCCACCACCTACCAAATGAGTACTGCTCGATAGCGTCAAGGACGACCTTGGACAAAGAATTCCAGGATCTATCAGATGCCTGGACAACGTGGCGTGAAATAATTAAGTCAGATGGTGTGCACTGCCGAAGATCGTAATCGAAAACAACACTGGCACCACATATTCCAGTGGACTAATATGTAGGCAGTCATGGAATTTTGTGCGTCGAAACTACCATGCTACGGGTTATGACTCTACTAATGTTCTGACATAAAAGTCTAACTTCTGGAGCTGTGGTATTAAATAATATTTCCGCTGCCTGCTCATCGTCGGTGTTATTTATGTCCTTCAGTCCGGCTTCGATTCCCTGCGCTGACGGTCCGATTGCCGCCGCTGATATTCCGACTGCGAGCGCCGACGCTCGATTGCAGCCGCCGACAATCTGTTTGCGGTCGCCGACCCAGGTCTGCCCCGTCCCCGGCGTCGCACCGGGTGGTGGAAGATGCAAAATCGCATGGAGTATCCCCGGCGGCCGTCGTGGAAAGATCTTGTGTTCGCTTGAGCCGGCCGGAGTGGCCGTGCGGTTCTAGGCGCTACAGTCTGGAGCCGAGCGACCGCTACGATCGCAGATTCGAATCCTGTCTCGGGCATGGATGTGTGTGATGTCCTTAGGTTAGTTAGGTTTAATTAGTTCTAAGTTCTAGGCGACTGATGATCTCAGAAGTTAAGTCGCATAGTGCTCAGAGCCATTTCAACTATTTTTTTGTTCGCTTGAGGTGACACTCCGTGATGGAGCTAAGTAAGGGTTTCCATGCCATGCTCAGTTGAAAACCTGTGTCTCGGTTTCGAGATTGTCCGTTATGCGAATTTCAATGGCCTCCTTGAAGATGCTGTCCCAGTAGAAGCTGGTGGGGGCCAGAATACTGGTCTGAATATTTCGCGTTGTGTCCAGTTTCCAAGCAGTGTTCTGCCAGTGCCGATTTGTTGGGTGGCCTAGGTGCATGTAGCTTTCGTGTTCTTTGCAGCGGTCGTCGACTGTTCGGATCTTTTGACCGATGCAGGATTTGCCGCAACCACATGGTTGCGTCGTCTGAAGGCTGTTTGGATCTGTCGGTTGCTGTTCCCGTTCTTGCGTAACACGTTTCTTAGGTGTTTAAGTTCTTTGTGCAGATCTTGTTCATCCGATATCGAGTATGCCCTATGAGCTAGTGTGCTGAGCATCCAGTTGAGTTGTGCAGGATGGTGGGAACTCGAGGCATGTAATATAAATTCGTATGCCTAGGCTTGCGGTACACGCTATGAAGCAGTGTCCCATTACATCTCTGCTCTACAAGTACATCAAGAAAGGCCAATTTGTCTTCCTTCTCGATTTCTATGGTGAACCGTATGTTGTCGTGGACGGAATTTAGATGTTCTCAAAATGTCTGCATATGATCGGGTACATGGGACCAGATGACAAACGTGTCGTCCACGTATCGGAAAAACACACAGGTTTCCGTCCGGCGACTTGTAGCCACTCCTCTTCGAAACTCTCCATAAATAAGTTGGCTACCACTGGTGAGAGAGGGCTCCCCATAGCCAAACCATCCGTCTGTTCATATTATTGGCCGTTGAAGACGAAGTAGGTGGATGTAAGTACGTGCCGGAAAAGTTGTGTCAACTCGGAACCAAATTTCTCACTGATAAGGTGGATCGAATCTTCTAGCGGGACCGTTGTGAAGAGTGATACGACATCAAAGCTGACCATGATGTCGGTTTCTCGTAGGGCCAGCTCTTTAAGACGACGAATGAAGTCCGTTCAGTTCCGAATATGATGTTCCCACTTTCCCACATACGGTCTGAGCAGGCCTGCCAGGTATTGTGCGAGAGGGTACGTGTGTGCCCCTATGTTGCTGACAATGGAGCGCATCCCTTCCTTATGTGTGTTAGGGAGGCCGTATATTCTCGGAGCTACTGCGGAGCGCTGTCGAAGTCTCTTGATATCGTTCTTCTCAACTGCGCCATTTTTCAGTGGGGTGGCAGTGCTTAATTGTATCCTGTTGGTCGGATCCGTCTTGATCTTCCAGTATACCGGGTCGTCAAGTAGTTGGTGCATCTTCTGTTCATAGTCCTGTCTGTTCAGAACGACTGTGGTGTTTTCTTTGTTGGCAGGCAGGACGATGGTCTCTTTGTCTTCCCTGAGGGCCCGAAGCGCCACTCTTTCTCCCCGTGAGATGATGCTGGTATTCGGTTTCGCCTTGAAGAGAATCCCACATGTTTCTCTCCTGACTTCTTCAGCCTCGTCCTCGGTTAAGCCCCGGACCGCCTGTTCCACTGCAGAGAGTGGAGGGGATGAGAGCTGGCGTCGGTGCAAAGTTGAGTCCCTTTTCGAGTATGGAAATGGCAGCGTCGTCCAATGGCTTTCCATTGAGGTTAATCACGGTTCGTTTCATCGGCTCCGTCTCTTAATGTTTTTAGCCTGGTAGCCCTGATAACTTGTCAGTCTGTTTGTCTGTGGATTACAGGTGCGTCAGGTCAGCCTGGGCCCATGTGACGCCATCCACCCATTCCCAGGAAGGGTCTTGAAGTGTGGAGGCTAATTATAGGTGAACGTGCAACAGATCTTTGGCATTCTTGTCAAGTTGTTGCCGATTGTAGTGAGTCCTCTCCCTGACCAACGCCAGGCTGGCTCGTTTCTTGATCCGGTTTGCCGCGGGCGTGCATACATGGTGCACCATTTTGGCAAACGTAGGAATGGTGTTCTTGTCCCTACACCTTAGTAAAAAAGCGAGTAAACTCAGCAGATGTCCTTTCTGGTTCCGAAGCTTGTCTAGTTTCTTCACCAGGTGGTACATATGCTCCCTGTAGAGGTAGTTGATATGTGATCGGAGGCTTTCCCGGCGTATGTGTTCTTTCCAGGGCTCTTTTCCGAGGCTCTCAGGTGTCCATCTGGATGCGATCGTTGAAGTCCCACGATATTTCGGCGAATAACCTTTCCGACATCATCAGGTGGTTCTGATGGAATTATCTGCCTGCTCTCTCTCACCTTTTACTTTCTCCTCCTCGGGGAAGTGTATGGAGGAGTTTATAGCCTGTTGGCTTTTACTCCACAATGTATGTTGTGTGTGTGTGATTTTCTTGGATAGTTTTGACTGTCTGTGTGTTGTGGTGGTGTTCTGATGGTGTCTAGTACGTGAGTACTTGTCTGAGGTTGACGAGATGTTGGGTATTTTAAGGATTAAGGATTGGTATTTAGACTTGGAGATTTTGGGATTTTTCTCTTCGACCTAGTCGTCGAAGATCGTCATAGGTTGTTTGTGCTTATCACGGGACATGTCATACCGACCTAGGGAGTGGATGAGGTTATTTCCAGACCTGGAAGAACTCTCGTAGAAACCCCTTGCAGATATTGGAATCTTTCTTTGAATAGGGGGATTTCGGCAGTGGCGTGCAGATCGTCGATAGGGAACCCCATGGGTAGATGCAGTGCCCTCTTGAGGGCACGGTTCTGCAGCCTCTGGAGTTTTTCCAGGTGCTGCTTCGCCGCATATCCCCAGAGAGGGCACCCGTACTCCATTACTGGGAGTATAAGTGCCTGATAGACATTTACTCCTACAGATCAGGGAAGGGTGCTGGTTGTGTTGGGAACTGGGTATAGGATAGACATTCTGGCGCAGACCTTCCTGTGTACCTCGTCTATGTGGGGTTTCCAATTTAGTCTCGAGTCCAAGCTTACGTTGAGATACTTGGCGGATCTGCGCCAGGGGAGTCGGGTTCCACGTAGGCGCAGATGAAGGGCAGCACGTTGATGGGGTCCCAAGCCTCCAGGTGATCAGCATAGCCTGTGTCATTCCAGGGTTTATGGTGATGTGCCAGCGACAGTCCCAGGTTTCTGTGTTGTCCAAAACCCTTTGTAGCCTACGAATAACTAGGTGCTTATTCGCATTACGAGTGTAAAAGGCTGTGTGGTCTGCGTACTGTCCAGTGTGCACCAGGGGGGCTGTCGGAGTGTCTGCAGTTTTCACACTGTACAAAACGGGCCACAGGACGGAGCCTTGGTACCCTGCCGTGTGGTTTTTCCCACACAGCGCGCATCTGCGGGTCCATGTGTTTTATTGTGCAAGTCCTAGTGTCGTGGAGTTAGGGGCATTTTCTGCAGTGCACGGGCATCTGACACATAGTCGCCCATTGCCAGATGCCCACAATGAATTGACACTGCGGGCAACAGAAGAGGTGCCAGCAACACAAGTCCCTGAGCTGAACCTTGCATGCTGAGATAACTTTTTGGCAGAAGGGGGCGAGGTGACGCTTGGTTCAAGAATCGAGTCTGGGTGCAGACCGCAGAGAGAGAGCGCGTGGTTGGACCGACGGAGTGGGGTAGCAGATCTATGTCCTGCACCACGTTCTAGGTGATCAGTTGCGTATTTTATCTCCTAATTGTTTGGGTGGTGCGTGTGAGTCGGCCAAGGTTCGGCAGCAGTGCGTGCAAGCTGCTTGCAACACTTGCAAACTCAAAACATGATTAACTCAAAGGGCAATTCTACGACTTGTAGGAGCACAGAACAACAGAATGACATTGGCTGTGACAATCATTCACGCTGCACGGTGAAAATGGGTGAAGTCTACTTGTTGTTGTTGTCGCTGTTGTTGTTGTGGTGGCGGTCTTCAGTCCAGAGACTGGTTTGATGCAGCTATCCATGTTACTCTATCCTGTGCAAGCTTCTTCATCCCCCCGTACCTATTGCAACCTACATCCTTCTGAATCTGTTTAGTGTATTCATTTCTTGGTTTCTTTCTACGATTTTTACCCTCCACACTGCCCTCTAATACTAAAGTGGTGATCCCATGATGCCTTAGAATACGCCCTACCAACCGATCCCTTCTTCTAGTAAAGATGTGCCACGAATTTCTCTTCTCTCCAATTCTATTCAATACCTCATTAGTTATGTGATCAACCCAGCATTCTACTGTAGCACCACATTTCGAAAGTTTCTATTCTCTTCTTGTCCAAACTATTTATCATCCACTTTTCACTTCCATACATGGCTACACTCCATACAAATACTTTCAGAAACGACTTCCTGACACTTAAACCTATACTCGATGTTAACAAATTTCTCTTCTTCAGAAACGCTTTCCTTGCCATTGTCTGTCTACATTTTATATCCACTCTACTTCGACCATCATCAGTCATCAGTTATCACTTGGAGACTACTAGACACAGGTGTCTTTTATGTTATTTACAAAGTAATATAGGTGATGTAGGTTATTTACAGTCTTTTGGGTTGTTATAAAAGTCTTATTTAGGCCATAAGGGTTTCGCTTCATTTTAAAACAACTTCAGTTTTCAGCGTAGCGATGTAGTTGTTCTTACAAATCGGTTTGCCAAGATCGTAAACAGTTATCGCGTTTTAAATTACTAATAATAAACATTAGATTACTTTTATATCTCACGTTTTCTGTGTCTTACTTCATTCAAAACGTTGTTCTACACATAAGTGTACACTTCTAGTAGACTGCTCTTCACAGACACCAAATATATTTTAGCTTTCGTGTGTGTGTGTGTCTGGGTGTGTGTGTCTGTGTGAGAGGAGATCACATGTTACAACTTCTGTGTGCTCAAATTTTTACTTTGTTAAGCCTATTTCATTGAGGCGCTATGCTGGGTGATAATGAATGCTTTTAGCAACTGGTATAAGTGATAATGTTCTTTTAGATGCTAATAGTTGTCAGGTCATTATTTTTGTGTGTCTTTTTTGTGACTGCCTTTTGAACTCGAAAATTTTCTTCAACACATATCAAAAAAAGTTTTGCGTCACCTCGTTTACGAGAGTTCCGGAACCTGTACAGAAAATTGTAATAGAGGTGAACATTAACATCATTTCCGCCCTTTTTATTGCTCATGAGAAACACACATTGCACATTTTCCACCATACAGCGAGACCTTCTGAGGTGGTGGTCCAGATTGCTGTACACACTGGTACTTCTAATACTTAGTAGCACGTCCTCTTGCGTTGATACACGCCTGCATGTGTCGTGGAACACTATCCACAAGTTCATCAATGCACTGTTGGTCCACATTGTCCCATTCCTCAATTGCGATTTGGCGTAGATCCCTCAGAATGGTTTGTGGGTCACGTCGTCCATAAACATTCCTTTCCAATCTATCCCAGGAATGTCGACAGGGTTCATGTCTGGTGAACATGCTGGCCACTCTAGTCTAGCAGTTTCGATATCTTGAAGCAAGTCATTCACAAGATGTGCACAATGTGGGTGCGAATTGCCGTCCATGGAGACGAATGCCTCACCAATATGTTGCCCATAGGGTTGCACTATCGGTCGGAAGATGGCATTCACGTATCATACAACTGTTACGGCCGCTTCCATGGCCACCAGCGGCGTGCGTCGGCGCTACATAATACCACCCCAAAACAGCAGGGGACCTCCACCTTGCTGCACTCGCTGGTCAGCGTGTCTAAGCCGTTCTGCCTGACTGGCTTGCTTCCAAACACGTCTCCGATTATTGTCTGGTAGAAGGCACATGCGACACTCATTGTTGAAGGGATCGTGATGCCAATCCTGAGTGGTCCATTCGGCATGTTGTTGGGCCCATCTGTACCGCGCTGCATGGTGTCGTGGTTGCAAAGATGGACCTTGCCATTGACGTCAGGAGTGAATTTGCGCATCATGCAGCCTAGTTTCAGTCGTAACACGACGTCCTGTGGCTGCACGAAAAGCATTTTCAATGTGGTGGCGCTGTTGTCAAGCTTCCTCCTTGTCATAATACGTAGATAGCGGTCATCGACTGCTGTAGTAGCCATTCGGCGGCCTGAGCGATGATTATCATCGACACTTCCTGTCTCTCTGTATCTCCTCCATGTCCGAGCAACATCTCTTTGGTTTCCTCCCAGAGGCCTGGGCTCTAGAGAGCCCTTCCTGTCTCAAAGTATTGACCGTCTAGACCGTCTAGACCTGGTTGAACTACAGACAACATGAGCCGTGTACCTCCTTCCAAGTGGAATGACTGGAACTGATCAGCTGTCGGACTCTGTCTAATAGGCACTGCCCATGCATGGTTGTTTATATCTTTGAGTGGGTTTAGTGACATCTCTGAACAGTCAAAGGGACTGTGTCTGTGCTACAACATCCACAGTCATCGTCCATCTTCAGGAGTTCTGGGAAACGGGGTGATACAAAACTTTGATGTACACATCGATATGCCTAATACCCAGTAGCACATCCTCTTGCATTGATGCTTTCCTGTATTCGTCATAGCATACTATCCACAAGTTCATCAATGCACAGTTGATCCAGATTATCCCACTCCTCAATGGGGTATCGTACAGCCGTTACGGCACCTTTCATGACCACCAACGGCGAACGTCGACCCCACATAATGCCACCCCAAAACAGCAGTGAACCTCCGTCTATTAGGCGTTGCTCATGCATGGGTGTTTACATCTTTGAGCGGGTTTAGTGACATCCCTGAACAGTCAATGGGACTGTGTCTGTGATACAATATCCACAGTCAACGTCTATCTTCAGGAGTTCTGGGAACTGGGGTGATGCAAAACGTATTTTGATGTACACACCGGTACCTCTAATACCTAGTAGCACGTCCCCTTTCATTGATGCATATTTCTCGTGAGAGAATATTACTTTTATGTTCCTATATCCCAAATAATTGTCGTAGAGGAATGTGACTATAATGTAAGCTAAATAATTGTTTAACGCTACAGTAGTGAAGCCGTAGTCACAATACATAACATTTTTCTTGAAAAAAGGCTTACATTACCGGTTTTAAATGTTTTACATTTGAAAATGACGACATTTTTCGTTAAAATCGGTAATGTAATATCTTATTTAAAGAAAAATTACATGTACTGTGAATATGGCTTCACTACTGTAGCGCCAAATAAACATTTAAATTATTTTTATGTCTTAATTCAGTGTAGTAACTCCAGAGCTACAGAATACTCAGTTACTGCAAAGAAGGTGGTACTGAGTGATATTTTGTAGAACACAGCAATTTCCAGCAGAGAGTCCTAACATATTGTTTCATTAATGATTAAAACAGATTAATATCTTGCCATGTCAGTAAACTGACACACCTTTAGGACCAGAACGAAACAAAAAATAAGGATGACAGGTCTGAAATGCAGAAACTTATCCCTTTTGCACGCTACCCTTTCCTAACAGTAGTTTTTATTTTTGTAGCTAAGACGTTGATTAGTGTAGCATCAATTTTTCACATATGATACTTACCACACTGCTATATAAACAATGCCGTTTGATAAACATACTTTGGGTTTTCGAAATTTTTCTATGTGTCATTAACCTAGGTTTCTTGGCAGGTAAAGATAACATGGAGTTTGAAAGACGTCTGCTCTTCTCTGACACATTGGGGTATATATATACAGGTGTATGCCTGTTTCGATTAAAATCGATTCTTCCTTGTCAAACAAACGTTGAAAGTAAGATACATGTTTAGAAGAATAGAGAGACATTTAGCGTTACTTTAGCTTTCTGAGAAACTAAAATGTGGGCAGAACTAGGAGTGACAAGCACATTCGATAACGAGTGAAGCTTAATTTCCTAAAGTGACGAAAGATCGTTTCTCCATTAAAATGATTAAGCACTGAAGAATGCAGACGCCGTCCTCATTGTAGTTAATGTGGGCCTTGGACGCAGTCTACTATAACTGTTGTTGTTCTGTAACTCATGTTGTTGTAAAGACAGTGATTAATATCTAGAGACTTACGGGCACGTGATCAGAGTGCCAATATGAAATGTTATTAGTTTTTTATCAGTAGATATTTGGATAAGAGATCGCTGCGTTTCGACGTAGAGGGCCAGCTGTTCATTAGGACCCTCTGCCTTCCTGCAGAACTGCTGCAGTACATAACTGTCTCACGAAGATAATTTTTTCTCCAAAGAGTATGTCAGACAGTCACATTGTAATGATCGTAGCTTCAGAAGCGCCATCAGACCTCTGTATGTCGTGAGCCAGATTTATGGCCTGGCTCCAGTAAGTTGTTCAGTAACTGCCACGTTCCCCTGCAATATACAGCTGAGGCAGATCATCCACTTCCAAATATCCATATTGTGGCTCGCAATGGTCGTTGCAGCAGGAGCACTCTGCTTTATGGGGAAGGGCAGAATTATATCAAAACAGAACATCTACCAGGAATCTACAATTTACATACGGCAGTTATGTGACTCAGTTGGTTTGAACCAGCGACGATGTTGTTTTTTTCCAAGACAACGGGAAAGCAGTAGCTTATAGATATTATCAATCACTTGTAGAAGGTTGATACTTTGTTAACTCATCATGATTATGTGTATATGACAAATGTTGGCAGAAGAACGAGGTTTGTGGCTATTATTTTGTTGTGCTTGTCCATAATATTTAGTCTGGGGACTGCAGTGTACATTTCAGCTGGAGTTAAGATGGGTCACTGCAGGGATATGATTTACTTATGCCTGACGGCCTACTCCCTGCTGTGTCATGTGCAGTTCCTGGGGGCAGTGCTGACTATAAGAGACCGGCTGGGCGCTGTCTACGAGCTGATGTTGAGGGGAATCCAGCCACTGGTCGTCTCGGAGGCAGACCTGGATGAGAGGTTGACTCGAGCAACACCACCTGCTGTGTCCGCGCCAATTGGGGACGCCTTGCGAAGATTTCAGCACGCCAGAATTGTGCTGCACAGGATTGGCCGCCTCTGCTTGCAGCACTTTGGACCCGCGCTGCTGCTCGCTGTCATTCACAGCACTGTCGTCATAGTCTGTTGGTTGAACGCCATAACAGTAGTGGCTGGAGGGGTTTGGATTCCGCCAGATGCTAAATTAGCACTACTGACCCCACTGTCTCTTTTTCTGGTATTATGTGTCGGACACATTCTGATCGCATGCTGGGCATGCTCTTCTGCAGTGGAGAGAGCTGTTACCACTGGACACAGGTTGGCGAAGATGAGACTGCTGTTACGAACATCAGCTGCTGTAGATGTCTTTGGACTCGCTCTGCAAACATTGAATTTCTCTGTTTTCGGTTTTTTTGACATCAGCCTACACTTCTTTGGATCTGTCATAACAGCTTCCTTAGCCTACTTAGTGGTAGTGAGACAGCTCTCTCCATTGTAAGTACAGTTATAAACAAAGTAACTCACTTTTTATAGTCAGCTTTCCTTTTGAAGAAGATTGAGGTTTATTTAAGTGTATTAAGGTTCTAAAATAAGTGTAAAGTAATAGATACAAGGTATCAATTTTTTATGCAATGAGTAATTTCCTTACTGAATATACGTATATGGCGCATCTTCATGTGTGTACACAAATATAAACTTACTTGATTAATTTCAGCGCACAGTAGGTTAAATGTAACCGCTACCGAAGCATTTTTAAATATTCAGTTCTGTTACTATGATGCACTCAGATGCAAATAATCACTACAACTAACTTCTACATTCAGTGGAAGATACAATGCTGTATTTAATGGCAAGTCAAAATAAATGCATTACCCTGAGACTTCATTTAACAATAACATTTTTGTGATAACCAAGCATTTTTGAAAATATTTTTATGCACAAGGCAGCTCGCGTACAAGACACCAGTTTTGTTACCACTGCCTTATAAATGAAAATATGCAAATATTTTGGCACCGTTATGGAAATGAGAAGATCTGTTTTCCACACTTTGGCCAATCAGTTAACTGTCCAGTTCTAAATATTGTCGTTCGGGTAGTTTGACGAGTCATGTGAAAAAGAGTGAACATTAATCTCTCCAAGATAACTAGTTTTACCTTGTCCGACACTGTTGGCACTATCTACTTTTATTTCATCACGTCATATGTTGATTGGCTCAACATCGAAAAATGTTCCAGTTATTGGCACATATAAAAGGCTTGAGTAATTGTCTAAATTTGCCATAAATATATAAGTTCATAGTACATATTTATTAACGCAACTGAAATTCAATTAAATAATACATGAGTTTAGAAGTGGTGCCACTTGTAACTACAAAACTATAGTTGCTAGTGTACAAGGTGACAGAAAGAACATCTTTAGGATATGAAAGACTGTGGAAGTATATCATGGAACATTTTAATGACTTTAATCGTAGAGTGTTATATTATTTTGATTTGAAACTTTTAAAGAAGAGATGTCTTTATGAATACAAAAACTTATGCGACACTATAAAATCAAAATAAACCGAGCAAATGAAATCTGTGACTGATATTCAATATAAAACGAAGGTCATTTACCTTTAGGAACTATGATAGGCTATAACAGAAGGTTTTATGAATTATGAATATTATTCATTTTCAACTTTACATGTAAAATATCCCATTTTCTAAGATAAAAAAAAATTAATCGAATATTTTTTAAATCTTTCAGACGCGTATAATAGCTATTAAATTATCTGTGGGCGGTTGTTATTTATTCAAATACTGTATATAATTTAAAGATTTACAAAAATTTCTAAAGCAAAATATCAGCTATTAACTCTAACATTGTTGATCAGTTTATCCTTACTTAGTAGTAATACTATAAGAATGGGTAGTAGCTAGTGGCCTGAGGCATCAAGGAATAATTAATTTGGTAATGGAGAGAAATATGTAAGTGGAATGTGAGCAGGTGTATTGACTGTATAGGAAGGCAAAGGGATCTCCCAAGCAAGCAGGTTGAAATTATGTAGGGTGCAGCAATTTCACAGAGGTGTGGAGGCATTTAAAATACAGAAGAGCATGAAGAGCTACCTTAGACCAATTTTCAGAATGAAGATCACAACAAAGTAACATGTATTGTTTATCTGTGAGTAACTGAATAAAAGCAACAATCGTTTTTCCGGGTGGATTTCACCTTAAGTCGTTGCCGCATCTTGAGTGGCTCGAAATACACATTTGCGGTAAATACTGTACTTTGAACTTAGACTGCATGTTGATCTATTGTGGCTCTTAGCTAAAAACAGACCGACACATGGCACACACTTACTCAGTACTTACAAAGCGTTGTTCACATATATGCTTGCTGTTCTGCATGGGACACTATTTTTCTCCAACAACAGTAAACTGCATACCTTTGCATCATGTTCTCAGTTTGTTTCGAACAGCATTACCAAATTAAAAAGTTCATATGTGATATTATAGCAAATGAGTGTGTGTGTGTGTGTGTGTGTGTGTGTGTGTGTGTGTGTGTGTGCGTGTGTGTGTGTGTGAGGGGGGGGATGGGGGGAGCGGGAAGGCACTTTATTGTGTATGTTTTACGTGTATATTTGAAGGCTGGCTAGTTTTAGTTGTAATTTGTTGTTTCTGAGTGTTCTGTCACTTGTTAGTTGCTTGCTGCTTCCTGCGGCATGTAATTTCTGGCAAATTTCTTGCTTTGGAAATAAGATATTTGTTTCAGCTATTTATTCCGGCAATATTTATGGATGGACAGTGTGAGTTTGAGGCATACTGGTCATCGCATATCTTATGCAATGCTTAGCGTCAACAGACAACTTTGATTAGTCTTATCATTATAAACAAAGCGATTTTTTTTAACTGAAACTGCGTATACCTATCAGACAGAGCTGTCCTAGATTAGCCTAGTGGTACGTTCGATTTAAGAATATGTACTAACAAAGGATGAAAAATATAGAGATTTCCGTACTCCAAGAGCAACTAAGTAGTTCTGCTTTCCGCTGGTGACGGAGAGGGATGGACTGCCTCTCGAAGAGCCGGATGTGGAACTGGCGTTGTTATCACTGCCTCTGTTCATATATGCAGTGAAACCAAGCACCACGCTAGCAATCAGAGACCACTTTGTCCAGATGGTCACATCAAATCTCAGTGAGAGGAAAAAGCATTTTGTTTTTAATGAGAAACACACATACGTTTTCGTTCACACTGGATCTCAGATGATCGGAAAGTAATGTCATTTCTGCGCATGCCGATAATTTTTTGTCATGTATCACCTCAATGAGTAATTCAAACCTGTGCCAAAACATTTCCAGGTTAGAGTAACTTGTTGACTCATAACAACTAAATCTTAATTGTTTTTTTTTTTTTTTTTTTTTTTTTTGCAGTTTATGGTAAAATGGCCTGCCAAATATCAGAAGAGGTACATATCCGTCATCATCCCATTTTTGAATTTCGCAAAGGTAGTGGCTCTCTCTGAATGAATCGCCACGAAGTACATGTAGGCAAGTTTTACACACCAAAGCCGCTTTTGTGTGTCGGTGGAGTATTTACGGGATCATTCATTTTGAAGTGCTGAAACCTGGACAAACCGTGAATGCAGACCTTTACTGTAAACCACTTTTTTCGACTAAATCAATCTGTAATTCGAAAGTGCCCAGCGATTGTCAGCAGAAAAGACATTATTCTGCAACACGATAATGCAAGACCATACCGCGCAAGACGAACCCTGGAAAAAATTAATGAATTGAGATAAGAAGTTTTGCCTTATTCACCATACTGACCCGATATTGTGCAATCGGATTTCCATTTATTAAGATCGCTACAACATTTTATAATCATAGGTCATTATCATGGAAAAAATGGTGTCTCTTAGTGGCTACTTAATGGGTACAGAGAACTGACAGACACACTGTACGGGACGTGAACGATGTAAATAATCTAACTATCAACACACTGCAGCAATTCTGTGACGATGTAGGAGCTGGCAGAAAATTTCATCAACAGCTACCAAAAATGGTTCAAATGGCTCTGAGCACTATGGGACTCAACATCTTAGGTCATAAGTCCCCTAGAACTTAGAAGTACTCAAACCTAACTAACCTAAGGACATCACACACACCCATGCCCGAGGCAGGATTCGAACCTGTGACCGTAGCAAACAGCTACCAGGTCTCAGCAAAATGAAAAGAATGAAATTCTTAAACTTGACACGAGGAACGATTCATATTATAAAATGGGTGTGAAAATACCCCAAATAATCACCCATATCGAAACTGAAACGGTATAAAAGGTGTCACAGCGATTCTATAAGTACAATGCAACATAGAAAGTTGGGCTAAGGGAATTGAAAGTTAGTGACAAAGTATATTACAAAGCTACTGGTGTGTGTACATGCATATGTGTGTGTGTGTGTGTGTGTGTGTGTGATTTTGTGTGTATTCAAAAAATGGCTCTCAGCACTATGGGACTTAACGTCTGAGGTCATCCGTCCCCTAGAACTTAGAACTACTTAAGCCTAACTAACCTAAGGACATCACACACATCCATGCCCGACGCAGGATTTGAACCTGCGACCGTAGCAGCAGCGCAGTTCCAGACTAAAGCGCCTAGAACCGCTCGGTCACATGGCGGCTGTGTGTGTGTGTGTGTGTGTGTGTGTGTGTGTGTGTGTGTGTGTATGTATGTGTGTGTCTAATTACAAGCGGTGTGAAATATTTTTATTTATCATGACAGACTACTGTACTACTTTGCTTAATGCATTATATAATACAGGTATGTTTTAGATGTTTTTACGTTCGTGAAAAAGAAATTATTATATTTTTGTGTTAAGAACTTTAACAAGCATTTTGGACAGACTAACAGGAAAAATATAAATTTAAAAAATCATGTTACAGATATGTTTCTAAATAAATTACATTCCAAGTCATTTATTACATAATAATAATACTATTATTCTTTAATTTATTGATACTGAATGGAGCAGACTTTATCTCTAACCGGTTTTTCAACGAAAGATGTTTAAACTGTAATGCACGGTACAAATATTGCAATTCAGACTATATGAGTTACTTGCGAAATCTGGGAAGATATGTCCCGTGGAAAATGTCTACTAACATTTATGAGAAATACTTATTTCCTTAAGCACAATCACTTTTTCGATTGTACTAGCTTATTTACAGTTGATGTAAACGTTTGAGTACACTAATAAGTAATTAAGACACAATAAAGTCACCAACCAAGATAAAGGATTTGCCCATGAACATCAGAAGAAAGATTTTAAACATTTTGACAAATGTGGAACTGCACTTTCTGAAGTCAGTTGAGTTCCAAAGTACGTCATGACTGAACTGAATGAACAGAGGAAAATGGTGTATACTTACCATTTGTACAGACGTAGCTGCATCAATACGTGATCATAACATTCAGGAAAACATAGCGAGCAAAATGGCAAAGGAGGAAGATTTGGTTTTACCGACCTGCCGACGTTAACGAGGAAACATAGAAATGAACATGGAAAAGTAAGAAAATTGGTCGTAAAGTACAACTGAAACCGGGTTATAGCTATAAGCGCTCAAATAAAAGCACATTCTCGCATAATGCAAACTTACCGCATAATATATATTCAGAGTGGGACAAGTCCACAGAACTCTGGTGTGGAACATAATTATCATTGGAGATTAGGAAATGATGAATGATTATCAGCCCCAATCACATGCTGACACAGTGGCCAAACCGTCTCGATATATTTATGACAAAGAGAGACAACTACAATAACAAATCCCGTTGTGATGCGGTCGTTCATGCGAAGACTGTACAGTCAGCTGTGCTTTCCTGCATCGCCCACCGTACAGTCATAAGCTTACACCTTCAGATGTCAATCTGTGTCACCCACCACTTGTAGCCTCAGACCAGCGACCCTGTCATTCTGATGTCAATCTAGCAAACATCAAACACTAATAGCTATCCACCCAGAGACATTACATGAACACGACTTCTACACATGTGGGTCCTACTGAAGGAAATTTTGGTAGATACATCTTACATATATCTAAAAGTAGATAGGGAGTTGTTAAGCTTGGAACTAAATTTTTGTTTGTCCAAAAAGAAACATGGAGGTTTTTTTTGTGCTACACATTTGTTCAAACTGCGAGTTTCACGTCTAAAACAACAAACATTACTTAAGTCTATTATGTGCAATATACTCTAATAAATAAAAACATTGTAGTCATTAAAATATTCTATCTATAGGAAGAGAAACACATACAACATCTGTGTCCTTGGTACTACTAAGAGGCGTAATAATCTACAGAAGGAAACAAAAAGTAAGGCATGCAGTTCCCTAAGTGCACATATTGTTGTACTGTTTCTCCTAGGTGGACTTGGGTTTAAAAATTTGTAAACTAAATTTTATGATAAATTTTATAAATAATCGACAAGTAGTCAAAGGAGAAGAGATAGTACTACAATGGACGTGTTATTCCATGAACTCTTGCGCATCTATGCATAAACTATATTTCCCATGTCATTCGCTTATCTTATCTGCTTGGATTCGGACCTAAGAGGACGTTCTTGTTTTAAGCGTATCTTGCTTTACCAGCTGATAATGTAAGTTGTTTTTAAAACCCGAAAAATATAATGGTTATTTTGTCAAAATAATTTTGTGCATGTGGTCAATCTATTGTCAATCTGATACCTGTATTGCCTTAAGTAGATATGGGACTTAACAGAATTTTCATTGTTAGGCGCCATCTTAAAAAAATCTCTAACATTTTTCTTTTAGCTCATCTACGAGACATGCCTTCGGTTAGGACAATTAACTTTATTTCAGATCCCACGAGACCGGAGGTAGCTACTAATAATTTAACAATTTTACTTACAGATGTTCTGTATATAAAGAGATAACATCCCAGGCAGAAAAGGTCTGGTCACAGGATTCCAGTTCCATTACAGGATTTCATTTCTAGATGCTACTCTTGTTATCTCATGTTGGGGAATCGAGACGAAACCACGATAAGTTACGTATTACAGTAGTGTTCATGGAACAGACTTGGCAAATATTCTCTGGTGCAATAAGCACACGATTTCTCACGAACCTGGAATAATATCCATAGTGTTGGGAAATAAGAAAAGGACAATTAATTATCGACGATTACGTAATTACCCTGAGAACTGACCTAGTTACTGAGAGCTTATACACGTCGAGCCAAAGTAAACAATATATTACACTGTTAATAATATTACTACATCAGTTATTTCTCTTTTATGCTGAGGCAGTGCGTTAATGAGTGTTTCTTTTTTATATGTCATATTTTATTTTATTACATTACACTAATAGTCACAAAATAATACAAATTTTTGTTTTATTACATTACATTGTCCGTCGGAAAAGTCCCAGGCATTGTTTGTGACGTTACGGCACCTCTAAAGATAATAACTTTACTACCTGTTCCAGAGAAGCCTGCAGTGGAGTAGGATTTTTGTAGCAGCAATTAGCCCATTAGTGAGAGGCTAGTCGTGCCTAGGGACACAGATGGACGAAACTTCTGCCAGGAGGCACAAGACTAACTGTCACTACTGAGCTGGGGAGGAATAGTCCTAGACATATCAGGAAGGGACACAAGGCACAAGTTCGACACAGATTATGTTAATAGGTTGGAGGCGTTTAAAGTGCCAAAGTCGGGGCTGGAGGCGTGGCTACAAGTGGCTGTGGAAGACAGACGGGTCCTGGCGGCCGTCAGAGATAGAAGGCTGTGAGGAGTTACCATAGGCTGACATGTAAGTAATTTAATGGACAGTAGTAGCAAAGCTGGACCAAGTATTCACGCCAGATGTCCATTAGTGACAGGTAGAGGTGAGGGTAGGGCTTTGGAGGCGGTGGCTGAGGCGAGATGATGCTATCATGACCCTCCCTTGTCCTAAGCCAACTCCCTTTCCTGAAAATGGCCAACAGAGAGCTTCTAAGACAACACACACATATTCTAATCTCCCAATCATAACGTAATACTTTTCTGGCTGTTAAAAAGAAACAGCCTGATAGTACATACGTCAGTACTATCATCTTGTCAGGTTTCAGAGCAACCTGACACAGTTCTGTCAACAGAAACACACAAACAAACATACAGCTTTACTCAAATGAAACTGAGTGGTTCCAGAGATCTTTTCATTCTCAAACATTCATGGCGTATTTACGCTACAGTCTGCATAAGTACATCATCGGCGTCTGAAACTTGAAAAGAGCTCCTCAACTTTATAGTTTCACTTGATTAAAGCACAAATTCCAGGGTTTTAATCAGAATCCCCTGCTTCGTTCGATACTGAGCTGCTACACAAGTACACTTGGTGAGCTTCTGCAATGCTGTTCGAGTTTATGGGGAATGCCAAGCCGGGTGGGGCGTGGGTGGGAATTTGGACTGAGGAGGGAGATGTTCTAGAGTACCTCATGCAGTTGTGCAAAGCCACCGTGCCAAAGTGGCGTAGTGGTAGAGTATATGACAAGTGAACGGGAGACCTGGTTTCGAATCCCGACGTTCGTGAATTTTCATTCGTCACTTCAGTCTGCATATATACATCATACACATAGCTCTGTCAATTCTCGACTTGTCTGAAACTTTCCTGAACTCACAGAACCCATACAGCTTTAACTACAATCTGGGATATTACCAGTTATTAAATCGAAATAGCCAATCTTAGTGTAGTATTTTAAAGGCCATTAAAATGAAACTGCCAAACAGTATGTACCTCAAGAGACGGCTATGTAGTTCTCTGTATCCAACTTGGCAACGACCAGAGTTTGATATTTCCACCCTACTTAGTGTAAGGCATAATGGAGACTCAGATTGTCGCAGTGTCATTTCTACGGTTCAGTTGCCTATATTATTGTTCTATAACAGCAAAAAACACATGTGGCTAAAATAATATCGTAAGCAGGTAAGGCGGTAATATTTTACATTTCGTCTTAGGCGCAGTTCAAAAGTTACTGGCAGAATAAAAACGAACTTTCGTCAGCTGACCAAGCACAATTTTAGGGAGGAACAAGGCAATGCGTCATATTCTATACCAAAAATATAAAGAACTGTCTTCATCGATTAGCCAATACAGTCCATTATTATCTTTGATCTTACATTATGTTCCAATTGTGCCACATCAAAGAACTTACGAGAAAGACTGTGATATTTACCGATTGGCACTGTGTTACAAAGAGTTTCTAATAAAGTTCGGGCACTGAATCTCTTTTCTCTGTCACAATAAATTACTAAATAATACCAAGATTGATAGCATGTCAATCCTGTGAGGTTACATTATTCGACACCTTAGCACAATAAAGCATACCAAAAATAATACGGTTTGGAGGGATATTTAATGTAGTGTACCACTTAAGCAGTATATTTTTCTAGTACGCAAGTATATTTAACATAGACACCAAATAAGACATGTTAGCTTCATAAAACCTTACATAAAATGGCAGCAGCTGTGTTTACCTCCTTCAGAGACGATAATGGACAAGGCTGCATACAGCAGAAACTTCCTTCTCTGATAGAAATTTGATTTTTGCCTCAAAATAAAATAGCTCTTTAAAGAAAATGAAAATTGTGACTCTTCAAGCTTTCCCAGAGGATGTGTTGTAAATAGTCTTCACGGGTTTGCAGCCGGATCCGGCGGCAAACCCGTGAAGACTACTCACAAAATGAAAATTCTCTGTATTATTAATCAAAATATGTAAAGATTTAATCTACAACACTGCAATAAATAAGTTGCTTTCTTTTTGGCACTACAGCTGTAGCTGACCGGTTAAGCTATACTTGACGACGATTTAGGTCGATATCCGTATCACATTTGGTGAAACTCATAATTGAAACCTCACTTTTATGTATGACAGCATTATTTACATTTGTAAAACGTCTGTACCGTTATTGTGAAGTAATAAAAAACAAACAGGGTTTGTTTGTTGGCACTATTATTGTGTCCTATAGATTAGGCGCATTTGCCTACGACTACAGTTCAGTATTGGTACACCACTTGGTGCGAGTCACACTGAACGCTTAAATTAGGTTTCACAGTGTCATTTCCAAGTTTAAACTGTCGGCGCTGTTGTCACTGATGATCTAACTTACAGATTAAGGTACACTTGGTAATGACTGTCACACAGTGAAAACTACGTAACAGTTCGATGAAACTAAATATTGAACATTAGTTTTTAACAGCATGGCGGTATAAGTCAGCCATCGTTATGTGTACCTCAACGGGTAGGTTCGTTGAGTATTGCCAATAACCATGCCTTGTGTGTTCTGTACTCCTAAAGAGACAATACACGAGGAAATAAGGTTCTGACACTTAATTTGAGAGTCCATTGTGGTTTCCACCAAGTGGACTACAAATATCAAACTTAAGATGTCGCCTTATGGGGGACAGAGAACAAGATAGCCGAATTTGATATACATACTGATGGTTTTGTCTTAATTGGCGGTAAAACATTGGGCTGTGACTGGAAAATTTAGTGTGAATGTGTTTCTGTTCTGCTAAGATGCGCTGTTAGATTGCAGTGTATGGTAACAATATGACAGCTCTGAGTTACATAGCGAATGGCCGTTTCTCATTAATGGCCGACAAATCTTTGATTACGATTGGAAGGTCACAATATACGCGAGTATGTTAGCATAGTAGCTCCTCGATTACCCTACTTTCAACAAACTGGCGTTGTCCAGGAAGGAACCGTGTGTGTTTTGCACTGCTACATACAAATTCTCTATGCATTTCGATAAATACTACACACCAGTTTTGATTTCCACAAATTGCTATTTTGCTTTGGTATAAAGATAGAACTATGGTCAGGTCTTGGCCCCAAGTTGGATGAACATAGAACAAGACACCAGCGAACATACTGGCTGACTGTGTCAGTTTGAATACCCTTAAAATACTGTGCTGTGATCTGGAGGTCTAAATACAAATATTTTGTGATAGGAGCTCTCTGACTGCCCCACTTCCAAGATAAGGGCTAGGCTGAGGGGAGAGGAGGAGACATGATGAACTTATATTGCCGTTGTTGCTGCTGCTACCACTCTACCATCGCTTCCACTTGCCACAGCCGGAGGTGTGGCCTCGTGCGTATTTGATGCGTTAAATACTTTGATTTTCCACTGATAGTGATAGGTGACTCATTGGGCTGTTTATGAGCGCCCCACAAAGGTACAAAAGCATTCAATTGTGCTCAAATGTGTGAGTATCTGCATGAGACAGAACCTGAACTGTGAGCATCTTACATTGTTTTCTGCAGCTCAAGTCTGTGTTTAACATGTTTATAAACATGACCCTCTCAGTTTGACTCAGATGGAGGATCAATTTAAAGTATGTTTTCAGTCTTATTACTTTATGGACAGTCATAAGAACATCGGTTCCTGTGTAATGTGTTATTGTATAGTGTAGTTTCCTAATATAGTAATACTTTAGTAAAATGATGTTACATGTTGTATTGACGCAGCAACTGGTTTAATGTGTTTAATGTTTCATGTATGTCTCGGAATGCAATACAGATGTGATGATAAGTTTCTGTGAGACATTGTATTTCTTCTCTTTACATCTGCTGCGTAATATGTGATATTGTTGATAAGTACTATTAAAAAGGAAATATAGAGACCGTAACTAATAAAAGCTTTCAGTACTCATGCACTGTTGGACTGTAAGATAACATAAATATGTTTTGTAAGTTTCCTTTAACAGAAAAACTTTCTTTGGGCCTAAATAAAAACTTCGGTCACTAGGTATAAAAACAACTCTTTAATTAACTTATAGTAATTATCTGTGGTGTATAACACATGATAAATTAGATGAGTGGGAAGCAAATTGAACTTTTTTTTTTTTTTTTTTTTTTTTTTTTTACTTTTAGACTTCGTTATCAGCTCTGGTTTATGGGCGATGAACAACTACTTACGTCGGCTCTGGTATGTTAGAGTGGGGCTTTACGTCGAACTGTGCAACTGCACATAACAGTTGTGTATTTCCAGGCGGCAACAGCTCCTCAGTGATCGTGTCTATTTTCTCCTCTTTCACGGAACTACAGTGTTACAAACTACTTAATGGTCGTTTAGACAACGTTTCTTGTTTAGTGGTGTCAGTGTGCCACTTCCTCTGATATCACTTCCTTTTCCTCCAGGTATGTATTAGTCGTGTACTACAATTTGTGGTGAAGTTTTTCAGTCAACCAATAAATTTGTAAATGCAGCGTATTTTTCCTTAGAAGAGATGACCAGGGGAAACAAGGTAACATCAAATAGTGTCTAACATAAATAATATCTGCCAGTGTCGCAAAATCACTGTTCACATTTATCTCCCGCCAGGCTGAATCTCATGCATAAACAGCACGTGTCCTATACAAGGCGGGGTGTTTCAGAAAGAGTAACCTGATTTAGGATGATAATAATTACGAAACATGTGGCGCACAGGCGAGGATATGCGTGTTGTTTGAATGGACGTTGCCTAGAATTTCATAAAATCGCCGTTATTAGTCAGTCATAGCGTCTTTCCTAAGTTTATACTCGATCAGAAGTAAGATGGCGTCCTCTCAACAGAAGGCGCTTCGTGTGCTGAAGTTTGCAACGAGCGAGACTGTCATTTCAGTCCAGTATGCTTTTCGTCGACCTTTTGGCATTAATCTGCCTGCACCCGAAAACATTCGTCGTTAGCATCGCCATTTTCGGGAGACAGGACGCTAGTGCAAAGGCAAGAGTCCAGGTAGACCTTGCACTTCTGACGACATTATGAACGAATCCGGCAAACGTTTGAGCGGAATCTACGAAAGTCTACTCGCCATGCAAAGAGAGGGCTGACAGTGACTCTTAGACACAATGACAAATGTTAAAACATCGTCTGGTCCATAAAATATGTTTAGATTACAATTAGCGCAAACTCTTCAGGTTGGTGAAAAAGTGGCTTGACTGAGTTCAACATTGTTCTGCTTGAGGACATGGAAGGCGACACTTTTTACTATGGTTAATTTTAAGTGATGAAGCAGCATTTCATGTTAGCGGTAAAGTAAAGTGACATATCTCGCGCGTATGGGGACTACAGAATCCTCATGACATTGCAGAGCCTAAAAGAGAAACACCTAAAGTGATCGTTTCTTGCGGAATCTCTCGCTAAAACATTTACGGTGTTGTGTTGGCAGAAGAGCCAACACCGTGTTACTAGAGGAGGCCGAAATGCACGCGTTTTAGCTCACGCAGGCTGGCGTGAGGAGGGAAGAACTATACTGACGTGAGGTCTGGAACATGACAAGGAATGAGAATTCAGAAAGCGGACGTAATTAGTTTGATACTTAATTTTAATCCATTAATGATGAACGTCGCTCTTGACGGTACATCTGTTCAGAAGACATAGAAACTGAATATGGCGCCTTGCTAGGTCGTAGCAAATGATGTAGCTGAAGGCTATGCTAAACTGTCGTCTCTGCAAATGAGAGCGTATGTAGTCAGTGAACCATCGCTAGCAAAGTCGACAGTACAACTGGGGCGAGTGCTTGGGAGTCTCTTTAGACTAGACCTGCCATGTGGCGGCGCTCGGTCTGCAATCACTGATAGTGGCGACACGCGCGTCCGATCTATACTAACGGACCGCGGCCGATTTAAAGCCTACCACCTAGCAAGTGTGGTGTCTGAAGGTGACACCACATACGGTCCCTCCGTTTTTGTGGGAAACAGTGTCTGAAATGACCTCTCTTCCAATGCGGCAGAATTGGATTTTTTCGCAAGTTCTAGGAGATTCCGATGACTTAATTTACTAGCAGGGTGGAGTTCCACCACACAGGCACAACAACGGACGTCAGATTCTCGATGACACCTTTCCACAACAATGGAAGGGCACACAGGGCCCTGAGAAACCACGCAGCATTATTGGTCTCCGAGATCGCCATATTTGACCCTATGCGATTTTGTCTTGTGGGAACATGTGAAGGGTAGTGTGTTTACCTTCCTGTTTACCTCGTGTTACGGAAGAACTGAAGAACAGAATAACGGCCCCCATAATTTCTCTAAAAGCAAATATATTGAGTAAAGTTTATAACGTATTTAACTGTCGTCAGGTTGTTGCTCGTACTGCTGTCCGTGGACACGAAGAGCATTTGCAATAGCATAGCTAAAACTTCAAGATTTTTTGAGTATTTCCTAATTCACCGTATGTTTTTAGTATGGTTTCGTTAATGAGTATGTAGTTTTGGAATCAGGTCATTCTTCTTGAAACACCCTTCATTATGTTTTGGCTGTAGACGTCGGACCTGATATCACCTGTCTCATGGGCTAGTCAGTGAAGGTAAGTTGAAGTAGCAACAGGTGATAGACCAAATAGAAATAGTAATTACCTTGAGCTCTACTGGAAGTGAGGGATAATAAGTTGCTAGCGGTGAAGGATTCTGTCCTACCGTGGCTTACCTCTTTCCAACAACGACGAGCTGAGGAAGTAGCCCTTACACGGCTTCGAACAGGACATTGTCCGTTGACACATGGTTTTCTCATACGTCGTGAGGAGCCACCAACATGTCAGACATGTGGGACACAGCTGTCGATACGACATATTTTAACTGAATGTGTTTTATATGCGGGTTTGAAGGAAGATTTCAGTTTCCCACCCGACCTGCCCTCTATTTTAACTAATAATGAGGTGCGTGTCGCTAGAGTTTTACGTTTTTGTGTGATGTCTGGACTTCTTCCCAAAATATTGGGATTGAGATGTTAATGTGCTGTAAAGTGGTTTGGTCACCCATTATTTGTAAGTGGTCACTCAGCCGACGTTAGTTATTTTTACCTGTTTTGTACTGCTATTTTATTTTTAGTTTTATCTACCTGTTTTGATGCGCTGTGTCCAATCTTGCAATTTGAACATTCACAATTCTCGCAAAGATCGGCTCTGAATTGATCCTTGTTTAACAGATCTTCGCTGCACTCGTCAACATTTCTTTTGGGAACGGGCGCTGATAACCTCGTTGTTGTACGCCCTAAAACACTAATCATCATCATCTTTGCGCTCTATTACATCCTCATGGTATGGACCAGTAACAGGAGAATACATTCTTGTATTTACCTCACGTGTCTCGAAGGCACCAAATTAAGATGGTTCAAATGGCTCTGAGCACTATGGGACTTAACATCTGTGGTCATCAGTCCCCTAGAACTTAGAACTACTTAAACCTAACTAACCTAAGGACATCACACACATCCATGCCCGAAGCAGGATTCGAACCTGCGACCATAGCGGTCACGCGGTTCCAGACTGAAGCGCCTAGAACCGCACGGCCACACTGGCCGGCACCAAATTAAGAGCTCCATCTATTATCCACACTGTAGGTAGAAAGAAAATAATTACTATTTGCTACAAAATGTTTAGGAATCCATTTATTGGGCATTGTTTAGAATTCTCGTGATTCTCTGCATAATAGACACCATTAAAGTAAATGACGAATATGCTATACTTAGTAAGCAACTAATAGATAATATGACATTAATTTTATGTTTGAAGCCGATGTTTCAACCACTAACACCTTCCATACATTGCACTGATAGAAGGAGAGACACGCTAGCAAAGATCATACGAAGTTATCTATTTGTCAAATTGTACGAGTATTACGAGGTAAGTGACTGCCGCACTTACAGTGTTTCTGAAAATCTGTAGATCGATGTCACAGAACCCCATGGCGGAAACCCGCAGTCTGTCCACCGGAAGTCGCAGAACGTCCACTGCTGGCCCGGGACGCAGTAGTAGCTGCAGCCTGGACAGCAGCAGACCAGCTCTGTCGGCGCGCTCAGCCGCAGAGGAACACACCCAGCACACCGCCAGCTGGCGACACAGGACGCTAGTAAGTGCGAACACGTTGACGAGTATTTCCACACTCTTGTCTGTTTGTGAAGCTGCGACCATAAGCCAATAGCCAGTGCAGGTCATGACCACGAAATCATCCAAGAGCGCCAACAGCAGTGTGGGTCCGAAGTGGAGGCCGCAGATGCGGGCGCAGCGGTGGAGGGCCATCCTGGCGCGCTGCAGCCGCCACACATCCGCCTCCGCCGCCACCGCCGCTCCCGTCTTTCCTGCACGCATCGCCAGCTCCTCCAGCTCAGCCTCGCTGCTCGCCGGCGGTCGGGTACTGCTCAGCATCTGCTCACAGACGACGCCCATCCTGTGCCGAAGTACCAGCACAATGGCGAAGAACTGGACCCGCCAGATCGTGACGAAGCCTTGTAGGCATAGAAAGATGGCAGTTAGTTGCCGATGTATGAAGAAATAGGTTGCTAGTAAGCAAATTGGCGTGACAACACAGACAAGTACTGTAATGAAGAGTAAAATTGCTCTATGGCGCATTTTGCGATATATTTCCGTTCTGTAAGTGTGGTCTCGCATGGCGAGGAGTGAATCTATCTGTTGCAACAGTTCCATCATGCTACTAAAGATTTGGTGTCCAGTAGACAAAGATCTACATAGAATTGTAGCTGACTCAAACACAGACAGTAAAAGAAAAAACACAATTACAAAACGCACTGTCACATGGACCTGCGAATTTATTACGATTAGATGCATTACTAAGTAACCGCTGTAAAGACCAGAGGCACTGATACAGATAAGCCACATCAAACATATGATAGAGCTGGTGAATCTCTTTAATGAGACTCTGAAGACACAAGATGCAGAATTTTTGTTGTCACTGGCGATGGGAATCATACCGAAGATTTGAAATATAAGAGACAGGGGCCTCACTGCGCTTTCGAGGCTATGACCACTCATTTGAGAAACAAAACTGTTAGTACTGCTCATTATTCAACAAGCTACACTCGTCTAACCGAGCAACTCTCAAGACTGAGCTACGACCTAGTTGTCAGACGGCGCACATCATTATAATTTCAATTTGGATGATGGGAAAACGATCGAAAAGTAATTTCGCGAAAACCAGTAATGAGTCAATAACAGTGATGGGGCGCTGAGAGGTTAAAGCCAGTAACATTTCGAATTGCGTGTAATCCTGTGTGAGACATATTTCACAGCCAACATTAACGTAAGAGTTCGTGTTAAGGTAATGCACATAAATCATAGGCATCTATGAAATATGTTAAACAGAAATATCAAAATTTCTCATCTCATGCATTAACGTACGGCTTTACATATGGTTTGCAGTGACAGATTGTTTCATGAGAAAGAGATTTTTATTCAATCTATTCCCACCATGCCTCGTAAGCTGTCTGGTTGAAGGTATTTAGTGATATCTGTGGAAAACCAGGGCAGATAATGGAAGACAAGAAGTCTTTTCAGATATCTGCGACTACGAAGCTCTTACACGCAAAATTTTTCTGGCTAGATCATTTCTTAGAATTGAAACTTATACTTTTTTCTTGATGTCAGCTGATTTTGTGTCGAGGTATCTTTCACAGAAAGTCAACTGTTTTGTCATCCCTTGTTCTCCAACGGTTCTCAATAATTCTGACGGAATATCGTCTACCCTAGGGGCCCTTTTTCCATTTAGGTTTTTCCGTGCTCCCTCAAATGTTTCTTGTAGTATATTATACCTCAATTCATCTTCTCTTACTTACACTTCTTTCTATGACATTGCTGACAAGTTCGTTTTCATTATATGGACAACTTATACATTCCTTCCATCTTTCTCCTTTCTTGCGTGACGCATTTTATCAATATCTATCAGAGAGATGTTCATATAATCTCGAAAGAAACTGAAGAGTATGAGGATAAATTACTAAGTAAATGCAGTACGAAGCAGCGCAGAAACAGTTTTTGCTGTAGCTATTCTCAGTCTACAGACTAGTCCGACGCAGTTCTCCAGCGTAATTTAACTTGTTTAGCTACTTTAACCCACACTCAGTTTCAACCTACTTACTATATTCCTATCTTGGTTTGCCTTTAAAATTCTTATCTCCCCACTTCCCTCATTAATCAAACAGACTGTTTCTTCACGCTTGAGGATATGTTCTATCAACGGATCCATTCTTTTAGTCAAGTTGTGCATTACATTTCTTTTCTCCACAGTTCGATCGAATATCTCTTCATTTGTCTTCTCATTTACTGTAGCACCACATTCAAAAGCTTCTATTTAACTTACATCACACGTTCCACATCATTACGAAGTGTCGTATTCATGATCTGTGGAACAAGTACTAATCTAATCTAATCTAATCCAATCCAATATAATCTTCTGCTTGAAAAGCTTAACCTCCACGTTTTACTTCTATAGATACCTTCGAAAAAGACACCCTAATGCTTATATTCATGGTAGGTATTAACAAATCCTTTTTCTGAGATGCTTTCCCTACTATTGCCAGACTGCCCTCTTACCCTTATCACTTTGGTGACCACCAGTTACTTTACTGCCCAAGTAGCAAAACGTATCTACTACCTTTAGTATCTCATTTTCTAAAGTAATATCGTCAGCATTGCCTGATTTCATACAATTACATTCCAGTGCCCTTGTTTTACTTTTGCCTATGTTCCTCTTATAATCTATTTTCAGGACACTATCTATTCTATTCAGCTATCTTCCAAGTCGTGTGTTGACTCTAAGAAAACTGCAAAGTTATTGGCAAATATCAAAGTCTTAATTCCATCTCCTCGAACTTTAATTCCCTTTCCAAATTCGGCCTTGGTTCCTTTTACTGCTTGCTCATTGTACACACAACTTCAGGGATAAGCTACAATTCTGTCTCCACTTTCTTCTGATCCATTAATTCCCTTTCATATCCTTCGAGTTTTAAACTGCATTATGGTTTCTGTAGAAGTTTCAAATAATATTCTGTGTCATATCCCTGCTACCCTCAAAATTTTAGGGATAGTAGTCCAGACAACACTGTCAAAAGATTTGAAAAGTGAGCTTGAATGTGCTTGAAAAAACTGCACACAGTCTGATACCTAATTATGAGCACACTCTGACATTCTGGTGATATACAGAATGAAATATATAATGGCCATGAAAAATTCTCTCACTCTATCTTGAATAAACCACTCTAAAGTGGCCATGTAGCATTTAGCTCCATACAATTTGGCGAAAAGAGTGGTTGATTGTCTGCACACCTCAAAAGAACCCATAATACGTACGTGAGTAGGTTTCAAAACAAGATGTTCAAATATGTGTTGGCTTCTCACTTATAGCACTAATCCATGCTATGAAGCAGTTCTCCGAAACATGTATTCATATGTTAAGGGTGACTGCAGTGGCTGAAAATTCATTTAATACTGCTCCAATGCTCCAAAATCTCCTACATCTGAAATGGTAGTAATTCCCATGATTGATGGTATCACACACGACCAGCGGCACAGCAGCATAAGTTTCTTTTTTTTTCTTTTTTCTTTTTTACTTTCCTCAATTCGTGAAAGAGTAACTAGCAGCGAAGAGAATATACTTCATCCTCTTGTTAGCTTTCAACCATGGCTTACTGAGCATAAACGTAATACTCACTTGAACTAAGAGCATGAAAACAATGGGGTGGCATGTAGGTGTGTCACACTTCAGTAAAGCGTGGATAAAAAGAATAATCTTTCTGGTTAATCACTATGCAACGTATGTACTTGATAATAAATTTATTATTCACCTTATGTATGGACACATATTTGTGTCTCATATTTAGAATTCTCCCTGCATCACTCTTTGCAAAACCAAACTTCCATCAGTAGAAATGTCATCCAATATGATCCTTACGAAACAAACCTTGTATTTTTTGCACCTTTAACATGGAGGAATTGGACATGTAACACAGTGAAGTCGAATATGATGTAGTAAACAGTCTATAAATACTAGATAATTCACAAACTCTTCAAGGTTACTTCACAGCATATGAATACGTTGAAGTACATTGGCGTGCAGGACGATTGAAAATGGCGAACTGACTTACCAGAACTTGTAGAGCGTTATCAACACTGAATATCACTGAATATAAGTCGGCATGATCTTACCATTCTTATGGCTGATATCTAACTGTCTCACGAAAGTGTAGATTCTAAAACAGTGGTTAAGCAAAGAGTTTCCACATGTATCTTAATATCTCAGCGATAATAGAAAAGTAAATATATTGTAGCTATTTAATGCAGGTGATAAGGAAATGAAAGAGCCAACAAAAGGCACCTATCATCACCTCTTCTTAAACAAGTTAAGAATTTTTCGAATGTGCTCTCAACGAGACCATCGTAGGACATTCCAGATCATGATACCCTAATATGTTGTAAACAAGAAAAAATTTCTAAAATAAATGAGTAAAAGTTAATTATAAAAGAAACAATCAAGTATTCAGGTTAAAGAATGGTAATGCATTGTGGGTCACTGTACGCAATTATTCTTCATTATCCCTGTCTAGATCTTGAAGAGCATTTCAGAATTATGATATCAATAAACCAAACATGTTACCTATTCAGAATCTGTGCTTGAAGAGCATGCCAACGTTATAATATCAATAAGCAAAGCATGTTAAGTATAGAGAATGTGCACTTAAAGACCCTACCAACACTGCAATATTGCTAAAAAAGTAAGTTAACTTAGACTCGTGCCTTGAAGAGCATACCTACATCATAATGTTGCTGAGCCAAATGTATTAACTATTCAGAATTATGTCCTAACTCATTCACATTAGCTATAAACTTCATTGGCATATACAACTGTAGAGAATCTAAATGATGTTAAGCAATTCTTCATATTTTTAAAGTGGATAATAAGAAATTAAATCTGGGTAGTAAAATAACATATTCATTAAATTCTTGGTAAACAGGAAATGGTAGAAAATAGTGACATACTCGGAAAAAATAAGTGAGCTTAGGCAGTTATAAATGTTAAGCAAATGTGAAAATCGTTAATGAATTGATCCATGTCTAGTTTTAAGATTTATTAGACAACTGATATAGTAGTGTTTGACATATTAACATGAAATAATTTGCACTTTACGTGATGCTTAAGAACACTGAACATTATGACACAACAATACTAAATTTGTTGCCGTTTTGAGAAAGAGAGAATCTTCACTTTAATCCCTTAGACAACAATTTCTTAGTTAATTTGCACACCAGAAAGGCAAAGGTAACTTTCATCTGAAACACTGGCATGAACATTGTTTTAAGTTCATGGTAACCTCCTCTTTTAAATGTTCCTTCAGCCACTGTTGCAGTGAATGTGTTGTGGAGTACAATGAGAAATAGACAAACACTTTATGTCATGATTCAGCAAAGCAGGTGGACACCCATCCACTCGCTTATGGCATCAGTTTAATGCAAGCTACACGCAAACTACATAACAGTTCCTTATGGTTTGGATACACATCACGCTCCAAAGTGGCGAATGTGTACTTCATGATCATCAGGAAGGTACTTTCCCTGTATGGATGTGTGTGTTATTCTGCATTTCAGAGGTCTCTGTAATCTCTGCAATAGACAGACGGTGGTTACTTTCAGGTCATTCAGACAGAATTCAGCAGCACTTTCTAGTTTCTGTCTGTGTGACCCCAATGGATGTCAGTGAGCCTAAATACCTCCATGACCTTCGTCTTTGTCCAACATATCACCTCTTTCTTGTCCTCATCTCTCTCTACTTCCTTCCACTACAGAAGCATATGATTCTTTGTAAGTTACATTTACAGTTTATTGTAGTTATCGTTAAGCCCTACTGGGTCTCTGTATAAAACAACCTGCTGCACACCCTGTTAACTACCATATAATAATCAATAAAACACTCAACAGTTCTCTACCTCATTTCAAATATTCCATATAGCATGACGTTAGTATAGATAGTTCATAATAACAATAAATATTTAAATTAGAATTTGAAAATGGACGTGTAAGTGGCCCTTAATGTGCATTCATAAATTAAGATGGTCATTCTTAATTCCTGTAATTGAACACTGGTTAGTGATAAGTATATTGTTTGGACAGACATTTTATATTCATTCCGCAAACTACTTTTCTAACTAGTTGCAACAGCGCTGTGTCCCACTTCAAAGCAGCTACAGTGATGCACTTAGGTTCAACAATTCTAGTGGGCCAACCAAAGAATTTACACTCTTTCATGGATGATCATCTGAAGTAAAAGGTTTCTTCGTATAAATACGTGATTTGATTCTCTAAAACAATCAGCTGACACTAACCACAGCACACAATAATATAAACAATGGAAATGAAAACAGCGATATTCTGCTCCTGAAAGTAATGGACAACAAATTACCTTCCACTTTTGATGTCCCAACAGTCCCTAGGATAAAGATACATACATCATAATTACTATACAAAATACTTCGAAACGATTACACTGAAACTTTTCTTCCTTTTTACTCTTTCTAATCACTGATACTCCTTTTCGTGCCCCATCTCTGGGTTTATGTTACCTAAATTGATTCATTCAAAAACCAATTACAATGCACAGCACTCTACTTCATATTTATATTAGTATATAAATGTTAAAGAAGGCCAAGTAGATATTTCATTAATAAATATCATCCTAAAAAGGTTTTCTTCCACACAAGCAGTAGACCGTTCCAAGCAATATGAGTCCCTTGTACCAGCCACTGTTAACCTGTTACACATTAACTTATGGACACAATGATCACTCTGTGATGCAACATTCCTCTTTGCTCTGCTCAGAATGTCTACTCAGGACCTTCCATACTGGATGTCTCCTACCACGACCTGTTGCCTTAGTTATCTCCTTTCATTCACACATAAGACAAAAGAATTGTAAAATGGAATCCCTAATACCTTTGGAACTTAATCATATTTGAATCTTTTATGGTTGAAACATAAATATCCAAGTCTTAGATAGCATGCAGTATCCTTACTACTCATCCGAACAAGTTTATTCCCACAAGTTCCAAATTAGAAACATGCTGCACTCCTTATGGTGTCATGCGCCTCCATATTTGTAATTCTATTGCATTTAGGTGTGTAACACATTGCACCCTGTATGACACTTCAGTAAGTATATTGGACAGTTTGTGCAATTTCACCAGAGATTGCACAGTTTTTGAGTCTCTAATTTTTTTGCCATCTCTCAGCAGATTTCCTAATGCATCACAATCCTAATATCACCACACTGTTGTGCCTAAATTAAGTGAAAGTAAGAGACTTTATATTTTCTCTTACACTATGCGATGGAAACTGATCATGCAACTCTAAATAGACGGCAAAAATGTGGATTCATTCGGCGTTCACTCATTACTTCTTGGAACAAACGAAGATATGAACTCCAGATCGATGCCACTATTCGTAAAGCAGCCTACACATTTTGCCTAGCTCCTTCATGACATGTTCAGAATGATTAGATGCCAGGTGCTAAGAGGCAGTGTAAGTCATTTGGTTGTTCTGTTGTGCTAAGTATACTTTCAATCTAGCGATCTGAATTGTGGACAATTGTCAGACATCACCTTTACAACATGACTGACCTTGCACAGAAAATGACATCAAATGCCTATACAACACACACTTAGATATCTCTAGTCATTGGTCTGAGTGAAACAAATTTAGACGACAAATCTGCAGCAACAAAAACATTGGAATAACCTTGAACACTTGTTGCAAGAGGATCAAACATACCAGATGCAGTGACCTCTCTCAATCTTCACAGAATAATTGGAAATAAATGTGCATGATTTGACACCATTGGTGGTTTGGCCTTTTCTCAGGGATGACACGAAACCAAAACATTGCAAATGCCATTCTCCATACTAAGGAAGTAGTATGTTTCATCAAGTTTGTGAAAACACTTCCTTATCCTAAAGTGGGCACAACTTAAATGTGTATTCCAGATTAATTTATTCACTAAATTGCCAGGAATACAAACAAAGCATTCTGAATTATCTACATTTCCATTCTTAAACAGAATATCATCTTTCACCAAATAAAACTGCCTAATTGCGACGTTACCTCGATATCTCAACACCTCCTTAAAATCCTCCAAAGTTGGATCTTTATCTGGTTCGTAATAACATGTTCACGTGAATGTATTACTTAATGATCAATAATAATATTCTGTAAGTGCATCATACCCAAATTTTTCTCATCAAGGTCATCCTCAATCGCATGATTTAACCCTAGACTAGATCTCGAAAGAGCGTCCTAAAGGACGTTATCTTTATAGGAATATGCATAATTTTGGAATTGGGTTCTTGTTGATGTGATGGCCACTTTGCTAAGTAACCATGAGTCGGCTTCTGACTCATACAAAATTCCATTTTTCGATGATCAGTATAAACCTTAGTCATTTCATCAAAGAAGTAATGCGTGAACTGCATGGAACCCCACACAACAGCTAGAACTTCAAGTTGCGTGGCTAAGTAGTTTCATTCACACTTAGTTAGCACCCAGGTGTTCAAAGCAATAGTATGACATTTTATCAAACCATCTACTTCAAATCCTTGGAGGAGCTCAGTTCCAAGACCACACTTACAAGTATCTAATTTTGGAAAAAAATATTTAACTAATGCTGAATGTGACAGAAATGGTGCTCCAAAAAGAGCATGTTTCATGCGCTCAAAGTCTGTCTATGCTTCAGTATTTCAGTCCAATGATTTTCTTTTGTGTCAGTATTCACAGATGTGGCATGAACAAAATATTCATTTACAAAGTTAATTAATCCAATAAATGCTCTATTCATTTTCCTTGCCTTAGACACAGAAACATCTTTAATCACCTAAAGCTTTTCAAAATCAGGTATAGTCCCTGATGCAGTCACCATATGTCAAAGAACTTTTACCTGTTATCTACCAAATTCCGATTTTTCTAAGTCACCAGTAACACCACCTCAATGCGAACACTTAACAACATATCCAAACCCTCATTATGCTTTTCCAGCTAACACTGAACGTGAAGGGTAGGTTATGAAACTGATAGCAACGACCACACCATAAGCATGCTGTGAAACTCGACATGAGGGTGCAGTTAAGTTTGCCAGTAGCTTATGTTTCAGTCAATAAAAGACAGGGCCTTATTACTATGAAACTTTTACATCTCATCTAATGTCAATAGTCTATCAGTTTGTGTTAAATAACTGTATTAGTTTGCCTGGAACTACTTTATTGAATGACATCTTCTTATGGGCCACTAACAATCGATTTTTTAAGATCTCACAACATGTTCAGTTTCCCCCTATTGCAAAATTTTCTCAATCTCAGCTTCAGCTCTTTCTTTATAAATCAGTGAGATTGGATATGGCTTGACAGGGAATGTCTTATGATCTTTCTTCTTAAAGAGAAATGAAAAAAGATTTGTTGCAGCACGATGATCGGAAAACACCGAAAAATAATGTTACAGTGCACCAAACAAATTCTCTTGCAAAACCTTATTTACTTCCTCAACATAGTCAATTGACTCCATATCTGCTATAATGTTCAAACACTTGGTCAACAATCCAGTAATAGGAACTGCATTAACACTACTTTCATTCACAACAGTCTTTGACTCGATGAAGAATGTATAATTGGTATGGAACCTAAGGCAGTTGTTCGAACTCCTCTCCCTAACTCAGACTCATCAAACCTTAACTTCAGCGGCGACTGATTGTGTTTCAGCAACGCTTCCCCACAACCCAAATCCATCACCTCTTGGAGCTTTGACAAAAAAATAAGCCCCCAGAATTCGCAACAGTCGCCAGCCCCACAATCACGAACCATGTAGAAAATCTATTACTGTGACCAAGAAGTTTAACAACTACTTCTCTCTTCACCTCACACATTTTCCAATAAGTTCCTCTTTCAAAGAAATGGCTCTAAGCATTATGGGACTTAACATCTGAGGTCATCAGTCCCCTAGACTTAGAAGTACTTAAACCTAATTAACCTAAGGCCATCACACACATCCATACCCAAGGCACGATTCGAACCTGCGACCAAAGTAGCAGCGCGGTTCCGGACTGAAGTGCCTGTAACCGCTTGGCCACATAGGCTGGCTCCCCTTTCACCTTGGTATATTTTAAAGGAAGAATAGGCCATGAACTTTTCACACTTTTTAAATGTCATCTGTCTCATGCAGACTCCTAGCTACCAGTATCAAGAACACAAGACTAAATAATTCTATTAACATGTATTTGAAGCACTGGACTCGCAATAGAAGTTGCCATTTTTCGTCTCTCACAAATTAGAAGTTCCCTCATATCTTCAATATTCAAGGTTAGTGTCGGTCGTATTTTCAGCACTCGATTCAGCTGCAGGATGCATTTGCTGTTACATGCTGGCAGGCATTTGCAACAAAGTTATTCCTTCGATCAGCTGATCGTACCTTCCAGAATCTTTGGATTCTAACCTCGTTCAGTGGAGTGAACATCTATGGCATTTGCCCTCCTACCTGTGAACTATCAAATCTCCTACCATTCCCATTGTATCTACGTCTCCTACAAAAACTATTCCTATTGTGACCAGTCCTTGATCCCAATGCCTCCACTTGCTACCACCACATCTATCCCAAGGAAATCATAATTCCAACTTCTTTTTGTCACACATCACAATAAACAAACTGACAACCATTCATATCACATCCATTCTCTTCTCTGCTATGATCCACCAACACTTCTAATAAACATTGTAAACCTTGTAAGCCATTTTAACATAGTTGGCAAGAATAATAGACGTATCTGTGGAGGAAGTTCCATATGACATATATAAATGTATTCAGAAGGACTGTAAGGTTTGCATAAGAATTGAATATTTAACAACATACGTTCAAATAATCATACAAGATTCCTAAAACCAGAATTGTTGAAATTTTGCATCATCAAAAGTCCATGTTACACTCTGTCTGGTGCTGTTTCAGGTCAGTAAGCAGAAAGGATAAATTCCGAAAATACTTGAAAGGTTCATAATTCCAAATCTATGTATGCATCCAGGCAGCAGATTACCTTGCAAGTAACCACACGCAAATTCATTCTTCTATCAGAAGGGCAAATTAACGGAAGTGGAAAACCAGATTTTTCAACCAAACACAAGGGTGAATACCATTTGTTGTCCTTCTGCACTCTTTAAATATTTTGATTCATAATAAATGATTATGGATAAAATCCAGTATCACCTCACGATATACACTCTTGTGAATGTAATCTTTGTGACTAGGATGGCTTCTCCTTCTCTCATAATGAGATTTAGTTGGTTGGTTGGTTGGTTTGTGAGATTAAAGGGACGAGACTGCTGTGGTCATCAGTCCCTTTTTCCAAAAACTAAAAACACCCACAGAGAATAAAAAACTAACAACAGAAAAGACGGCACATGACACAGGACAAGAAAGACTCAGACAGAGATCAGACAAAACGAATTAAAATCACACAGAGAGTGACAGTGGTTGGCCGACCATAGAAACAAAAAAGTAAAAGCCAACCACCGAGAAACACACTAAGACTCAGTCTAAAATCGTAGGCCAAAGGCCAGACTCAAAACAAAAAAACAGAACAAACACTCAGATTAAGTTATAAAAAACCCCTGCCCGAATAAAACACAAAACTAAGCCTGTCATGGCAGAGTCATCAGTTAAAAGTGGAGGGAGCGTAACCGGCAGCGCATACGTCTGCCTCAGCATAGCTATAAGTAGACAGGCCAACAAAATGTGGACGACCGTCAAAGCCTACCCGCAGCGACATAGCGTCGGGTCCGCATGGCGCAGGAAATGGCTGTGTGTCAAATGGGTGTAGCCAATGCAGAGCCGACAAAGGACTGCTGAGTTCCTGCGAGTGGCTCGCATGGACGACCACCACACATCCGTTGTCTCCTGGATAGGACGGAGTTTGTCTGGCGTGGGCAGGTTGCGCCATTCAGTGTCCCAAAGTCCGAAAATTTTGCGGCGTAAGATTGCTCGCAAAGCAGTCTCCGGGAGGCCAATGTCCAGAGATGGTGTACTGGTGGCCTCTTTCGCCAGCTAGTCAACATTTTCATTGCCAGGTATCCCAACATGACCTGGAGTCCACACAAAGACCACAGAGCGGCTGCAACTGGCAAGAGCATGGATGGACTCCTGGACAGCCATCACCAGACGAGAGCGAGGGAAACACTGGTCGATAGCTAGTAAACTGCTCAGGGAGTCGTTACAGATAACGAAGGATTCACCTGAGCAGGAGCGGATATACTCTAGGGCACGAAAGATGGCGACCAGCTCAGCAGTGAAAACGCTGCAGCCTGCCGGCAATGAATGTTGTTCATAGTGGTCCCCTAGAGTCAGAGCATAACCGACACGACCAGCAACCATCGAACCGTCAGTGCCCTGATACGTAGCTAGGATGGAATAAAAGCGGCGGCGGAAGGCCTCTGGAGGGACTGAGTCCTTCGGGTCCTGTACCAATTCGAGCCGAAGGCAAGGGCGGGGCATACACCACGGGGGTGTATGCAGAGGGACCCAGAAAGGAGGTGGAAGAGGGAAAACCACAAGCCCGGAGAGAAGCTCGCGGACCGCGATCGTACAACCCGAGCAGGGCCGATGTTCTGGGCGACGGACGAGTGACTGCGAGAACAGGAGTCAATAATTAGAATGCCCGGGCAAGCTAGAAACATGCGTAACATAAGCGGCCAGTAAACGTTGGCGCTGTTTCCTCAGTGGAGGGACTGAGTCCTTCGGGTCCTGTACCACAAGTATGCTCTCCACAGGGCTGGTCTGGAAAGCACCAGTGGCGAGTCGGATCCCACCATGATGGATTGGGTGCAGCACCAGCAACGCAGATGGGGATGCTGAACCATAAGCCAGGCTCCCATAATCCAGACGACACTGGATTAACGCCTGGTAGAGCCGTAAGAGGATAGATCGGTCGGCGCCCCAGATGGTGTGGCTCAAGCACCACAGAGCATTAAGATGCCGCCAACATGTCTGTTTAAGCTGCCAAATATGTGAGAGCCAAGCCACCGGAGCATCAATAACCACACCCAAAAACCGATGTGTCTCCACCACAGCAAGAAGTTCACCGGCAAGATAAAGTCGCGGCTCAGGGTGAAGTGTTCGTCGCAGACAGAAATGCATAAAGCAGGTCTTGGCAGCCAAAAACTGGAAGCCATGCGCTACAGCCCAAGATTGCGCCTTGCGGATAGCGTCCTGCAGCTGATGTTCAGCAGCTGCAATGCCAATGGAGCTATAGTAGAGGCAGAAGTCGTCAACATACAAGGAAGCTGAGACAGACGGTCCCACCGCCGCAGCGAGCCCGTTAATTGCAATTAAAAACAGGCAGTCACTGACGACTGATCCCTGTGGTACCCCGTTCTCCTGAACTCGGGAGGAACTATGGGAGGCCGCGACTTGCACGCGGAAGGTACGATGTGATAAAAAATTTCGTAGGAAAATCGGTAGGAGACCTCTTCCAGATGTCGAAAAAGACGGCGACGAGGCGCTGCAGGCGGGCAAAGGCCGTATGGATGGCTGACTCTAGGCTCACCAGATCGTCGGCGGCAGAAAGGCCTTTACGGAACCCACCCTGAGACACGGCCAGAAGGCCCCGAGACTCGAGTACCCAACCGAACTGCCGGCTCACCACACATTCGAGCAACTTGCAAAGATCGTTGGTGAGGCCAATGGGACGGTAGCTGTCCACCTCGAATGGGTTCTTGCCAGGTTTCAAAATGGGGATAACAATGCTTTGTCGCCATTGCGACGGAAACTCACCCTCGACTCAAACATGGTTGTAAAGTTCGAGGAGACGTCGCCGGCCCTCCACTGAGAGGTGTTTCAGCATCTGACAGTGGATGCGATCTGGCCCAGGAGCTGTATCAGGGCAAGAGGCTAGGGCACTGTGGAATTCCCAATCAGTGGATGGGACATTGTAGGATTCAGGATGGCACGTGTGAAAGGAAAGGCACCTATGTTCCAACCACTCTTGAATGGAGCGGAAAGCTAGTGGGTAATTCACAGATGCAGACCTGAGAGCAAAATGTTCTGCTAAGCGGTTGGTAATTATGTCCGAGTCAGTAGAAATTTCCCCATTCAGTGACAGTGCAGGGACGCTGACAGGGGTCCGATAGCCATAGAGGCGTCTAATCTTGGCCCAGAACTGCGATGGAGAGACATGGAGGCCAATGGTGGAAACATACCGCTCCCAGCACTCCTGCTTGTGTTGGCGAATGATGCGGCGGGCCCGCGCTCTGAGCCGTTTAAAGGCGATGTGGTTTTCTAAAGATGGATGCAGCTTGTGACACTGGAGCGCCCGCCGGCGATCTTTAATCGCCTCAGCGATCTCAGGTGACCACCAGGGCACAGTCCTCCGCCGGGGGGACCAAGAGGAACGGGGAATGGCAGATTCTGCGGCAGTAACGATGCCGGTGGTGACTGAGTTAGCCACCGCATCAATGGCTTCATGAAAAACGGGTTCAATAGCGGCAGTGAAAGAGAACAAGTCCCAATCACTCTTATACATAGCCCACTTGCAAGGGCGCCCACAAGAGTGACGCTGTGTCAGTGACAGGAAGACAAGAGGTCACCAGCACACAGGTCGCCATGCACACTCCATTGGACAGACGGTAAGAGGCTAGGGCTGTAAAATCGTAGGGTCGATGGCGGAGTACATGCCATAAGTCACACTGAAATGTTTTAAGGCACCATCGTTTAATAGGGAGAGGTCGACCTGTGCCAATACGTTCGCAACGGTTGCATCTCGACCTGTGGGCACTGACCCACCCCACAGAGGGTTATGGTAGTTGAAGTCACCCAGTAACAGGAAAGGTGGCGGCAATTGGGCTATCAGCACAACGAGGACATGCTGTGGGACATCACCATCTGGTGGAAGAGACAGGCTGCAGACAGTAACAGCCTGGGGCGTCCACACCCGAACAGCGGCACCCTCTAAAGGTGTTTGTAGAGGGTCAGACTCGTTGTGAAGAGAGTGAAGCACATACATGCAGATGCCACCAGACACAATTTCATAAGCTGAACGGTTCTTATAATAACCCCGATATCCATGGAGGACAGGTGTTCACATTGCCGGAAACCAAGTTTCTTGAAGATCAGTGCAGAATAAAGGGTGAAGGCTGAGAAGTTGTCAGAGCTCAGCAAGATGGTGGAAGAAACTGCCGCAGTTCCACTGGAGGATGACATTGTCCATGGCTGAGAAAGGCGGGAGGGGACTGGGGAGGCAGATTACGCCTCCTGGGCACCGGCTGCCACCGATTGACTACCTGTGCAACAGCTATTCATCGCATCTGAGGCAATCTCCACCTCATCGTAGGATGCAGAGTTGGAAGGTTGCAGTGGGACAGGTGCCACCGCAATGTCAGGATTCTTCGGAGCATTTTTCTTTGTCTGCTTTGCACGCTGTGCCTTTGGTGATTCTGGCTGGGAGGGCCTCACTGGGTCAGTCTCAGGGACTGACGACGACCATGACGCCCTACAACCAGCGACCGTTGGTTGTTTTAGAAACTTGCGGGTGCCTGCTATGATACTGTGCAAAGCCTGCGATGGGAGGGCCCCAAAAGACCCCCTCCTGGCGAGAGTAGCCCAAGAAGTCTCAAGCTTCTCCGGCTGGGAAGGGGGAACTAATGTCCCCGATGGTGTTGGGGTGGTGTTGCTCCTGAAATAGATGGAGCAGGAGCAACAGCGAGTGAAGTACCCCCCCCCCCCCCCCCAGAATCAAAGGAGCCGGTGGATTCTGACCGATCAAAGAGCCAACCATATGTGACAACATGGGAGATGTCAGAACTGTTGTTGCAGCAGCGGCGTAGGTCGACGTCATTGGCACAGGATGGAGCCTCTCATATTCCCACAGCCTCGGTGTAGGTCAGTCGGTCCAGGCTCTTATATTCCATTACCTTTCTTTCTTTCTGGAGTATCCTACAGTCCGGCGATCAGGGGGAATGGTGTTCTGCGCAGTTAACACAAATAGGAGGCGCAGAACATGGAGTATTTGGATGCGAAGGACGTCCACAATCAAGACACGTGATGCTGGAAGTACATCGGGATGACATATGCCCAAACTTCCAGCATTTAAAACACTGCACCGGAGGAGCGATATATGGCTTCACATCACAGCGGTAAACCATCACCTTCACCTTTTCCGGTAAGACATCACCCTCGAACACACCCTCAAAGGCATCGGTGGCTACCTGATTATCCCTCGCACCCCGATGGACGCGCCGGACGAAGTGAACACCTCGTAGTTCCAGGTTAGTGCGTAGTTCATCGTCTGACTGCAGAAGAAGATCCCTGTGGAATATAATACCCTGGACCAAGTTTAAACTCTTTTGGGGCATGATGCTAACTGAAACATCCCCCAACTTATCGCAAGTGAGCAACCTCCTTGACTGGGCAGAGGATGCTGTCTTGATTAGAACTGACCCAGAGCGCATTTTGTACAAGCCCTCCACCTCACCGAACTTGTCCTCTAAATGCTCCACAAAAAAGTGGGGTTGGTCGACATAAATGATTCACCATCAACTCACGTACAGACTAGGTACCGGGGTGAATAATCTCCACTGCCTTCTGTAGCCATATGTTCCTCCCATGGAGTGGCCAGGGAGGGAAATGATCTCAGATCATTTTTATTCCCGTTGAGGTTAGATCTCGATCGCTTAGAGACTGCTGGTGGAGGCCCACCAGCGAGAGATGATGTACCACGCTTCATTGCGGGTCATCCGCCCTGATGCCACCCACTCCAACCAGGGGCTCTCCGCACAGGCAACACCATGCCACAGCAAAGACCACCTGGCAGGATAGACTTTGCTGGGAGCCCTGATGCCGCAGAGGGATAGGCATCTATTCCTCTGCATACGTGTGGAGGTAGCAGCTAAGGCATCAGCAGTGCGATCCCTATGTAGTCAGGGTGCTACCACCAAGAGGGTACATGACGACCCCACCACGACGGACTGGGTACCGTGCTGGACGTCTTGTGTCGAATATCCATGTGTATCATGAGGGCGAAGTGCACAATGGAGGGCATGTATGCTACTCGGAACACACTGCAGCTGATGTGGCCGTAAGCTCGGTGTAAGGCCAACTCCATGACAATATCGGTTGTGCCAGATCTTAGGGCAAAATAAATACATTATGCACCACGTAAGGCGTCCTTCCCCAAGAGGAAAATTTTGAAATGGAGTAGTCAAACCCCTTATGGGACCATCACATTAAGGCCGAAACGTTGGAGAGTCCTTTTAGTCACCTCTTACGACAGGCAGGAATACCGCGGGCTTATTCTTACCCCCAAACCCGCAGGGGGGAATGAGATTTAGGACCTGGTTGATCTGCAAGACCTGAATACACGTAATCTTCATGTACATGACCTCTATTATGATACTGACCTTCAGCAACACCTGAATCTAACATGTCCTTTATCTCTGACAATCTCTCTTTTAATTCTTACCTTCTCCTATTAATCTACATCTGACTCTCTTTAGACCTTAACAGTGATTCCGCTTCCTCTAACTCACCAACACCAACAGATACTGAACTTTTAGAATCCCATACAGTATGATCTACTAATTATGCTGCAGAGGAACTCAGTTCATCAAGTGGTAACCCTTTGCTTAATTTCTTCTTTACTCTGATATCTCATTTTCGGCGCTATCAGCTCCTCAGATATCTTTTTTAAACCTTGTAATAATGTGGCATGATTTGAAACACGTCTCTGAATTTGAGCAATATATCCCTGACCAGATACTCACTCAAGTTTCTCTTACAAATCTGTTTTGTTATTCTCCTATTCATCTCTTAAATTTTCAAAATAAGGTCGCATTTGTTTATTTTGTCCACCAACGACCAATAAAATTAACCCTGATCTTCTTCAAGAATAGCAAGTTTAATTTCAATATTAGAAAATCTCCCATCGAACTCTTTATCTAAGCGTTCCGTTGACTATGTATCCAGCACATTAACTTTCCCTATAAGCTCTTCACAAAGGGTCTGAATCTTTTACTAGCGACTTGCTGTTTACACCTGTATTGCTCTAACAGTGGCTCGCATTTCTCTTGAAATAATTTCAACCTGACCCATTGAGCTATCTTATGTTCCTTTTGTTGTTTGTCACTAGTCTCTGTTTTCTCTCATAAATCATTCCTTAGCTATTACGTACTATTCTCGTTTCCATTTGCACTAGTCCCTAATTCCTTCTTCAGCCCTTCCATATCAGTTCCTGTTTCTTTTGTACTTACATCACACATCACTAACAATCCTCGCCACCTTTTAGCGACATCTTTATCAATAGGAGCAGTTGGAGTTGAGCTATTACTCTGTAGTTTAGTCCAAGTAACACAACCTGTAAAAGCAGTAGAAGGACTGAGTGGTCTACCACAAACACTTGCACACTCCTGTGGCTGAATTTCATCAATAACATCTGTATTATCACTCAAAACAACAATTCCATTTTCCCTAATTTCGGTATTAACAGCACTGGTAGCAGCAAATTGTCCATGGCCACCAGACATACTGAGTTAATCACTATTTAACACATGTTACCACTCCCATGAGTAGCAACAGTGGACAAGATATCTGAATCAGATTGTTCCATGCCTTTACCTTGTGGCCCCCTTTCCATACATTTCCTCAAACATACTCTCCTGGTCTGTCTTTAACTACAGAAGTTTTCCCCATCATGCACTGAGTTGCAATATCACCAACAACAATTCAACATCGTGAAACTGACCTCTCTGGTCACTATGTTGACCAAAATTTTCACAAGTCTAAATGTTCTTGCAGAAATGTACGGTAATATTCAAAATCCCATTACGCGCCATAAAGCACTTAATCATCATAATAATGCGACTATGGCTCAGAAGTTCCTTTCACTAACACAAGCGAACATGCAAAATACAATATAAAAATACATGTCACAAGAAGAGCTGAATATTGTATAAAACATAGAAATACTCAAAAATCCCCTGCAAAATCTTGATGAAAAGCGCCGTCCAATCCTTGACAACGACCTGATTACATTCAACAGGCCTTCAATACATTCCACATCACTTCCTAACATGACTTATGTAGAACATTTCCAAGTCCCAGCACATTTTCTGAAATCAGGAAATAGATATTTAAATGAATTAGATTATAAGTTGCTAAATATATTTAGCATGCATGAGTTACCTGTACTTGCGTCCTAACGAGCTCTGTTGGACCAACCCTTCCTTATAAGTCACCAAAGAGGGGCATTGTGGAGGTGTATTATCACATCCAACTCATGAGGATTGCCTGAGGTTAGGCGACAGGGTTTTGTAGTAAAGGAATTAGCTAGTTGTCCTATGTGACTGGGAGTCTTGATCTGGCCAATTTGTGAAATTCCTAATTACAGAAGATAACGATTGGAAACTTACTTGAAGTAACACCAACTAGAAGTTTTTTGCAATTTATGAAAACCCTTGCTCTACTTGCCCCTTGGAAATTTATGGCTATCTTACGCTAAAGACAACACACACCCATGACCGAGGGAAGACTTGAACTTCCGATGGAGGGAGCTGCGCGGACTGTGACAAGGTGCCCAGGACACGCGGTTACCCCGACGATGGGACCAAGGCTTAGTATGACACAGTGACATGCTAGCACCGTTCTGCCTGTTTTGAATGAAACTGTTAGTGTGAACAGCCGAACCCCACCACAAGACATATGAGTTCTCCAGCTATTTCTGTGATTTCATTTAGACGGCCGAAGTGGCCGTGCGGTTAAAGGCGCTGCAGTCTGGAACCGCAAGACCGCTACGGTCGCAGGTTCGAATCCTGCCTCGGGCATTGATGTTTGTGATGCCCTTAAGTTAGTTAGGTTTAACTAGTTCTAAGTTCTAGGGGACTAATGACCTCAGCAGTTGAGTCCCATAGTGCTCAGAGCCATTTGAACCATTTTTGTGATTCCGTTAACTATGCTGATACATCTGCACCTACTTCTGTCTAGCCCTGCCTTACTGTTCTCCTGTTTCTCTTTGTCTACCTTGACTTCACTCTGACTTCATTTTATTCCGTTTACTGTCCCATTGTCTCCCTGCTCAGAGCCTTTTGTCCAGCTCTCTCCTTCGCCCCCTCCTTTCCCCTTTGCCCCCTCCTGTCCCTGACGTGACGTGACGCCACCTCATACGCTCTAATTGCGCGCTGCTCTTCACTAGTTTTCCAGAGGTTGGGTGGAGGGAAAGAAGTGTCTCTTCCTATATGGTTCCACATTGCGTGCAAAGCCTGCTGTTTACTTTTCGTGGCGTATTGGCGTCCCTAACAAAGACCCTCTCTCTTTATCCCTCTTGCCTCATGGACTATGTCTAGACAGAAAATGTTGGCCTCGCTATTATATTCGATATATCTCATGAGTACACTTTGAGCTGGGCCTATCACTGGTATCCTGTAATGTCCTTGGATTACTCTGCTAGCATAGCACAAAGTGTAATCACTATACGTGGCTGCCTAATATGTTGGCTGGCCCGCTGGCTGCCCTGTGTCTTTTCCTTGGCATACTATAGTACTTACGAGACTTAACATTATTCTTCATTTGTTACTATTTTTAAACAGGTCCGGCCTGTTTTCTGTCGATACAACACCTTCCTTGATTGGCTTACCTCCTTAGGACAGTGTCAGTTTAAAAACCATTTATTTTTTGACATTTACATCTATTTTTGTTACATTTTCTTTTAGATGTGTTTCACATTTTCTTTTTATACAATAGCTAACTTTGTGTGAAATGAAACAGTTATGTCACTACATTTTACTAGGTTCTCTTATTCTATTATCTGTTTCTAAACGTTACATGATCTTTAGGACTCCTTTCACGGATCACTACTTTCTCAGTGCTACTGTTACGCTATCTCCGTATTCTATTGTTTTCTGGGCCGTGGTTTACAGTGGTGATTCATACACATATCCTTCCACAAGAAGCATTCTCTACATATTTATACTGTCTACAAAAACTGGCTAGTATAACTATGATAATGAATGTTACACTCAAACGTGTAGCGATGGAATAGTGTGTTAAACATCTTAAGTCTGTCATCCTTTCCTGCCGTTCAGTGACCATTCTTTCTGTGTCGTTTGAATTATTTCCCACAAACGCAAATCATCTACTTGCGTGACCACATGATCTAAAAGTAACTCAAGTTTAGCAATGAAATGTTTGTATTCTTATTTTTTAAGTTTTACTACACGAAAATCAATAGGTCACTCTATTTGTGGTGTTACATCCTTCTTAGTTGCATCTGTACCTATTTTCTGTCTGCCTGTCGAATGCTCTTCTCCTATAACCTCTACACTTTCTTTAGAAGCTTGCTTTTTCCAAACCTTTAAGTACAACATCATTTAGAGCCTGATTACCACATAATACTGTCAAATCCATAACATTAGGAACTATCTCTGTACAACAATTATTTTTTTAAATGAGTCCAAATACTGCGATTTAAAGATACAGTTGTCTTAACGCAATCATCTGGCGTAACACTTACTGCGACAGTTCTGCATACTACCTCTCTTTATCATCCTTTTCTGACTGGATTAAAATATGCTTCCCTTTTGACTGATGCATTGCTTTTCCTAAGGGAAAAATTCTGTTTACAGTAAACATTTATTACGTATCCTAATACCCTTTCCACTACAAGAACATCTGCGTAGATTAGGAAGAGTTATCTTGACAATTCGACTTCAGGAGCATTGATTTCACTTCAAGTTCATCTCTTGTTAAACTGAGGATCTGCACAATTTGTACAGGGTTTATTATGTGAGGCTGCAATACGCGCCTCTGTGCGTTGAATATATCATTTATCATTTGTTCATATTTTGATTCATTTGTCAACTGCAGTACTTGTTCATATATTATTGCAAATGTCGCAACTCTTTTAAATCCTATGTCTACCTCCTTCACGTATGATTTAATAAATCTTTCTAGTCTTTCTAGTTCAAATTTTAACTTGTTTTATTTTCATTAATCCCTCTCACTGTTCAATTTACCCTAATGATGTGGCTCTTACGGCAGTTACCTCCACCACTTGTTCCTTAATTAATCTCAAGAGGTCTTTTGAATTGTTCTCCAGCTGCTCTATGTGTTCCTTGAAAGATGTAGAATCAGTTTCATCTAGTGTGCCAAATAGTATTCTACTAATGCCAGATAATATCTTATATCACTGACCGATGTAGTTAAACAGGCCTCTCCTCTGTCTTGTTTCTTGTCTTTTCAGTTGATGTGCCAACTTCTGTAATTCAGTTATTCGCTCTGTATAAAGGGTCTCTTGTTGGTGTGGCAAACTACATTGTATTAAGCCTACATTCAGGTCTTTCAGAATTTTTATACTCCTTTGTATTGCTAATATGCCATATCTTTCAGCTTTCTGAAAATGCTGATTTATAGCATCTAAATTTACGCATGTTACAGTTCTCCACCAGGTACTGTATTTTTGCCACTTCTTCCAAATTATCATAGTATAATTCTGAAGACTTTATGATTTTGAAACTTTAAAATCTGTTGTCAGTTGTTGTGTGTTGGCGCTAGCTATGATTACTAGTAGCACTATCTTTCCAGCCTGCCTGTCTGTACCACAGCTGAAATTAAAGATAAGGTGTTAATCTGTTTGCATGTACCTTCGTTTCTTTCTTTCTATTCATATTTATTGTTACATTCGGCTTGTCTATCCGTACTACGTGATGTGCCCACCGCCACTATTAGTCTAGCTTCCTAGATCTGCCGTGTCTTACTGTCTCACCAACCCTTTGTCAACCACTTTGAACTCTTTTGGATTCTGTCGTTTATCATACTGTCTTTTGTTAGCATTTTGTGTCGAATTACCGTGTGCTTCTTGATTCCAGCTCTCAATCTGTTCACAGAGGTCTCGTAATCGTGACTTATCACTGTGGATTCATGTTTGAGTACTTCTGGTACGTTTACCTTTCTTCCCTACATTAAGTCAGCAGGAGTATGGCCTGTTCTAGTGTGTGGTGTTCTGTTGGATACAAGAGTTACATAAGATACCCACTTGTCCCAAGTCGTAAAATGTCTCAGGTACTGTATCAGTGTACGTTTAAATCTTGATGGTAGGCCACTGAGTGTGTTCTGCTAATAGGCAATAATTTAAATCTCTATTAAAAATATCACTTAAAAAACTTGACTCTTGACTCGCAGTTAAAAGCACTAATCGAATTCTGTGTCTTAAAAGTGTGTGTTGCACGATTACTTCTGCTTTTATTTCGACGTCTTGCCATTCCGTTAGCACGGCTAACATGTACTTGCTTTCATCGTCTAGGAATGTCAGCATGTAACTCTTACCTGCACTCGATTTCTGTAAACGGCTCACTATGTCAGTTTTCAAATATACATTTTGCAGTGACTGTTCCTCATTTCCAATAGCATTTTTGTCTTCGGCTTTATAAACTTATTCTTTTAGCTTGATGGACATTTCCGCACATATTCTTCTATATCGCGCTTCATTCTGTTCCAATCTTTATAACGCTTTGTCCTCTCGAGCGCTCTATGAATTCAATGGCGCTCTCCCAATGTATTATCATGCACTTCATTCAATACATTTTTGTTTCCCTTTCCACTAATTTTGTTTTCCTTCACCTCTACCTCTGCATTTATTGTCGTGCCATCGTCATTCTCCATTTCAGCACTCACCTATGCTTGTCACACATTCACCTGCCAACCCCTTACTTTTCATCCATTTGATTTCTGTCAGTATGGATCTACTCACTGGGACACATTTTACTACGAGTATCTGCATTGCTGTCGAACCTAATTGGCTTACAGACTATCTCGTAAACATACTTGTCTAGCTTAGTCTCCACTCCTGGAGTCTCGAACTAGGCTCCCTTAAACTGAATATCCATGATAATGGGTTATGATATGTTAACATTGTAAACCTTCAACCATATACGAGGCATGTTCAGAAACTAAGGGTACTGTGACCGTAAAGGGCTGTGGTGCTTCGTATTTTAAGGAATGGCTACACTGAGTGGTAGAGGGGGAACACCTGGCCTGAACGAGCATCACAGGAGCGCGATAATACGTAAATTCACGATGTAATGTCCTGTTACGTGAAAGATGTCGGTAAGAAATCCAGCCAAGCGCAAGCCACATCCTGTGATCCACTACCCAAGCGGAAGGAATAACGCCTACCTAAATTCTTACGCCCATTAAAACGCATTACAATGAAGGTGTTGTGAATGGAACGAGTGTGTTTATCTAGTGTAGGGCGTTTAATGGAGGTAAAACAAATGTTCATGCTGAACAGACGACTGGCAAACCTTCGATTCCGACTGAAGAGTTGGTGCATGAAATCGAGGAAACTGTTCCTGAAGACTGCCCATTGACTGGCTGAAATTTCTGCGATGTTTACATCCCTCTCCCGAATTGTCTTACACGAGACGCTCACAGAAACGTTGGAATATGGGAAACTTTGACGAAGATGGGTCCCAAACCAGGTGACAGAAGGACAAGAAAAATCGGAGGTGGGAAGTTTCTTAGCCCTTTGTGAGTGGAGATGAAATTTGAGTGTCTCATTACATGCCTGAGACGAAAAGACAAGCGTGAGAGTGGAATCTCACCAATTCCGAAACTGCCTAAAAATTTGAAACCATGATTTCTTACAAAAATCGGATCTTTGTTGTTTTGGGACAGCAAATGCTTCATTTTGATTGAATTCCTGCTCAGGGGGAGACTATTATTGACCACCGATGTTGTGAGACTGTAAAAATTTAAAGGGAGCATTCAAAACAAATGGAGTGGAGTGTTGACAAGAGTCGTGTGCTTGTTGCGAGATATCGCCCGTCCTCTGACAGCCATAGCCATCTAGGGTCTCTTGGAGTTACTTGGTTGGGATTTTTTTGTGCCACCCCAGTATTCCTGATTTGGCACCTTCAGATTATCTACTTTTCCTCTCCCTGAGGGGGCATATGAGTTGAATTAAATTTTCAACCGACAAGAAGTTGCAGAAAGAGGTTCTCAAGAGGGAGAAGTCGATGGTGGGGGAATTCAAGGAGGCCAAAAGAAGCTTGTGCCGGATATTACCACGTGTGTTGAATGTAATGACAGTTATGTGGGAATATAGTCAACAAGTGTATCAACAATGATCTGAATTTTTAATATATTATTTCCAAACAAGTATAAAAATCTAATACACTCACTTTCCGAACATACCTTGAAGCATGGTCGGAAGTGTTTCACTACCATAAATTGTAACCAACCATCTTTCTCTGTAATACTGCAGTTTAATTCCGCCTCGTTTAATGTCTTGGATGCATGTGAAATGAGCAAGTCTTCGCCAGCATTTTTGCCTTGTGGCAAAACTGCTCCCACAGCTGCGTAGCTCAGTTCTGTCGTCCCTATGAATAAATTTGTAAAATCTGACTGCTGAAGTAGTGCTGGATTAACCACTTTCTCCTTTAGCTCCTCGAGCGTATTGTTTTGTATTTTACCCCATACATATTGTACTCCTTTCTTTAGCATTTCGTGGAGTAGCGATTTTACAAAACAATGCAATAATATGTCAGTAATACCTATTTAACCCTGAAAAACCTTTCAGGTCTTTTATGGTTCTTTGCTGCCTTTACATCTTCATTGTGTCTGACGAAATTACATTGTCCATAATAAATGACCCAGGAAAATCAATTCTCTTCTTGAGAGCTCACATTTATCCACGGGGAGATTTAATCTGATCTCTTGTAACCCATCAAAATTTAATCGAAGCTACTCATTATGCTCCTGCAGATTTCTTCTATAATACATTAAATTGTCCACGTACAGGAAAAATTTTATCCCTCGCAGACCTGCCAAAATTGTGTTCATCACATAAATTAATATTTCGCAAGAACATAAATGGACAGCACTGAGGAAGATCGAAAGAAAATGTAACAATTACCTTCCAGTAAACTTAAATAATGCTTTCATAAATATCAGACATATTTCACAAATAGAGGATAACTTGTCACTCTGTTTTTGACTTCAAAGAAACTGCTCACAGCCTGCTGTTCCTAAATGCAGCTAACTTCTCATATTGTATTAGTATCTATGTTATTGCACATTAGAAAACAAATACAATTAAACTGCATTCAGTATTATACAGGCTGGAAAAAAATTGGCGTACTCAGACTTCGTAGCACAATTCTTCACATACCAAGAGAAAGAAATCTCTTCCAAAATTTCATTTTGCGCAATTTTCTGACAATACTGCAACCACATGTAAGGTAACAATATTGCTTCCCTAACGGTAATAAACTTGTTGTTTCCTCATTTACATAGATAGTAATAATAATAATAATAATAATAGCGCACAGAGATATTAAACAGCATGTGCCTATGAGACACATTATGGAAAGGCATAGTTAGGTTTTCCATGGCGATAACATATATATATGGTAACCGAGTTCGGAAATTATTTGTAAGGGATGTTGCTAGGCTTACTGGTGACGTAAAGCCCAAACTAAATGCAAAGAACCTGGACGGGGCATCAACAATAGTTGGTACTAATCGACTGAATCTTTGAGGGAAGGCACACATAATACAGATTTGAGATTTAGTGGATACAGTGGGGAGAAACAGTTTGCGTCCACGAAGTAAAAAAGTCTTCTTCAAAAGCTGGCCAGTGAAACCGATTGTGCTTCCATTTCTGTGCTCATAGTGCATTGTAAGAGGTCCAAGAATAAGGAATTTATTGCTAGCGCACTCGAGCAGATGTAACTTCGATGGAATGCTCACGCAGTGTCTGCGATATGTATGGTACAATAGAATCGCAGACCAGAGTGTCGGCTGCAGTAGTAGTAGCGGATGGGCCAGTCGTGGAAAGCGATGGCGGTGCCTGTGCGATGTAGTATAAGCAGCCGCGCGCATATTTAATTTGTAACAACTGATTTTGTACGATTGTTATATCAAGTCCCGTGCAAATGTTTTTAAAAAATCTTTTAATAATAATCTTTCATATAAAGATAACTTTTGACAATCATTCATCTGAATTTAAAGATTTTACTCTAATTTCTCCTATCCATGGTCATCCCTATTATAGTAAAGAAAAATCAGTTGTTTCTTTTTATATATAAGAAATCTAGTAGCCACCATTGAACTGGGCTGTGCCAGAAAAGTTTCTTATAAGAACAGGTATATACGCGTTATCCGGCGACTTCATTGAGGTAAGAATTTTCAGTTTGTTCAGAATGACGTTTCAGGGCCATGAAGCAGCACTGCTGACGTCCAAAATTTACCAGTTTAAATTCACAGCCAGTTAATTATTGAAAGGTTGTATATATGAGTCACATTTTTACTTAGAGTTCGTTACCATTATTATTTCGAGGTTACGAAAGTAAACTGTTGGGAGTTTACATTTGTCGACAGCCGGCCTGGATAGTATTTTTTTTGCGAATTTCTGAGAAGTAGTCAGCTATATATCTGCTCTTATTTACCTAATGTTAAATGTAGTTTGTATCTGGCGCAACGCATTTACTAATTTGTCACTTCCTCTTTCATCGGCAATTTATTGCTTTTTCTTGTTATTGCATTTGTTCCATTATTGCTTTTTTCTTTGTTTCATTTGTGCCTACCTTTGACTTGTGAAAATGCCGCGAAAAACTTCCCAAAGTACATCGCGATGCGTAATGAGTGAAAAAGCCGAGTTGCATAATTTGACTGATAATACTAGCAACACTCAGTGTCATCATGATAATCCTCCAATTACAGATAATCAATGCGTACCGACCACCAGTAATGACTCTAATCTAAATGATGAGCAGACAGATTCAATTATGTCCACAGTAAATTTAACGACAATTGATGACGCGGCACGTTGTGCTACAATGAACGTTGCTCAGTTTGACACACCTGATTTGCAAAATTTACGACGTGAGCAGATAAATATTTCTAACGAAGCTGAACAATGTACTCAAAATACGTCAGATTTATTTGATTCTGATGTAGTAACCAACAGTGCACATCCAATTATCAAACATTTTCGTGAAACAGGCAATGACCAAATGATTACAAAAAACGTGACACATGCAGATACACCATCAAAAATGGTTCAAATGGCTCTGAGCACTATGGGACTTAACAGCTGTGGTCATCAGTCCCCTAGAATATAGAACTACTTAAACCTAACTAACCTAAGGACATCACCACACACATCCATTCCCGAACCTGCGACCGTAGCAGTCGCACGGTTCCTGACTGAGCGCCTAGAACCGCTCGGCCACCGCGGCCGGCGATACATAATCACACAGAATAGAAAATAGAGTCGCTAATTTTAGCATGGATCAAGTTGTGGCATTATTGCTACAACTTAATGAATCGAACATACAACTTAATGAAAATCTCACAGTCGAATGAAAAACAAGACAACAATTATAAACAACTTAATGAATCTAACAAACAACTTAATGAAAATCTCAAAAAGTTGAATGAAAAACCGACAACCTTAATGAATCGAACAAACAACTTAGTGAAAATTTCAAACAGTCTAATGAAAAACACGACAGGTCGTTCTAACAAATTAATGAAAACTTGACACCTCTATTGAACAGCTTACTGAACCGATTACAGCCGTTGCCGAGCGATGTAATGAAACCGAAAAACAATTACGCGAGGAAATTAAGGCCTGTGCTAGGAAAAATAGTGAAGAGATACGCAATACACATGCAGTCACAACCACATTACTTAGAGATGAAATCAGCACAGTCGCTAAACAATGTTCAGAAAACGCAACACAGTTACGCGAAGAGCTTAAATTAATGTCAGCAGAACTTCCACGCACTCTGGATGCGAAAGTCGGCAGGAAATTTGAACACCAGAACTGCCAACTTGACGAACGTTTTAATCACCACCTACAAAACATGAAGCGCGTTACCGTAGATTCATACAGGAACAAAACAAAGTAAAGAAACAAGTCTTGGAAACAATTACTGCACAGAGACAGGAAGATAAGCATAAGTTGTTTACGAAATCAAAAACATACGTAGACACCAACATTGCTACAGTATCAGACAAAATCAGTACTATCAAACAGTTGAACACCGAATTGCATGGCGAAATATCCGATCAAAAACAAAAACAGACACTATTATTCAGACTTCGGAAAGTAAATACACAGAAGACTTTCAGACAGTGACCAGCACACTTGAACAATTGGAATTAATACAGTATCCCGATGCCATTAAAGCAGGCGTTAAGAAATTAAACAAAACCACACGTAAAATGCAAAAACAAATTAATGCTTGTGACACTACAAAATGACAATCAGGTAAAAGCACTGACTGAAAAATTTGTTGAATTGTCCAGTCGTATTGACGTTATCTAAAATAACGATGACACCAAATCAGTCGATACGTTACCAGTTTCGTTTAATCAAACACCCGAATCCCAAAACATACAGCAGACAATCAGTGAGAAAGGTTCGTCCGATTATATATTACTTAGAAAATTGTCATCTTTACAGAAAGAAGTGACGGAAATGAAAAATGTTTCTGCCTGTAACACGTCACAGCATATCTACATCTACATCTACATCTACATCTACATGACTACTCTGCAATTCACATGTAAGTGCTTGGCAGAGGGTACGTCGAACCACAATCATACTATCTCTCTACCACTCCACTCCCGAACAGCGCGCGGGAAAAACGAACACCTAAACCTTTCTGTTCGAGCTCTGATTTCTCTTATTTTAGTTTCATGATCATTCCTACCTATGTAGGTTGGGCTCAACAAAATATTTTCGCATTCGGAAGAGAAAGTTGATGACTGAAATTTCCTAAATAGATCTCGCCGCGATGAAAAACGTCTTTGCTGTAATGACTTCCATCCCAACTCGCGTATCATATCTGCCACACTCTCTCCCCTACTACGTGATAATACAAAACGAGCTGCCCTTTTTTGCGCCCTTTCGATGTCCTCCGTCAATCCCACCTGGTAAGGATCCCACACAGCGCAGCAATATTCTAACAGAGGACGAACGAGTGTAGTGTAAGCTGTCTCTTTAGTGGACTTGTTGCATCTTTTAAGTGTCCTGCCAATGAAACGCAACCTTTGGCTCGCCTTCCCCACAATATTATCTATGTGGTCTTTCCAACTGAAGTTGTTCGTAATTTTAACACCCAGGTACTTAGTTGAGCTGACAGCCTTGAGAATTGTACTATTTATCGAGTAATCGAATTCCAACGGATTTCTTTTGGAACTCATGTGGATCACCTCACACTTTTCGTTATTTAGCGTCAACTGCCATAGCAATCTTTTCTAAATCGCTTTGCAACTGATACTGGTCTTCGGATGACCTTACTAGACGGTAAATCACAGCATCATCTGCGAACAACCTAAGAGAACTGCTCAGATTGTCAACCAGGTCATTTATATAGATCAGGAACAGCAGAGGTCCCAGGACGCTTCCCTGGGGAACACCTGAGATCACTTCAGTTTTACTCGATGATTTGACGCCTATTACTACGAACTGCGACCTTCCTGACAGGAAATCACGAATCCAGTCGCAGAACTGAGACGATAACCCATAGGCCCGCAGTTTGATTAGAAGTCGCTTGTGAGGAACGGTGTCAAAAGCTTTCCGGAAATCTAGAAATACGGAATCGACTTAAGATCCCTTGTCGATAGCGGCCATTACTTCGTGCGAATAAAGAGCTAGCTGCGTTGCACAAGAACGATGTTTTCTGAAACCATGCTGATTACGTATCAATAGATCGTTCCCTTCGAGGTGATTCATAATGACTAATACAGTATAGGCTCCAGAACCCTACTGCAAACCGACGTCAATTATATAGGTCTGTAGTTAGATGGATTACTCCTACCACCCTTCTTAAACACTGGTGCGACCTGCGCAATTTTCCAATCTGTAGGTACAGATCTATCGGTGAGCGAGCGGTTGTATATGAGTGCTAAGTAGGGAGCTACTGTATCAGCGTAATCTGAAAGGAACCTAATCAGTATACAATCTGGACCTGAAGACTTGCCCGTATCAAGCGATTTGAGTTGCTTCGTAACCCCTAAGGTATCTACTTCTAAGAAATTCATGCTAGCACCTGTTCGTGTTTCAAATTCTGGAATATTCCATTCATCTTCCCTGGTGAAGGAATTTCGGAAAACTGCGTTCAATAACTCCGCTTTAGCGGCACAGTCGTCGGTAACAGTACCATCGGCACTGCGCAGCGAAGGTATTGTGTACTTTACATACGACCAGAATTTCTTCGGATTTTCTACCAAATTTCGAGACAATGTTTCGTTGTGGAACCTATTAAAGGCATCTCGCATTGAAGTCCGTGCCAAATTTCGCGCGTCTGTAAGTTTTAGACAATCTACGGCATTTCGCGTTCTTCTGAACTTCGCATGCTTTTTCCGTTGCCTCTGCAACAGAGTTCGGTCCTGTTTTGTGTACCACGGGGGATCAGTTCCATCTCTTACCAATTTATGAGGTATGAATCTCTCAATTGCTGTTGCTACTACATCTTTGAATTTGAGCCACATCTCGTCTACATTTGCATAGTCAGTTCGGAAGGAATGGAGATTGTGTCTTAGGAAGGCTTCTAGTGACACTTTATCCGCTTTTTTAAATAAAATTATTTTGCGTTTGTTTCTGGTGGATTTGGAAGAAACGGTATTGAGCCTAGCTACAACGACCTTGTGATCACTAATCACTGTATCAGTCATTATGCTCTCTATCAGCTTGTGGCTAAGAGGTCAAGTGTGTTTTCGCAACCATTTACAATTCGCGTGGGTTCGTGGACTAACTGCTAGATATAATTTTCGGAGAAAGCATTTAGGACAATCTCGGAAGATGTTTTCTGCCTACCACCGATTTTGAACAAGTATTTTTGCCAACATATGGATGGAAGGTTGAAGTCCCCACCAACTATAACCGTATGAGTGGGGTACTTATTTGTTAATTTTCTCTGAACTGTTCCGCAACTATATCATCGGAGTCTGGGGGTCGGTAGAAGGAGCCAATTATTAACTTAGTTCGGCTGTTATGTATAACCTCCACCCACACCAATTCGCACGGAGTATCTACTTCGACTTCACTACAAGATGAACCACTACTGACAGACACAAACACTCCACCACAAATTCTGCCTAATCTATCTTTCTTGAACACCGTCTGAGACTTCGTAAAAATTTCTGCAGAACTTATTTCAGGCTATAGCCAGCTTTCTGTACCTATAACGATTTCAGCTTCTGTGCTTTCTATTAGCGCTTGAAGCTCAGGGGCTTTCCAAGCACAACTACAATTTACAGCTACAATTCCGACTGTTCCTTGATCCAAGCACGTCCTGTATTTGCCATGCACCCTTTGAGATTGCAGCCCACCCCGTACTTTCCCGAGGCCTTCTAACCTAAAAAACAGCCCAGTCCACGCCACACAGTCTCCGCCACCCGTGTAGCCGCCAGCTGAGTGTACTGAACTCCTGACCTATTCAGTGGAAGCCGAAACCCCACCACCCTATGGCGCAAGTCAAGGAATCTGCAGTCAACACGGTCGCAAAACCGTCTGAGCCTCTGATTCAGACCCTCCACCCGGCTCTCCACGAAAGGTCCGCTGTCGGTTCTGTCAACGATGCTGCAGATGGTGAGCTCTGCCTTCATCTCGTAAGCAAGACCGGCAGCCTTCACCAAATCAGAGAGCCGCTGGAAACCAGAGAGAATTTCCTCAGATCCAAAGCGACACACGTCATCAGTGCCGACATGTGCCACCACCTGCAGTTGGCTGCACTCTGTGCTCTTCATGGCATCCGGAAGGACCCTTTCCACATCAGGAATGACTCGACCCGGAATGCACACGGAGTGCACACTGGATTTCTTCCCCTCCTTAGCCGCCATATCCCTAAGGGACCCCATTACGCGCCTAACATTGGAGCTCCCAACTACCAATAAGCCCACCCTCTGTGATTGCCCTGACCTTGAAGACTGAGAATCATTCTCTGAAACAGGGCAGGCAGCTGCATCTGGCTCAGCCAGAGATAGTGCCTGAAACCTGTTTGTCAGACGCACCGGGGAGGCTTTCTGATCAGCCTACGGGGACGTCTTTCGCTGCCTGCCACGCCTTGGATCGACCTCCCAATCAACCACAGGCGAGGGCTCAGCCCCACTGCGGGCAGCAACCGGGGCAACCACAGCGGCAGACCGATCTGGGGACAGACGGGACGAGGTTGACATCCCCGTGATACCCAAGTCCGGCTCCCCATAGTGGTGCCCATTGGCAACAGCCTCAAGCTGCGCGACCGAAGTCAGCGCCGCTTGCAGCTGTGAGCGATGGGATGCCAACTCAGTCCTCATCCGAACACAGCAATCACAGTCCCTGTCCATTCTAATCGATGTTCAACAACAGTTACTGAAACACGAGTCAGTGCCTAGATAACGCAAGGGAACACGCAAAGAATGTATTAACTAACCTGTACAAATGCCTAACGACTGCGCTACAATCTGCCTGAATTTACGATTACAGTAACTAAGACTCGAAATTACACCTCCTATACGAAACTCACACGCAATTTAAGTAAGAATCTACGAAGTAAACACTAAATCGCGATGCTACAACTCTCAAATACTATAATACGCCCGAAATTTATTAATTAAACAATGCAAGTACCCAAAAACACGCAAAGAAATTAAGAATTAAACTATGTAACAAATAAGAAAGCTAGGGGTGTACGACTTGCTGCTGCAGCTGCTTATCCAACGGCGGCAGGGAATATTTGTCACACTCACACAGTCAGTATAACTTAGGTAATTTACATAGAGTACGTGACTTAGATTCCGAACAGACACAAACAAACAGATTATCATACAATCCTGAACCTGCTCAGACATCAGAGACGATAATTTTGATTACAAGCACTCTCTATCCGTTAGGAAATTTAAGGTATTTAAAAATTATAGAGCACAGATTCACCTCTTGTATTTTGTTTTCCTTTTCCACTTGGCCAGTATCACACAAACTTGAATTTATTTGTAGTTTTTGGAGGGCGAACCGGCAACTCCTATGAGATCGATCGCAAGATAGTGTTACTCGGTAGAAGAATTTCATAACGCTTTTCTGTCAGCGTATTGGTCGAAGACGACGCAGCGCGAATCAAGGATCAATTAATTAGCTTACCGAATTATGAGGACTCAAATGTTCCGACTGTCAAGCAATTTTTTGAACACGTGGTGCAGCAAAACCAATATTTATGTGAGCCATATACTGAGTCAGCACTTATCCAATTATGTATTACAAAATTACCACGACCGTTAAAGACTGTCACTTTTAACAAGACGACAGAAAGAAAATAATTCGGCATTTAGAGATCTGCTGCAGCTTTTGGAAGTTCAGCAATCATATTATTCCTTCATAAACAAAAATTTTTCACAACATAACCAAGGCCAACAAGCACACAGTAATTACAATCAGCTACGCAATTTGAATAGCAAAGGTGATAGACGCTCCAGGAATGACAACCACCAGAACTTTAATAAAAGAAAAAATTTTAATTATCAGTATCGTCAAAATTATCAGCAACAGCAAACACCTTTTGGCAACAATAGAGGCTTTTCCCCACAACAACAACAAAACCAGAGATGCAAAATTTCAACTCCTATTGCAACGTGCCTTATAGTAATGACTATCATGACAGACGTAAAAGTAATGAGCACTGTTTTCAGTGCACGTATAATAACAGTAGGTTTTATCAGCAGCAGAATCATCCACAACCACAGATTATCATGAATGAACCAGACAGCCGTTATCATTCTCAGCCAAATGCGTCAAGACGAAGTAATATAACTGTACAAATAGTTAAAATGCCACAGCATCCTCCCGAAAATAACAGAACGTCAGAAAGAATTTCAATAGATACAGCACAGGTTGCATCTGCCAGCAACGTAAGCAATACCTTTGATACACAGAACCTTGTTCACGAAAATGTTGTTACTTTTGACGACATCCGAGACACACTTTTACATGAAAAACCAGTTATACAAAAAGTCATTTCTCACCCTGTGATTGAAGTAAATATTAGATCATCCACATTTTCAGCAGTAATCGATTCTGGTTTACCTGTTTCAGTTATAAATGTAGAAACTTTCAACGAATGTAACAAAGAGAATGCCTATTCTACGTTACCATTAGGCAAAACTAAAGTAAAGGGAGCAGTATCTGGTAAAGGAGTAGATGTAAAATTACAGCCACACTTATAATTTTGTATTGCTGGTCATACGTTCCACTCAATTTTTAGGATTACTCCCTTATTGATTAAAAATGTTATTTCAGGTACGAATTTTTTGGTACAACATGACGCAATTATTGACTTTCAAAGTACCTATTTGATGTTAAAGGATGAAAATTTTCAACTGGCGTTAGAATTTCAGCACGCTTTATCAGCAGAAGAACAGGCAATTAATCGGACAGACAAGTCTACATCGCTCAACGTAGACTTTCATTCCACATTGCTCACAGATACGTATGTATACAACTACAATACACCAGACTAAGTCTACTAAGACGTTATGCAAATGATTTCTGAGAAGGTAAAACAGAGCAGTGCAAATACAGATAAGGAACGTACTCAACTACACAATATTCTTTTATCCCTGGTACTATGTCTGGTTTTATGTATGAATTTCAAGTTAAACAGCATGACACATTTAAAGCCAAACATTATCCCATTCCATATATTCACAGAGAACAAGTTATGAAAGAATTGCAAGCTATGCTTGACTAAGGAATTATTGAACCTGCAGTTAGTCAGTACATGAACCCGCTCCATATTGTTAAGAAAAAGGATGGCTCACTTTGCCTCGTACGTGATTCGCGTCATGTCAACGACATTATTATTAATGAAACGGACACTTGAAGAACTTCTAAGGAAAATTCATGGTACTATTTATTCCACATTAGATTTAAAATCAGGATTTTGGCAAATTCAGCTCCATCCACAACTGCAGAAAGTACACAGCATTTCTCTGTTTTGGTGATTGTTATCAGTTTTGCAATCCGCCAGAACTTAAAGACAGAATGACAACGTATGTATACGACATCCTTATCGCAGTAGCTAACTGGTCTGAACATAACTTGATTCTTGAACAACTGTTGCCAACGTTTCGTGCACAAGGACTCACGGTTAATCTTAGCAAATCACACTTAGGCAAAACTTCCATAAAATTTCTTGGACATGTAATTTCAGCAGAAGGCATTGCGCCTGACCCGGAAAAACTTCAAGCTTTATGTGACATTTCTGTTCCAACGACCAAGAAACAACCACGCAGCTTTCTGGGTTTAATTGACTTTTTCCGTAAATTTATTTATTACTCTGCTTTATACACCCCTAGATTATGCCAGTTGACAGGTAAAACGCTATTTTGTCCTGGGATAGCCAAGCACAGTCTGAGTTTGTTAATCTGAAACATGCCTTGTTGAACACACCAGTTTTATCGCACCCAGACCCCACCAGAAATTTTTCCATTGCCACCGACAGTTCTAACACAGCTCTAGGTGTACATATTTTGCAAGAAGTTGAAGAAGATGGTGCTACAGTAATTAGAAGCATCGCCTTTGCAAGTCGCATTCTGTCACCAGCTGAACGCAATTATTCTGTTACAAGACTTGAACATTGTGTGTTGTATGGGCATTTACCAGATTTAGGCATTTTCTTTATGGGAGACATACTACCGTTTATACAGATCATAAAGCTATACAGTTTTTACTTTCCGCTAAATTTACACATGACAGGTTAAGCGGATGGAAACTTTATTTACAGGAATGTAATTTTACAATTGTTCACATTACCGGTACACAAAATATTGTAGCAGACGCACTAAACCGTTCTCTCAGCAACAATCAGCAAGACATCGCAAAACGACTTCTGGAAAGCAAATTTTAGCCTCAGGTATATTCAACAAGTTGTGTTCGAAAATTTCGTTTCGTCGTCATTAAGAGACATAGCACAAGAGTAGAGCAAAGACAACGTACGGAAAGAAATTAAACGCCTTTGGCAAGATAGGAATAACGTTACCATTAGAAACAATTATACTGTTTGCAGCGACATTCTGTTTCGCCACTCTCACCCTGACAGCAACAACGGGTTATTATGCATTCCTGGTGAGCTCGTCAACAAATTAATTTGGTATAGTCATTTGAGTTACGCACACTATGGAACCAGAAAATGTTTTCTTATACTGAGGCAGAACTGTTATTTTGCCATTGTGGGGAAACGTATTCGACGAGTTTTAGCGTCATGTAAATTCTGTCAGAAAGCTAAATCAGACACGACTTCAGATATTCCTCCGTTATACCCCATTGTACCCACTAAATTGAGACATATGGCCGCTGTAGACATATTTGGACCGATTCCCAGATCTAATACAGGATTTTGTTACATCTTTGCCGCTGTTGAATTCACTTCGAAATTTGTTACCTTCACTCCGTTATGCAAAGCTACTGCTAGATCTATGCATTTGCATTTGTAAAACACTTTCTATTTGATACAAGACATGCATTGAAAGTAATTTCCGACAATGGACCACAATTTCGATCTGCGATATGGACACGTATGTTATAAGCTAGAGACATTTTTCCGATCTATATATCCAGGTATCACGCTTCTTCGAAACCTTCTGAACGATCGATGAATGAAGTTGGTGAACTATGTAGAATATACGGCCAAAAAGACATATTGATTGGGACAGACACATACTCTCATTCCAGGATGTAATTAACTCCATACCAAATGAATCTACTATGCTATCTCCGCCTGTTATATTGAAAAATGTTGAACCACCCAACAAAATTGAGGAATTAGTATCTTTTCCTATATCTCGTCTACTACGCCACCATGAAATAATTGACATTGCTGTCAACAACATCAAACGTGCCACAGAACGCCGCAGAAGACAGCAAAAGCAGGTTTGTACACGCCGTGAATTTCACATAGGACAGAAGATATTAGTACGCACACACTATTTATCCAACAGAGGAAAGAGTAGACGCAGTAAATTTAAGCTTCTATATGCTGGTCCATATAGAATTCGCAGCATTCCTCACCCCAATGTAGTACACGTCGAAACTTTCAGAACCAGAAAACTAAGGGCAATCACCATATTTCCAATATTAAACCCTTTATTGAATGAACTTATCATACTGTAATGCCGTTTCCTGATATTTCTGTGACCACCTATACATTTATATATGTGTAACTACTTATTGATGATGATGATATTTTTTCTTGGCAAATGCCCGGCAAGGTGAAGTTAGCAGGTCGCTTTTCTTCTTGTTATATATCAGACCGTGAACATTTTTCATTTTTTATGTATATGTATGATGGTTTTCCTATCGAAAGTACAATTTTCTCTGAATGCACTATAAAATCTTTAAGATATACCAAACATCAGTTGACTTTGACATTTTGTCTTATGATATCCAAATGTCTTGACTATTCTACATTTTTTTTTTTTTTGCTACTACATTATGATATTGTGTGTACAATTTTGCACTTGAAAACTGTCTGTGGTTTTGAACTAATACGTTTTCTGTCATGCTATGCTGTATGCTTAGTCATATATCTAGAAACAAGTTTCATATAATGGGTATATGATTTAAATGCAAGATATTAATCCATATTCTTCATTTTCAGCAAGCAATAAAGTGTATAAGATGTAAATTAAACAATAACAGTGGTTTACTATGAAATGGAAATGTTACCATCAGAATGAAAGAAAGAAGATACAACACTTCGTCATGAAAAGTAAATGGATCGGAATTAACAAGCATTAACGAGAATATACTATACATACTGTGTGATAGCAGTCTTGACTAATTATTTTTCTTTCAGATTATGAGGCGATTGTGGCAGGCTGTCAGGCAAAACTACACATCTTAATTTTAGTGACGAAATATGCTAGAAGTAAGAAACTCTATAATATATGAAATAATGAATGATAATGAATAGTTGTATGAAGAAAATGGTAACATGAATAATGAATAATGAAGTGTGTATTTTTCTGCAGATGAAAATCAATGATGATGAATAGTTATATGAAGAAGATGGTAATATGAATAATGAAGTATTTCTTTACTGATGATGATAATGATGAAGTTTATATGTATTCTATTAGATAAGACATGCTATGTAGTTATTTAAGTATTTGTTGCAGTTCTTTTTGACAGTATGTCATAAGTCGCTTAGTATAATGACTGAATGTTTTGGGAAAGACAGCTGGAGTACATACATATTAAGTACACATTTTATTAGCTGTTAATTCGAAGTTTACAACTTTTCAGCGTAATATGAATATATTTCTTCTTCAGCTCAATAATCCACTTTGTATTTCTTCCAGCAGAAGCTTTTCATGATATTAACATCATTTCTGAAATATGTCATTATGTTATATGCTGCAAGCACTTAGTTATTAAACCTTCTCTAGTACTTGCATTTTTTTTACCCTGTTGTCTCTATCATTGATGAATGTGATCACTGATCACATCAACTCTAATTGTTTAATAACCTTGCTTCAGCTGACTCCTGACGAACGACGTTAATAATCCTTATTTCCAGCAATAAGTCAAAACCAAATATTTTCATGCCCCAGCAATAGACAGTTAATCCAAAGGCAATGCATTGCTAGCACAAAAAAATTATTACTAATCCCAATTACTACCAGTATACAACTAAATAATGCTACCAGTTTAAGATATATCTCTAGTGTCCTAAATATAATGCAGATATTTCTGATGTATTGATTCCATTATGTCTGTGTGCTGTTGGATTAAATACCTTGAGTCCTAGTTCCAGTGTCTTTCATTTTAAATATGTCTTATGTCACTTGCATGATATCAAATATAGTCACTAGCAACTTGTTGCTAACCGCAATAATTCCTGTTTTAAATCATGACTTCTGAATAATGCATAATAAATGCTTTGTAACTGTCCACTGAGTGACAATAATTATATTATTGTAATGAGATGACTTATGAATAATGTTTGGTAATGCTCCATACATACTACATAAGTGCTTTGTAACTGGCCAACGAGTGCCTATAATTACTGTACTGAGATGACTTATGAATAATGTTTTGTCATACTACATAAATGATATGCCAATAATTATTGCAATGAGATGACTTATGAATAATGTTTTGTAATACTCCACACATACTACATAAATGCTTTGTAATTAAGCCATCTAGTTTGTTATTGTTCGTGCAACAACTAATAAATTGATAAATGAATGAAATAACATATGTTGCTGCGAAAAGAGACCTGAAATACTTTTTAGGGATGCTGTGCTGTGACTTTCTTTGGATCATTAATTTTCAACAAAACAAAACATATTATGCTCTTATTATTCTGGATCTGGATTTCTATAAAAGGAACATTGTTTCGTTACTGTAACTCACTATGAGGTTCAACATATCTTTCTTACTTTACAGTTATCGTAAAGGTTACTGAAAATTATTTCGTTTCAGTGCTGATGTTACAGTACGCAATGTTTGGTCAACATCAAAATTTTGCAGTGGACTTTTGTTAACAGTAAAACACCAATAAGTACCACGACTAACGCGAGAACATGAGACTATTATCAGAGAAAAAATATTTTTACTATAATGTTTGCCAGATCAGAACTACGCACAGCAAGATTTCTTTATGTCATGAAGATAAATTATCTTTTCGCAGTGTTAATGTATCATCCGCAGCCCGCGTCCACCTTAAAACACATTATAAAATCTGCTACTCTGCCCTGCAATCCTGAAAGCTGAAAGAAATAATTTTAGTTCAGTATTACCTGTCCGCTTTTTAGCGGTACGATTGGTTTCATTTAATACAATTTCATTGCACCGCAGCTACGGCTCGTTCGTTCATTGCGCAGCTCTGCACCACGAATAATATTAAAATAGCTGAAAATGTCTTAAAAAGGATGGGATAAAATACCAGGCAAGCTTATTAGATATGACAATGCAAGTTGTCACTAAGTAGCTGTGGTGTCACCGCCAGACACCACACTTGCTAGGTGGTAGCCTTTAAATCGGCCGCAGTCCGTTAGTATACGTCGGACCCGCGTGTTGCCACTATCAGTGATTGCAGACCGAGCGCCGCCACACGGCAGGTCTAGAGACACTTCCTAGCACTCGCCCCAGTTGTACAGCCGACTTTGCTAGCGATGGTTCACTGACAAATTACGCTCTCATTTGCCGAGACGATAGTTAGCATAGCCTTGAGCTACGTCATTTGCTACGACCTAGCAAGGCGCCATTGATGCTGTAAAACATGTACCGTCAAGAGCGATGTTCACCAATTATGGATTAAAGTTAAGTATTCCAGCAGCTACGTACTGTTTTTACTAGTCTCAATTCCGTGTCCTGTTCCAGACCTCACGCAAGCCTGCGTGAGCTAAAACGTTTGCCTTTCGGCTTCCTGTCATAGTGGGTTGGCTGTCTTGCCAATCCACAACAGTAACTCTATTCAAAACATTTAGATAGATCTAATTCTAACACACATTTACAAATCAGTGCATAATGGCGTCCTTCTCTCATTCTTGACAAAAGAATGCTACACAAGTATACAATATAGTGTCACAGGCTCTTCCTACTCACGTAACTCCAAAAAGACGACGGAGAAATTAATGTCGAACACTACTATTTACACTCGGTGTGATATATTTTCATCTTTGTTTGATATTTTATAAGTATCATCTGTCGTGGTTTCAGTACTCGCCTACACAGACATTATCTTTTTAAAAAAATCGATACATAATTCTATACAAGTATAAAACATGACACATAATGGTTTCTCTTTATTACATAAAGTTCACACAATCATTGTCCACGCAATTACACTCATTTAGTTCAATTATTCTTTTCTTTTTTTTTTACCCCATATAATATGTGCTTTGCCAGGAGACGTTACAATGCCCCCTGGCAGCAATTAACTAACGTTAAGAATGTTTGGCAATATGCTGCCACTAACGTCCGTTTCGTCATTATTTCTCACCTCTTTTGGGATATTCACTGTTCACTTTCTTTGCTCTTTTGAACTATAGTTTTATTTACACTGTTTATGGTTTTCTCACACTTTGCGAGGTGACTGTAAACCTAGCCCCAGGGTCTTTACAGTTTTGTGGCTCTCCCATTCGGGCTATGTGTGATCAGGAAACGTGGGAAAACTGCGCCGGAGCCAGGGTCACCTCGCCTTGTTGGCAGTAAAACTCAGTTTGATTGTCCATCAGATAAGGTTGGCATTTATAAAATGTTCATATGCGAAAGTTCACACGCGAAAGTTATTTATGACAAAATGTTAAACTTTTAGTCCCCTTGTTGAAAATGTACCTTCCACACTCATCCACATCCGTGATAATGTTTGACTTTGTGTTCTGTGTCACATAGAAAGACAATCATTAAACAGTTTTACAGTAGTATAATGATTTGTCTCTACAATTATTCACTACAAATGTTTTACCAAGGTATGGCATTCGTGTCAGTTTGCTTCACTAATGTGACGAAAACATATAACATATATAATCTAACCAATTAATATTTTGAGTTTATACACAGTAAACTAAAGAAAAAATGTTTGTCACGTAATTTCGTGTCTAATAAATCATTTTCATGTTAGTACATTAACAGAATAGTTAGTAATGTTCGGCTGAATGACGACAATGTCGTACGGTGTAGGCGGCGCGAAGTAATTGTTGAGTAGCGTCGTCTGGAACGCGGCGTGTCAACGACTTCTGGGGTCGCCGTCCTGCCCGCCGTAACAACGACGGCGTGTTGGGGTGGCGCCCGCGCAGTCGCGAACTGCGCTGAACCATTCACCAATGTCGACGTGTTGCTGTTGTTTCCCACGACCGGCTGGCGGGCGGCACGGCACCCGTCTTTGCTTCTCCGCATGGCTCCCCGTCAAAACGCATGAAACAAATATTCCACAACAGTGTACATTCTTTAAAGATACAGGTTATTATCTGTGGTAGAAAATGCAACTTGGTTAAAAGCGTTTATTGTTCAGTAAGCCATCGTTTCGCTGGTCTGCACAGGATGTTTTGGCGTGATAACGGGTTTCTTGTGGTTTCACAATTGAATCGCACTGTGTCACTGCTATTTAAGGTTCGCCACACGCACGTTGTACTACACACTTTCATTTGTTCTCACGGACGATGCACTGCCAGAGCGTCTCTCAACACACGAAAGTGTTTCGGATCACGCACACTAAATGTTTCCGTCGAGGGATGTTTGTTTTAATCGACTCTGAACAGATCACTATCTACCATTTTTATACACAGTAAATTTATTGATCGTTGAGCACTGTACTATGACAGTTAGTCACTCAACACTTGACTTATTCCGGCGTGTATATTGGTGCAAATCCAACAGTCATTTTTTGTCCCTGCTACACACAATATTCCGTCCTTTCCTAGATTGTTTATGCACACAGTTTATTTTTAATGCATATCAACTGTTCTTTGCATAATCACTCTCATCTATATTGAGTCCATTGTGTTTACCATGTTCATTACACTCTTTTAGTATTGTTATTAGGCATATATGGCGTTTTCGTAATTATTAAAGGTGTGTGATTTTTGGTAAATACACTCCTGGAAATGGAAAAAAGAACACATTGACACCGGTGTGTCAGACCCACCATACTTGCTCCGGACACTGCGAGAGGGCTGTACAAGCAATGATCACACGCACGGCACAGCGGACACACCAGGAACCGCGGTGTTGGCCGTCGAATGGCGCTAGCTGCGCAGCATTTGTGCACCGCCGCCGTCAGTGTTAGCCAGTTTGCCGTGGCATACGGAGCTCCATCGCAGTCTTTAACACTGGTAGCATGCCGCGACAGCGTGGACGTGAACCGTATGTGCAGTTGACGGACTTTGAGCGAGGGCGTATAGTGGGCATGCGGGAGGCCGGGTGAACGTACCGCCGAATTGCTCAACACGTGGGGCGTGAGGTCAGCACAGTACATCGATGTTGTCGCCAGTGGTCGGCGGAAGGTGCACGTGCCCGTCGACCTGGGACCGGACCGCAGCGACGCACGGATGCACGCTAAGACCGTAGGATCCTACGCAGTGCCGTAGGGGACCGCACCGCCACTTCCCAGCAAATTAGGGACACTGTTTCTCCTGGGGTATCGGCGAGGACCATTCGCAACCGTCTCCATGAAGCTGGGCTACGGTCCCGCACACCGTTAGGCCGTCTTCCGCTCACGCCCCAACATCATGCAGCCCGCCTCCAGTGGTGTCGCGACAGGCGTGAATGGAGGGACGAATGGAGACGTGTCGTCTTCAGCGATGAGAGTCGCTTCTGCCTTGATGCCAATGATGGTCGTATGCGTGTTTGGCGCCGTGCAGGTGAGCGCCACAATCAGGACTGCATACGACCGAGGCACACAGGGCCAACACCCGGCATCATGGTGTGGGGAGCGATCTCCTACACTGACCGTACACCACTGGTGATCGTCGAGGGGACACTGAATAGTGCACGGTACATCCAAACCGTCATCGAACCCATCGTTCTACCATTCCTAGACCGGCAAGGGAACTTGCTGTTCCAACAGGACAATGCACGTCCGCATGTATCCCGTGCCTCCCAACGTGCTCTAGAAGGTGTAAGTCAACTACCCTGGCCAGCAAGATCTCCGGATCTGTCAACCATTGAGCATGTTTGGGACTGGATGAAGCGTCGTCTCACGCGGTCTGCACGTCCAGCACGAACACTGGTCCAACTGAGGCGCCAGGTGGAAATGGCATGGCAAGCCGTTCCACAGGACTACATCCAGCATCTCTACGATCGTCTCCATGGGAGAACAGCAGCCTGCATTGCTGCGAAAGGTGGATATACACTGTACTAGTGCCGACATTGTGCATGCTCTGTTGCCTGTGTCTATGTGCCTGTGGTTCTGTCAGTGTGATCATGTGATGTATCTGACCCCAGGAATGTGTCAATGAAGTTCCCCCTTCCAGGGACAATGAATTCACGGTGTTCTTATTTCAATTTCCAGGAGTGTAGTTTTCTTTTCCTTTTTCGGTGTAGCTTGCCAGTTTGTCACCCATCTAGCAAACAGATTTTACCATGTGATGTGCATGACAGCTGTACTTGGGCATATTGCTCAATAAATACTTCATTTAGTATTAGATTTTTTTTTTCATTACATACAAAGTGTAGGTTACACGAAATGGGTTTGTCTTTGATTGAATTCTCCTCCAGTGTCGTTCTCATATCACTATTGGCAGTAACATTACTCCACATAGTTATTTTGTATTACAAAGTCATTTTTTATCCAGTAGAGACTCTCTCAGGGTTCCTTAATTCTTACACAATTACGCCTATTACATTACTATATGAAATCTCATCATTAATTGTACATACTTACTACAAATGAAAAACGATTGAAGGAATTATACATTACCTTGTCAACAAAAAGACTGTTCATTCCTTGATGAGCATATAGTATTTTACTGACACAAATTTTCTGTAAACAAAATCTTCAATTTGCATGCCACTGGCGAGTTTATTGATTCTACCTTCATGCTATGCCTACCTATTAAATGTCTTGCTTTCTCAACATTTTAAATACACACAAATTCTTTCTTAAAGTTAACGTACTTACATACTCTAAAACACAATTGAAATCTTCTTACTGCTACTATTTACATCTGACAGGTCACTGAATAAATAATTTCACTATCCCACTCTAACATCTTCCGAATCTCTTTAGCCACTACTTCCCTCCTCGACCAAGGGATGGAGTAAGACGCGCGACAGTACGTTTTGTGGGGAATCATCTCTGTGTGATAGTGCTACCCCTTGATTATTCCTGGTTGGTCGGTAAATACCACGGTATATTGCGATAGTAGCTGTATTAACTATTGCTTTTGTACATTGCTTAAACTTTGAGATTCCAGTACTTTGGTTTGTAATGCATCAACATTTATTTCAAAATTTCTGTCTTCCATACTAGAATAATAAAGATCTGTCACATGTGAGTAATCATCTAAGTGTAGTACCCAGGACTTCCTACATTTCATATTAATTCAGTTGCAACATGACACAAGTACTTCCTTCGATTTCATCATAGACAACTCAATCCTACTACCTTTATTAACTATGCTTAGTTTTCCCGAGGAGAGATCAATCACTGCGTCCGTCTCACGGAGAAAATCTACTCCCAGAACGCAGGCCACCTTTAACCCTTTACCACGGAGGAACGAGTTCACTGCGGCTTCGCCCTACTTACAAATCTCCACCTGCACTTGCTGCTTAACTAATTGGCTTTGCGCACTTATAGCTCCAGACACCTTGCAATTATTAACCGGGAAAGTCGGTATCTACGTCCCTTCCCCAGCGTTTTAGACAATTCTGTACTCATTACACTCACTGAGGCACCTGTGTCGATGATTATATACACTGCAACATCACTGATTATCACTTCTGTTATGACATGAACATTTTCGTTGCTATCTTTATTACATTGATCGGGTTCGGTCAGTAATCTGGCTCCATACTGATACCGTCGTTGTATCGCAGCATATGTATTCCAGGCATATAATTGTCATTTGTGTTGCTCTCACTCCACCCCTTGGCTAGCGAGAGCATATCGTGGCCGATTATAGTTTGTTGGATGGCTTGCTTGTGAAGTACTTGGACGGCTATTGTCCGTGACCTCTACTATGTGTACGTTCTGATTTGTAGGCCGCCATGACTGCGCAGAAGGCGCTTTTTGCGGCGGTGGTCTGCTGTTATCGTACCTTGCCGTTTCGGGCTTGGTCGGTGATTCTGATTCCAATTGCGATTACTGTCGCTGTAATTGATTGAATCTAGAACAGGCAGGAAACGTTCCATGTCGTTGTCTGGTACGTGTATTAGTTTCTCTTTGATATGAATGGGTTGGTTGGTTGGTTGTGGGATTAAAGGGGCCAGAGTGCTACGATCATCGGTCCCTATTTCCAAAACTTAAAAGACACACACAGAATAAAAACGACAATGGAAAGGACGACAGACGACACAAGACAAGAAAGACTTAGACAGAGACCAGACAAAAGAAATTAAAATCACACAGAGTGTGACAGTGGTTGGCCGACCATAGAGACAAAAAGGGAAAGGCCAACCACCGAGAGACACATTAAAAGCTCAGTCTAAAACCGTAGGTTAAATGCCAAACTCATCACAAAAAGGGAAAAACACTTAGATTAAGTGGTAAAAGCCCCCTGCCCGAATAAAACGCAAAACTAAGGCTGACATGGCAGAGTCATCTGTTGAAAGGGCAGGGAGCGTATCAGGCAGCGCAAGTGTCTGCCTGAGCACAGTTAAAAGGAGACAGGCCAACAAAATGTGGACCACTGTCAAAGCCGCCCTGCAGTGACATAGTGGCGGGTACTCACGGCTCAAAAATGGTTCAAATGGCTCTGAGCACTATGGGACTTAACATCTGTGGTCATCAGTCCCCTAGAACTTAGAACTACTTAAATCTAACTAACCTAAGGACATCACACACATCCATGCCCGAGGCAGGATTCGAACCTGCGACCGTAGCAGCCTCGCGGTTCCGGACGGAGCGCCAGAACCGCTAGACCACCGCGGCCGGCTCACGGCTCAGTAAATATCTGTGCGTCAGCCGGGTGTGGCCAATGTGGAGCCGACAAAGGATAACAGAGTCCCTGCGAATGGCTCGCATGGATGACCGCCACACAGTCATCGCCTCCTTGACGGTACGGATTTTGTTATGTGTGGTCAGATCGCGCCATTCAGCGTCCAAAACAAAAAAACTTTGCAGCATAAGATCGCTCGCAAATCAGTCTCTTGGAGGCCAACGTCTAGAGATGGTTTACTGGTGGCCTGTTTGGCCAGGCGGTCTACATGTTTAATGTCTGGTATCCCAACATGGCCTGGGGTCCACAAAAAGACCACAGAGCGGCCGCAACAGGCAAGAGTATGGAGGGACCCCTGGATAGCTAGCACCAGACGAGAGCGAGGGAAGCACTGGTCGATAGCTCGTAAACCACTCAGGGAGTCGCTACAGATAACGAAGGACTGACCTGAGCAGGAGTGGATATACTCTAGGGCACGAAAGATGGCGACCAGCTCAGCAGTGAAAACGCTGCAGCCAGCTGGCAATGAATGTTGTTCGTAGTGGTCCCCTAGAGTCAGACCATAACCGACACGACCAGCAACCATCGAACCGTCAGTGTAAACAACGCCAGAGCATAACGCAGGTCTTGGCAGCCGAAAACTGGAAGCCATGCGCTACAGCCCAAGACTGCGTCTTGTGCATAGCGCCCTGCAGCTGACGTTCAGTAGCTGTAATGCCAATGGACCTGTAGTACGGGCATAAATCGTCAGCATACAACGAAGCTGAGACAGACATTCCCATCGCCACAGCGAGCCCGTTAATTGCAATTAAAAACAGGCAGACACTTAGGACAGACCCCTGTGGTACCCCGTTCTCCTGAACTCGGGTGGAACTAAGGGAGGCAGCGACTTGCACGCGGAAGGTACGATGAGCCAGAAAATTTCGTACGAAAATAGGCAGTGGACCCCGATGACCCCAATCATGAAGTGTAGAGAGGATGTGATGGCGCCATGTTGTATCATACGCCTTCCGCATGTCAAAAAAGACAGCGACGAGATGCTGACGGCGAGCAAAGGCCGTATGGATGGCTGACTCTCGGCTCACCAGACTGTCGGCGGCAGAGCAGCCTTTACGGAACCCACCACGAGATGGGGCCAGAAGGCCCCGAGACTCGAGTACCCAACTCAATCTCCAGCTCACCATGCATTCGAGCATCTTGCAAAGAACGTTGGTGAGGCTAATGAGGCGATAGCTGTCCACCTACAGTGGTTTACTGTGTGGTTTCAAAATGGGGATAATAATGCTTTTCCGCCACTGCGACAGAAACTCACCCTCAACCCAAATACGGTTGTAAAGGTCGCGTCGCTGGCCCTCCACTGAGAGGAGTTTCAGAATCTGACAGTGGATGTGGTCTTGCCCGGCAGCTGTATCAGGGCAAGCGGCTAGGGCCCTCTGGAATTCCCACTCAGTGCATGGGACATCTTATGATTCAGGATGGCGCGTGTGAAATGAAAGTCTCGATGTTGCAACCGCTCTTTAATGGAGCGGAATGCCAGTGGGTAATTCACAGATGCGGAACTGAGAGCAAAATGGTCTGCTAGGCGGTTGGTACAAATTGTCCCATTCAGTGAAAGCGCAGGGACGCTGACAGGGGTCCGATAGCAATAGAGGCGTCTAATCTTGGTCCAGACCTGCGATGGAGAGACATGGAGGCCAATGGTGGAAACATACCGTTCCCAGCACTACTGCTTGTGTTGGCGAATGATGCAGTGGGCCCTCGCACGGAGCCGTCTAAAGGCGACAGGGTTTTCTAAAGATGGATGCCGCTTGTGACGCTGGAGCGCCCGCTGCCGATCTTTAATCGCCTCAGCGATCTCAGGCGTCCACCAAGGCACGGTCCTCCGCCGCGGGGACCCAGAAGAACGGGGAATGGCAGATTCTGTGGCAGTATCGATGCTGGTGGTGACCAAGTGAACCACCGCATAAATTGCTTCATTTGAAAGAAGCGCAATAGCGGCCATGGATGAGAACATGTCCCAGTCAGTCTTATTCATAGCCCATCTGCTAGGGCGCCCAGAAGAGTGACGCTGTGGCAGTGACAGAAAGATCAGAAAGTGGTCACTACCACACAGCTCGTCATGCTCACTCCATTGGACAGACGGTAAGAGACTAGGGCTGCAGATCGAAAGGTCGACGGCGGAGTACGTGCCATGTGCCACACTGAAATGTGTGAAGGCACCATCATTTGAAATGGAAAGGTCGAGCTGTGCCAATACTTGCTCAATGGTGGCGCCTGTTGCCACTGACACACCCCACAGAGGGTTATTGGATTTGAAGTCGCCCAGTAACAAGAAAGGTGGCGGCAGTTGGGCTATCAGTGCAACGAGGACATGCTGTTGGACATCACCATCTGGTGGAAGATGCAGGCTGCAGACAGTAACAGCCTGTGGCGTCAACACACCCGAACAGTGACACCCTCTAAAGGTGTTTCTAGAGGGACAGACTCTCTGTGAAGAGAGGGAAAGACATAGATGAATATGCCACCAGATACCCTTTCATAAGCTGCCCGGTGCTTATAATAACCCCAACAGCCACAGAGGGCAGGGGTTCGCATCACTAGAAACCAAGTTTCCTGAAGAGCAATGCAGAAGAAAGGGTGAAGGCTGATAAGTTGTCGGAGCTCAGCTAGGTGGTGGAAGAAACCACTGCAGTTCCATTGGAGGATGATATTGTCCATGGCTGAGAAAGGCGTGAAGGGACTGGGGAGGCAGATTACGCCGCTGAGTCACTTACTGCCACAGATTAAGTACTCGTGCGAATGACATCCATTGCGTCCAAGGGTCCGGTGAGATCCACGTCTTCAGCAGACGCCAGAATCTCGACCTCATCCTCAGACATGGAGCTTGTAGGAAGTGGTGGGATGGGTGCCACCGCACTGTCGTGATTCTTGGAAACCTTTTTCTTTTTCAGCTTCTTGCACTGTGCCTTCAGTGCTTCAGGCTGTGAGGGCTCCACTTGGTCAGTCTCAGGGACAGACGACGACCGTGACGCCCTACGACCATCGACTGGTAGTTGTTTCAGCCACTTGTGCGTGTCCGCTTTTCCGCTGGTCTGAACTTGCGAAGGCGAGAGTAGCCTAAGAAGTCTTACTCTTCTCTGGCTGGGAAGTGGGAACTGATGTCCCCGATGGTTGGGGGGCGGGGTGTTGCTCCTGAAGTAGATGGAGCAGGAGCATCAGAGAGTGAAGTGCCCCCCACAATCAAGGGGGCTGGTGGATTCTGACCGATCATAGAGCCAACTGTACGTGACGACACGGGAGATGGGCGAACTGATGTTGCAGCAGCAGTGTAGGTCAGCGTCATTGGCACAGGATGGAGCCTCTCATATTTCCACTTAGCCTCGGTATAGGTCAGACGGTCCAGGGTCTTATATTCCATTATCTTCCATTCTATCTGGAAAATCCTACAGTCCTGCGAGCAGGGGGAGTAGTGTTCTCCGCAGTTAACACAGGTAGGAGGTGGGTCAGATGGAGTATTGGGATGCAAAGGAGGCCCACAATCTCGACATGTGATGCTGGAAGTACTTCACATATATGGCTTCACATCACTGCGGTAAACCATCACCTTGACCTTTTCAGTTAAGACATCACCCTCGAAGGCCAAGATGAAGGCACCGGTGGCTACCTGATTATCCCTCGGACCCTGATGGATGCGCCGGATGAAGTGAACACCTCGTCGTTCTAGGTTGGCGCAGAACAAGATCCCTGTGGAATATAATACCCTGGACCATGTTCAAACTCTTGTGGGGCGTGATGCTAACTGAAACATCCCCCAACTTGTCACAAGCGGGCAGCCTCCGTGACTGGGCAGAGGATGCTGTTTTGATTAGAACTGATCCAGGGCGCATTTTGGACAAGCCTACCACCTCCCTGAACTGGTCCTCTAAATGCTTCACAAGAAACTGAGGCTTGGTCCGCATAAATGATTCACCATCAACTCGCATACAGACAAGGTACCGGGGTGAATAATCGGCACTGCTGTCTTTAGCCATACGTTCCTCCCATGGAGTGGCCAGGGAGGGAAATGATCTCGGAACATATTTCTTCCCTTTGAGGTTAGACCTGAGAGATGTTGTACCACGCTTCATTGGTCATCCGCCCTGATGCCACCCACTCCGACCAGGAGCTCTCCCCACAGGCGCCACCCAGGCACAGTAAAGACCACCTGGCAGGATGGCCTTTGCCAGGAGTCCTGATGCCCCAGAAGGCTAGGCATCTACTCCTCAGCATACATGGGGAGGCAGCAGCTCAGGCATCAGCAGTGCGATCCCTGTGTAGGCAGGGGGCTACCACCAAGAGGGTACATGACGACCCCACCACAACGGACTGGCTACCGTGCTGGATGTTGGGTGTCGAATATCCATGTGTATCACGAGGGCGAAGACGGAAGTGCACAATGGAGGGAATGTATGTTAACCGGAGCACACTGCAGCCGATGTGGCCAGAAGCTTGGTGTAAGTCCAACTCCATGACAATAACGAAAGTGCCTGATCTTACGGCAAGATGGATATATAATGCACCACCCAAATGGTACGCACTAACGGAAAATTTTGAAATGGAGTGTTCAAACCGCTTAGGGGACCATCACATATAGGCCGAAACGTTTGAGACTCTATTTAGTGGCCTCTTACGACAGGCAGGAATACCGCGGGCCTATTCTTACACCCGAACTCGTAGGGGGGGATATGAATGGGTAAATGTGATTTTCGGTGTCTTATTATGTCTCTTGGTGAGATAGGCTCATCCCAGTAGCGCACCTTGTTTATATACTTCTCGAAATACCGTCTCAGACTCCCAAGACAGGCTGTATGTTACTTCCGTAGCCCACAACGCTGCATCACCCTGAATGTATGACTTTAGGTATTGCATTTTCTGTGCTTCGTTCTACACATTAGGCAAGATATTTTTAAATCTTTTAATGAGTACTACTGAATGTACTGACTTCCGTTCAGTAGTAAACGTTTGAAACTGCCTCTTTTTGATCAAACTTTCTTCAACCAATATTTTTGGACTACACTGGTTTGCTCCTGGGAGATAGGCTGGGTGATTAGAATGAATATTTTTGTTGATCTCGCTCTCCTTCACTTCTAGCCATGTGTTAAATTCGGTTTCAGTTTAGTCGCTTGTACGTTCCACTTCTGCTCTACAAGCTGTGTGGAATCTATTTCTAGCTTTTCTAATTGGTTGGCCAAAATGCCCATCTCGTCTACAGCGTTAGTGTTTGCTACTTGCAGGTTGTTCACCTGTACGGTCAACTCATGTATGGCCTTAGGTATCGACTCATAATTCTGTTTCATACAGGCAATCTTTCTTTTCATAATTTCTAATGACAGCACAAGTTGCTAGTCACGCTCATCTAGCTGGCGGTCTCCCTCAGCTTGCTGTGCAAGAAAGCTATCAATTTTTTCGTCCTTTTCAACTTGTTGTTGCGCAAATTTTGACTGGTAATACAGCGCGTACTCTAATATTGCCTGAAATGAATACCCACCAGGCAGATTACCACTCTCTGGTTCCTGCTTCTATGGGGGTGGTACGATTTGTTTTTCTACATCTCCTTGAACACTGGTGGGCGGTGGTACCACTTCTTGTGCCTCCGCCCCCACATTTTCACGTGGTATATCCTCAAAGAGAGTACTTGTACTGCTTAATGTACCCGTTTCTACATTTCCTTCACTGTTCTTCAGTATCCATATTTCCTCAGACGTTGACTACGCAATTTAACCATATTCATAAATTACCTACTCGAACACATGATCTATCAGTTTTGCCACTTGCACACAAAACATGGTAGTTTATCTACAATACACTGTACATTAATAATTACTATCTACACTCAATTTGGCCCTGTCATAAATGCTAATGTCAAACTACGCACACTACTACCGATATGAGATCACTTCACTGGAGTTAAGCTTCTACGAAGAGGACAACTACACTTATCTTTAGTTTATATGATTTCGCGTCTGTGCCGGTTTCAGTACTTGCCGACACATAATGGTTTCTCTTTACTACATAAAGTTCACACAATCATTGTCCAGGCAATTACAATCATCCAATTCAATTATTCTTTTCTTTTTTTACCACATATAATACGTGTTTTGCCAGGAGACGTTACAGTAACTAGCCAACGAGTGCCAATAGTTCTTGAAATGAGATGACTTATGAATAATGTTTTGTAATACTCAATACATACGACATACATGCTTAGTAACTGGCCAGTTAGTGCCACTAATTATTCAAATCTGATGATTCATTAGTGTAGTTCTGAATGATGACTAGTGTAACTTCACCTTCTGACCTAATTACCACCAATTACTGCGATATCCGTATGTGCTGTCCATTATCATGATCATGGAGCACTATATTTGGTTTTTGCACTAATTCTAAGTTGATGTAAGAGTATGGATTCTACAAGAATGTGGTGTTGAAATCAAGCTGTCCACTACTCTGATCGAAGAAGATGTCATTATGGTCCTACTGTTTGGTGTACCTCATGTACTACCAAAATGATAACATACAATATTAATACAACATTTCAGTGTCTTGGCTATACTGATAAATACTTCAGGGAAGAGAACTTCAGATTGTCTCACTTGATGTTGTGCTTCTGTAGAAAGATATGGACTCTTAGTGCAGCTATGTGCAACCTACTGTGGTACAACCATGATTCTATCCTTCCCATTACTTTCCTAGTTCTTGTAAAAATGATAAAGGCTTTTATAGTGCATGTTCAATTCATTTCATTTGTTAATATGATAAGTTCTCGTAAAAATGCTAAAGACTTTTACAGTGCGTGTGCACTTTTCGTTTAGTAATGTTTTCAAGTGTGGTAAACAGGCTAAAGACTGTTATAGTGCGTGTGCACTTCATTTCATTTGTTAATATTATCATTGCTCGTAGAAATGCTAAGGACTTTCACAGTGCGTGTGCCCTTTATTTCATTTCTCAATGTGTTTAAATTCTAGTAAAATGCTAAAGACTTATACAGTGCGTGTGCACTTTATTTCATTTGTTAATATAATCAGTTCTCGTTAAAATGCTGCAGACTTTTACAGTGCGTGTGCACTGTAAAATGTTCTGTACTTCTATTATTTGTCAATAATGTTGTGCATATATATATATATATATATATATATATATATATATATATATATATATATATATATATATATATATATATACACTCCTGGAAATTGAAATAAGAACACCGTGAATTCATTGTCCCAGGAAGGGGAAACTTTATTGACACATTCCTGGGGTCAGATACATCACATGATCACACTGACAGAAGCACAGGCACATAGACACAGGCAACAGAGCATGCACAATGTCGGCACTAGTACAGTGTATATCCACCTTTCGCAGCAATGCAGGCTGCTATTCTCCCATGGAGACGATCGTAGAGATGCTGGATGTAGTCCTGTGGAACGGCTTGCCATGCCATTTCCACCTGGCGCCTCAGTTGGACCAGCGTTCGTGCTGGACGTGCAGACCGCGTGAGACGACGCTTCATCCAGTCCCAAACATGCTCAATGGGGGACAGATCCGGAGATCTTGCTGGCCAGGGTAGTTGACTTACACCTTCTAGAGCACGTTGGGTGGCACGGGATTCATGCGGACGTGCATTGTCCTGTTGGAACAGCAAGTTCCCTTGCCGGTCTAGGAATGGTAGAACGATGGGTTCGATGACGGTTTGGATGTACCGTGCACTATTCAGTGTCCCCTCGACGATCACCAGTGGTGTACGGCAAGTGTAGGAGATCGCTCCCCACACCATGATGCCGGGTGTTGGCCCTGTGTGCCTCGGTCGTATGCAGTCCTGATTGTGGCGCTCACCTGCACGGCACCAAACACGCATACGACCATCATTGGCACCAAGGCAGAAGCGACTCTCATCGCTGAAGACGACACGTCTCCATTCGTCCCTCCATTCACGCCTGTCGCGACACCACTGGAGGCGGGCTGCACGATGTTGGGGCGTGAGCGGAAGACGGCCTAACGGTGTGCGGGACCGTAGCCCAGCTTCATGGAGACGGTTGCGAATGGTCCTCGCCGATACCCCAGGAGCAACAGTGTCCCTAATTTGCTGGGAAGTGGCGGTGCGGTCCCCTACGGCACTGCGTAGGATCCTACGGTCTTGGCGTGCATCCGTGCGTCGCTGCGGTCCGGTCCCAGGTCGACGGGCACGTGCACCTTCTGCCGACCACTGGCGACAACATCGATGTACTGTAGAGACCTCACGCCCCACGTGTTGAGCAATTCGGCGGTACGTCCACCCGGCCTCCCGCATGCCCACTATACGCCCTCGCTCAAAGTCCGTCAACTGCACATACGGTTCACGTCCACGCTGTCGCGGCATGCTACCAGTGTTAAAGACTGCGATGGAGCTCCGTATGCTACGGAAACTGGCTGACACTGACGGCGGCGGTGCACAAATGCTGCGCAGCTAGCGCCATTCGACGGCCAACACCGCGGTTCCTGGTGTGTCCGCTGTGCCGTGCGTGTGATCATTGCTTGTACAGCCCTCTCGCAGTGTCCGGAGCAAGTATGGTGGGTCTGACACACCGGTGTCAATGTGTTCTTTTTTTCATTTCCAGGAGTGTATATGAGTTGAAGTGAGAATTCTCTACGATGTCTCACAACAAATTATGCATTTTCTCAATCGAAATTGTCCGAGGAAAAAATATATTGCACTACTTATGGTACGCCCCTCGTATAGTAGACTATAATTCTGTGTCTTGTGTGAGTGTTTGTGTGTGTGTGTGTGTCTGTGTGTTTGAAGAAGCTTCTACTACTGTATGTATGAGCAAGCCCTGACATTGTAGTGGTACGCAAAATGAAGTATGTAATTGCCATAGAAACGCTTCTAACGTTCCCGGACACAAAAAAACAACTCTGCAGTTCGTCTCAGTGAAACCTCTTCGGATTTCAAGCCGCGTTAGTTCGAAAAAAACACTCTAGCTTTCGTTTGATATCTCGACCATCGTCGTCAGGAGTAAAAAAAAAGCATATACCGCCGAGGATGGTACGTTTCTTTGCATATATAGGGACGAGTGCCGCCTTTAAAGTAGTTTTAAAGGACATATAAATTAAAGTGATGATACGGGCCTGCATATTTCCAAATAATACAGAGTGCATAATGTAAACAGCTTCGTGACAAGTTGTGCTAACGTGTATTATGTTCTCGCGTATAGCAGTCGACTGTGCTTGGGAGAGGGGTGGGTGGGGGGTAGCTTCCAATCTTGTGGTTAGAATTCCTCCAAATTACTCTTTACAAAAGCAAGGTTCTGTCAACCTAAAGACAATCCAATATCATCCATAAAAACGCACCTTGCAATTCTTGCATATCAACGAGGAAAACTTGGAGCAGTACCAGGACGAAATGAAGTTAAAACGATGCAGTAACGAGTCACCAGGTTTAAATAATTCGCAACCTCTTCAAGACTGTTCCACTTCATATGAATACGTGGAGGTGTACCAGCGTGGGAACCGCTACAATTGGACAACCTGACTAACCTAAGACTTTAGAGCGTATTTAAGAACTTCATAATCCATAGATTGGAATGATCTTAAATGGCATTTTTCATGAAGCGCAAACTGTTCACAACGATGGCTCTCCATCAAACAAAGATAATTTCACGAGAGAAGCATTGTTCCTGAAATATAGCTGCATGTAGCACGAATGTTTGGTGTGCTCTTTGTGCCGTTTCCACCTCTCTCCACTCCAAGTAGTTACCGATATATTCATTTCATTTACTGATAGCTTGAGAAAGCGGATAAAGGCGGGTTCGACTGAGAACGGTTATTCTTTGCGAATTATCAACTGCACCGTTACCGAAAATATTACTCATTTCTAACAAACTTAAAGACACTCGGTTTTAGCAATATTCTGCATGTCACCATACAACTTTAATCGTTTCCATTTGAAACCTTAAGACGAACATACCGAGACATGAATAACTGTACCGAAATGAAATCTGCTAAATGTCTGGGCAATGCCAGAATGCACGTACTGTGAACTCCATTGAACGTCTCACGCTGCCTCGACTGCTAAATTAAGCACTAGTGTCAAGCAACAACTATCACTATTATCGAAAGCATTGTTGGTCGGCAGCGTTTACTATGGAACGCCGGGCTCAACTAAACCAGAGGTAGTTGCATTAACGCCAAGTCCTCTACCCAACATAAACCATTTCCCCTGAGGTCACAGATTTTGCTTAGTTTGACCGTACCCCATTTTACCGACCCACACCTAACGTGACATCTTTGACCAAAGTAAAAGCCAGAGTACGAGGCAGAAATGAAAAGTCCTTCACCAGGGTTATGAAACTCTCGTGTATATCAAATGTTCATGGAGCTTGATATTAAAACAGATGAGAATACTAACAAACTTTGTAAAAATGTCAGTATACGCTGTTACTATGTTAGCTTCATACTGGAGGAAGCTTTCTCAAAGATAGAGCACTACCAGTAGAAATTACAGAATATGAAACTAGTAACCTAAAAAAGGATATATTAACGAGTGTTCAGATATATAGCAGCTTGATGTTACTATCAATTCTATGAAAAATTTCACTATGAATTTAGTACAACTTAAAAACTAAGATTAAGCAATATTTGGGATCCAACAGATATAGATTTCGGAAATAACGAGGAACAATATGAATTATTTTGGAGATTAGAATTCAGATTAACAAGAAAAAGCGTGTAACACTCTCTTCTATAGAGAAGTATTTTTATGTTATTTACTTGAAGTTAATTTTTGAAAGACTGAATTGAATTGGAGCAGTTTACAGAAATAAGTAGTTCATTTTCACTTTTTCACAAGCTCCACAGTTAAGAAATATGCACTGATAGAATTAAGAAAGGTGTTAGAATAAGAGGAGTTGCCTAGCATTGTTGTCTGCTCTCTTCTTACTTTTTGTTTGATATCGTTATGGAAAATGCAATAAAAGTAAGGGATAAATTATTCAAAAAGAATAAAATTTGAGAAGTGACATCCCACTAGAGTTTTAGATGATACTGCAATCTTAGCATATTCATAGCAGTACATTTACTACACAATAATGTTTCTTACTGATGCCATGTGCAATAATAAGGTAATGAAAACGCAAATAAATTCGAAACAGTGGTCCCAAGCAAGCTGCATTGGCATGAAGAGCTAACAAATAAGTTAACAACTGGTTTTATCTCGAAAGTACAGTGACTGATTATACCAGAGGTCTCATGAACATTAAAAAGAAATACCCTAGAGACGAAACACGCCTTCAGAAATAAAGGAATTTATATTGAAAAAAGCCTATTACTATAGAAGTAAGGAGGAAATCTGTCCATACATTTGTTCGGAGTGTTTAGGCTGAGTGAATCGACACACAGTAAGTAGAATGGTAAAAAAAAGAAAAAATAGAAAAAGAAAAAGTTAGAGGCAATGGAGATATGAATACGTGGATCTGTCACAAAAGGAATGTGAAATGAGAAAAAAATCAATATTCAACTTCAAAACAAATAAGTGAGAGAAGGACAATATTTGACGCTCTACGAAAAAGGAAAAATAGAGTAAACTGGAACACAATTTGGCTTCTGGAACAAGTCTCAAGAAACTAGTAAGAAGAAATTCAAGACATTGTCAACGATTTAAAGCCGTCTGAAGACAATGGCTACAAATACAAAAATCGAATAAAACAGTTCATGATTCACTGCTTTATATTTAGTCCAAAACTACACTGAATGCTGTGTTGGCAGAAGAGCCAACATCGTGTAGCTAGAGGAGGCCGAAATGCACGCGTTTAAGCTCACGCAAACTGGCGTGAGGTCTGGAACAGGACAATGTAATTAGTATAGCCAATAAGGTACGTTGCTGCTGGAATACTTAACTTCAATCCATAATTGGTGTACATCGGTCTGATGGTACATGCTTCACAAGATACATAGCAAAGAGTAAATGGCACCTTGCTAGGTCGTAGCAAATGACGTAGCTGAAGGCTATGCTAAATATCGTCTCGGCAAATGAGAGCGTAATTTGTCAGTGAAGCATTGCTCGCTAAGTCGGCTGTACAACTGGGGCGAGTGCTAGGAAGTGTCTCTAGACCTGCCGTGTGGAGGCGCTCGGTCTGCAATCACTGACAGTGGCGACACGCGGGTCCGACGTATACTAGCGGACCGCGGCCGATTTAAAGGCTACCACCTAGCAAGTGTGGTGTCTGGCGGTGACACCACACTGAAAACTTCGGACATTATGGAACAAGCAGAGCTGGCGCACAGCGAACGATGTTTTGCTGCAAGCTCAAAAAAGAGGAGATGTGGCTAACTGAACGATGAGATCCTACACTCCTGGACACATAAGTTGTAAGACCAGGAAGACAAGCATATAAGGCAGTTTTCGTCATTGTGCATATACAGTATAGCGTGAAGAATACGTGGTTTATTCTTTAGGTGATGTGGGAATATGCTGAGTGTGAAATAGAGCTTCACCTCTCGAAGCAACTACGACTTTAACCATGCTAGGCACCCAGCAAAAGTGAGCTAGGATGTCAGATGCGATATTTCATACAACTTCCATCGTGTGCCAGGTTTTGTGAATCGTAGCAGCCGGTGGGGAGTGGCATGGCCGTCTCTCAGCAAGTGTGGCAGTCGAAAACACTCTGTACCTAGGAAGGTCGACATAGACTGGAGCGATCTTGTTGAAAGATAAGGTCACAGAGACCTTGTAGATATGGCGCAACCACCAGTCTTAACATGTGAAAAATGAATGGCTGCTATCCTTATTACTGTCTAAGAGAACCAGGAGTTACTGTGTTGTGTATCCACTGGCATCCTATGCTACAACGCCAGTTGCCGAGCTGATATGGCGATGACAAGATAAAACTGGCTGTGTCCATTCTCTGAGAAACCTCCACACACAGAAACGACCGTCACAATGATGTACACAGAACCGATACTCGTATGAGAAGGTGGCGTGGTGCCTCTCTTGTATCTAGTCTTGTCACTGGGCCCACCTCAGTCGATAGACCTCTCACTGTTGCTAGGTCAAGGAAAGCTGCAAAAATGGGCATGCTGGCACTCCATGGCAGTCCAGACGTCGCCTCACCGACCGTGTGCATATTTACATTACATCTATGTACCAACTCCACAAGACACCGTGCGGTATGTGGTGGATGGTATCCTTCACCACTGCCAGTAACATCCATTTCCGTTCCACTTGCAAGTAAGCCCATTACCTATATCAAGGAACTTAACGAGACCATGATATCCTGCACGCCGATTGAACAGTGTGTTTGTCCTCTTTGGTGCCAGTTACGTGGGGTCGCTGAGAACCTGCATGACGCTGGTTATCACCATACTGAACGCATGAATTTCACATCAGCATGACACTCGTGGCCGCCCAATGATTGCGAGCGGCAGTACCGTGGAACAGTATATTGCCACGATCCAGCCACCATCGAATTTTGGTTTTGTTGATAGACATTTATCCATCTTACACGAAACATAGTACTATCATCTCGCAAATTCGAACGTCTCGTTGCGATTTATGCATGAAAAACGCGCTGCATAATCCTTGTTTGTGTGCAGAATGTACGAGGACGGACAGAAGAGCAATACCCCAAATTTTAATGTAAAAACTGTTGAAGTTTTTCAAATTAAATACACATTATTAACATTCTACATCTTTATTCTTAATTTCAGATCTCGCAGCGCTCGTGCATGATCTGACTGAAGAGAGGGTGCTCCGTGTGTAGACGAATTCGAATTTGTGCATTCATTATTTTGCAGTTAGAAACTCGGTTACAGCATGTTGATTCTCACGCACCGACACAGCTAAGTTACACGCCGCCATGTTTCACTCTAGAATTCGGACCCTGTAGCGGCAGAGAGTTGCGAAAACGTAGACACGAGGAATAAAGATGTAGGCTGTTAGTAACGTTTGTTTTATTTAAAATGCTTTAAGAGGTTTCACATAAAAATTTCGAAGTCATTACTTTCCGGCACGCCCTCGTAAGTGGCGTTACTCTTAGCGATAGTACTTTGTGCAGCAGCACTGAAGTGCTAATCTTTTGCATATCGAAGCTCGTAGAACAGTACATGCCAATCTAACATGTGTTGTATGTCACCTTTCTATTGAAGCAATTTTAGCGGCCAGGAACGACCTTTCAGTCTAAACTGAAAGCCACCTGCCTTCTTTGCTTTGGAGACGGGTGCACATATAAGAGATAAAAAGGGCCATCCATGTTTGTGTTGCCAGTCACTAAACTTCCGCGTTTCGGAGTAGACTGTAGGATGCGTCCAGTGAGAAGGATGAACTGAAGAGACTGTCCAGTATAACGCAGTAAGCGCGAAATCAGCCCCTAAAGTACCATCGATGACCGGTCTTGCAGTCCAATACTTAAGGTAGCAATCAGAACGCAGCGACGGCGACAGTCGACAGCCGTCAGGGTCAGGTGACAGACACAGGTGATGCCCGTGGCAGCGACCTGCTGTTCCCATAACCAGCGACACTATCTTCAGTCCGTCGTCCCAATTTGTAGACGACGGTTGTCGGCGAAAAAATGTCGACTACTGAAACTGTGTGTATACCTTTGAAAGAAGAGGACATCTACATCTACATAGATACTCTGCAAATCACATTTAAGTGCCTGGCAGAGGGATCATCGAACCACCTTCACAATTCTCTATTATTTCAATCTCGTATATCGCGCGGAAAGAATGAACACACACATCTTTCCGTACGAGCTCTGATTTCCCTTATTTTATCGTGGTGATCGTTCCGCTCTATGTAGGTCGGTGTCAACAAAATATTTTCACATTCGGAGAAGAAAGTTGGTGATTGGAATTTCGTGAGAAAATTCCGTCGCAACGAAAAACGCCTTTCTTTTAATGATTTCCAGCCCAAATCCTGTATCGTTTCTGTGACAATCTCTCCTATATTTCGCGATAATACAAAATGAGCTGTCTTTCATTGAACTTTTTCGATGTACTCCGTGAATCCTACCTGGCAAGGATCCCACACCGCGCAGCAGTATTCTAAAAGAGGACGGACAAGCGTAGTGTAGGCAGTCTCCGTAATGGATCTGTTACATTTTCTAAGTGTTCTAACAAAAAAATGCAGTCTTTGGGTAGCCTTCCCCACAACATTTTCTGTGTGTTCTTTCCAATTTAAGTTGCTCGCAATTGTAATTCCTAGGTATTTAGTTGAATTTACGGCTTTTAGATTAGATTGATTTATCGTGTAACCGAAATTTAACGATTTCCTTTCAGCACTCATGTGGATGACCTCACACTTTTCGTTATGTAGAGTCAACAGCCAATTTTCGCACCATTCAGATATCTTTTCAAAATCGTTTTGCAATTTGTTTTGATCTTCTGATGACTTTATTAGTCGATAAACGACAGCGTCATCTGCAAACAACCTATGACGACTGCTAAGATTGTCTCCCAAATCGTTTATATAGATGAGGAACAGCAAGGGGCCTAGAATACTGCCTTGGGGAACGCCTGAAATCACTTCTGTTTTACTCGATGACTTTCCGTCAATTACTACGAACTGTGACCTCTCTGACAGGAAATCGCAAATTCAGTCAGATAACTGAGAAGATATTCCATAAGCACACAATTTTACTACGAGCCGCTTGTGTGGTACAGTGTCAAAAGCCTTCCGGAAATCCAGGAATACGGAATCGATATGAAATCCCTTGTCAACAGCACTTAGTACTTCATGTGAATAAAGAGCTAGCTGTGTTTCAGAGGAAAGATGTTTTATAAACCCATGTTGACTGTGTGTCAGTAGACCGTACCCTTCGACGTAATTCATAATGTTCGAACACAATATATGTTTTAAAATCCTGCTGCATATCGATGCTAACGATATGGACCTGTAATTTAGTGGATTACTACCACTACCTTTCTTGAATATTGGTGTGACCTGTGATGATGTATTTTAGTACCAATATTTAAAGAGAAGACAACCATTTAACTGAATGTTCAACGAATGAACCAATGGAGGTTTCTACACATTAGAAAAACATTTAAGAAGTGATGAAGAAAAATTCAGATCTTATTGCAGTTTCAATAAAAACCTGTTTAACTTTGTTTAGAGATTAATTTGTGAAGAATTATAACAAATAAGTCCAAGAGATGTAATCACAGTCGAATGAAAGTTATTCTTAACATTATGGTATTGTATTATATTGTCTTGTATGATATTTTCAATATCTTGTACTCTGAAATTCTGCTGTTGTTGAACGGGATGTAGTGTCAAATCAGCAGGCTCTTGAGGCGAGTATGTACACATGACAACGGAAATGGTGGAAATAGATGGCTTCAAAATCAGGAGTGCTCGCAGTTTGACGCAGTGTATTTGAGTGCCACGAACTAGAGTTAAACAGAACTTCGGTACTGAATGGCTGAGTAGAAGAATTAGGGTTCTTAGCTGCCATTATTTGATAATTAATCTACATGTTCAAAATTTCTTGCTTCACTGTGGGTATGTAAATCTGTGGCAGCGAATTCAAAAAGTCTCTTACGTGACGGAAAACGACTGTATGCCATTATCATTTAGTGCTACATTTTTCAACAATGTCTGCCGAGTGTCATCTTATAGCATCGCTTCTTGAAAAAAGTAATGTAAATCAACTTATCGATATGTAACTACGATGGAACTGCTATACGTGATCACAGAATTGTAATTACTACTATCTCTGTATCGTAGTATATAAGAAAAAGATTTCTTTGTTTTACGCTCTTGTCTTCTTCTTTGTCTTCTGGTTGGTTCTGATGTCCTATCTGACGGTCGCGTGTAGATCACAGTCTGCAAAATAATTATTTCAATTATATATAGTCTCATGATAATTAATGTTAAATGTATATGCAAATAGCTTGGTAGTACGCGTTTTTAGTTAGTAGCAAAAAGTACCTTCTTTGACCCACAGTTATCATTTACGTAATAATGAAATGTTTCCCTGGCCAACTGGTGTAAGTCCATTGTAGCAGCGATGCCATTTGTGTTAAAAATGACAAAAGTATTTTAATAATCATTTAATTGCAAAAATTATTAAAGGTAATAATCTAAATAAATGCAGAACGGCATCTTGTAGTATTTTTCATTTTTTTGTAGACCAGAGGTACAGTTTTATTAAAAATCATTTTTTCAATTGTATACGCTGCTATTGGACTGAAGCATCAAGCCTCACAGAGAAAAATAAATAATTAATTGAGTATTATATTTAATTTGATTATAGCGTAACATTAAAGAAAGATACTTTTTTTATCCATCGTAAGATGGATGTCTTCACGATGGAATGTGTATCATGTTTCTGGCGATGGTGCCCTGAGCAAATTTAGACATGGCTTTTAACGAACATATAAGAGTATTTTTAACAAAACATTTCATTCTAAATTTAACAGGATATTTTATTGCATTCACCTTTTCAAAAAGTTACGCGATAATCTCTCTTTTTTAAGTAACCGACGATATTATCGTCTTTTTTTTTGTTTTGGGGTCGTCGTTTAGTAACTTCAGTACTTGTAGTAGGTTGAAGATCGGTAGGACTTTCATACGAAGTTTCTTCCTCATTCATCTCTCTGTCAGTGATAATACTGTCATCCTGCGACTGCTCAGCGGCATCATCTCCGTCCACCCTATCTTTCTATTCTGAGATTCGGTTTCAAGAAAACTTAACTATTTATACGTTGTCCACTTAGAGTTCTTAGGTGCAGCAGATCCTGTTCTGGATCTGTTATTGCCCTTGAATCTATTATTGGAGTCTTTAAGTGTTTCCACCTAGTTTTATAATCCTCACCTCTAACGCAAATTGCGACAACAATTTTACATGTTAACATTCAATTGTCAATGAAAATTTCTTAAGAATGTCATGTACATTTACAAAACACATATTCTCTATATGTCATGTCCAAAGGAGAAACTTTTAAATCTTCGTCAAACGATTATCGCATAACAGACGATATTTCTACCGGATCGCTAGGACAGTTTTGATTGTATTGAGAAAGAAAGTCAATAGTCTTACCCAAACCAGATTAAAATACTTTTAAACACGCTGAACTGGATTTCTGGCAGAAATGGAATATACCAAATATAGCACTCTGACAAAGAACACTCAAGTTGTCATGAGTGTCGCGAGCACGGTGGAAGTTCGCAGACTTGGATGACTATCGCTGTCTGTTGCCCCGTTTCACCTCCTCGAAGGGAGTCTGCGACACTGCGGCGACGAGTTTACAACCGTCTACAGGCTGAGCTGACACGCTCTAGACGTACTTGTAATCATCATACAAGGTCAGTTCTACTTGATGCCCAACCAGGTTAGAGTCATGCTGCTGCCGGAGACGGTGGCGCTGTAAACTAGATTTTTCGTCCTAGTTATCGCAAACTATCTATAAATATAACTATGTGGTATTTACTTATTTAATTAATCTGTAATAGTTAGTGCCAACAGCCCTTCTCTTACATCAGACGAGGGTTTCGCGGATACAGTACCTTTTCTATCTCACATACGCCAAGAAAGAAAAATTTTAATATGGCAAATGGTATTAAAATGGTTTTAGTGTCTATTGAGACAACGTGAGTAAATAACACTGACCATGAAGTAATGAAGTTAATACTGGCAGTAGTTCTACTCGTGCTGCTGCTGACACTAATATCGTTAGTAATAATAATAATAATAACAAAAGCAACAAAGAAAGTGGCAAATACAAATAGAATTTACAGGTGCAAAACATCTATGTTCTGGGGAAAGGAAATTTAAGGAGACTGCGCCAGCTACGAACACGGGGAAATGATGAAGATATGGTTATAAAGAAAAACTTACAAGGGTAAGGAGTGCGTACAGGGATAAGGGTAATCCTTATTGCTACCTTAGTAGATATATCATTAATTCTGTTTTGAAGATAATGCAGGAGATTATTCCAGAGTCGGCTTCCTGCTACTGAGTGGGACTTCGAGGAAGTGGCTGAACGATAGTGTAGTACAGAAAGGATTTTACTCTGTTGGGAGAGAGTGCTTCTGCCATGTTGTTCAGGCAAGAATGTTGACGTCGAGGAAATATATGAGGGACAGTGTTCATTTATAAGAGAGTAGAGAAGATAGAGTATATGGAAATCTCTGCTCTTGTCTGCACACTGCCAGGATAGCTGTGATGGTGAAACATGATCAGAGTCGAACATCGCAGCTATAAAAAACACAAGAATTCATAACAAGTTTCAGGCGCCATGTGAACTTTCCTGAGGGAGATCTTGTGGGATGACGTAACTGTAATCAGTAACTGGAAGTATAAGTGTTTGTGCAAGTTTCTTTTTCAGGTAAAAAGAGGAGCTTTTTATATTTTTAAGCGATGGAGAGATGCTGCACTGTGCACATTAAATTGTCTTATATTACTAGCCGTACGTGGTCACGTTCTGCCATCGCCCCGTCTGCTTAAATGGAAAAGAAAGCAAAGGAAAAGCACACGTTTCTAATATCTCCTTCCCACCCCCACCTCTTTCCATCTCCCCCTCCCCCTTTCTTTGTCCATTTCCTCCTCTTTCCCATCTCTATGTCCATCACCTCCTCCCCCACTCACGACATCGAGTCTTACAAATTTCCTTTTTCTGACAGACACACGCCCAGATCGTCCGCCCTCAAAACTCTGCCATCTCTCTCTCCACATCCACCACTGCTGGAGGCTCACCTCCAACTGCGCAACGCTACGCGCTGTTCACATCCAACTACCCAACACTACAATATCAAATATTCCAACAATGCCAACCAGTCACAGACTGCACACAGCACAGTCAGCGATTTTCATACAGAGCGCTACGTGGCGTTACCAACACAAAAACCTAAACAGCCTGCTTACATAGCCCCCATGCTCCCCACAAAAAATTTTACAAATTGTTTTGGGCAGTAGCCAATACTTATTTGCTAATTTTTTTATATTAACGATAACAAATATAGCAGAGGCACACACTTATTGATACACTGTTGGTCAAAAGCAAAAATTGTCCTCACAGTCCATAAAGACAGTCCTGATCATTCATCACCGTAGTAATTACAGTTTTATGCGTAAAGTCTGAGCAGTAAAAGAAAATACACACAGAAGTAGTGGATTTCCATGCAGTCTTGAAGAAGTAGTGTTGTCCTTCCAAATGAAAGACAATGCTGACTCTTGACATGCAGACAGGTAATGGGCCACAACAGAGCAAACCGACAGCATAATCAGTCGAAGTTTTGAAGAATATTGGTAGGTAGGTCATCACAGAGCAGACCCACTGTAGTCCTGGTAGAGAGTATGGTATTGGTGGGCCATCAAAGGTGCAGAACGACTGTAGTCCTTGTCGAGATGGCCAGCAGCCATCTGCTACGACTGTGCGGCTGCACAGTCACCAGCGAAGAGTCTTGCGGATAATATAACAATTTCATGAACCACCACTTGTGCACTCACAAACTTTTTGAAATGTCCTTAGAACCAGCCATGATATTAACCAGTCCCTTGCTGAATTATCAACACACGTACAAACGCTAACAGTCTCCTTTTTTTGTAAGTTCTCACATACTATGCATATACTATGACCAACAGAAATTTGTGCAGTGAAATGAAACTTAATTTGAAGAACTGGTGTCTGTACAATTGAAAATTTACAACATAAGAATAATATTACAAAGTTACAGAATACATCATTAAAGAACTTAATAGTAAGGATATCATTTGCAGTAATACGTGCTTTACAAAAGAATAGAAATAAATATATACATCAGTGTTACAGGAATTATGACACAAGCAAATAAATAAATAATGAGAAGAGCTTTTGAAACATTAATTTCACACATGAGCATTAAAACAGAACAGAATAACTAATGTCTAAATATCTTTACAAAGAAAATAACATAGTATTAGAAAAATTCTACAACATAACTCTTATCAGATAAACACATAAAGACAGGAAGAACACAAATACACAAGGGTACACAAACACATAGTGGAATAACACAAAAGGACAGGACAGGGTTTGTCTTCAGTGTGACATTTGGTACTGCAGTATTTATCATATTTGATTTGCAAACAAAACTTTCCTTACTTCTTGGAGATCTCCCTTAGTTCATCATCATTCACAAAAAGTTCTATCTATACCTGTTGTTCCTAAACCCTACTGTTTTGTTCATATCCTCCCAAAATAATTATTTCTCATTGTACAATACTCATTTTGGCCCAAATCTTTTTCATATAACTTCTCAGTGAATTATTTCCCTATTCTTCATAGTTGGTTTCTTATATAGTCTACCCCTTTTAAGCTAACTTAAATCTACTGACCTCAGATATATATATATATATATATATATATATATATATACAAAGGGTGACGCACTGCAGCAGCACAAAACAATTAACACAAACAGCAATGACAAAGAATACAAATTGGTAAAGCAAGCAGCAGTAAATATAAATTAGCAAAGCAAATGCAACATTATAACTAATATGAGCCAATGAGCATTAACAAGAATAATAAATCTGTAATAAAAGTGGCTTAACAGAGTAATACAAAGTGACAAATGCAATAACTTATACCTAAACATGACAAAGCTCAAGTAGAAAGAATATTACAGTAAAGATAGGAAATGTCTAATACCTATGTCATATCTTAACCCTAGAGTGATGCATCACCTTAACTTACTCTGCAAAAAAAGTTGCCAAATCGTTGAAAAGATTATGTATGCAACTCCTCTGAAGGGAAATGTCTATTTGTGCTCCCTTTTTTAAGAAAGTAGATCATAAAGTTATAATGTACTGGGTCTGTAGACAGAACACGTTTCTATTAGTACATCTATTAACCCTCGGTCAGGCACAATTGTGGGACTCCTGAGTTCAGGTACAATGAGCCTGACAGGCACAGATTTTGAAATCACTTATTACCTCAGATTCTCAACTTAAGTACCTTGAACGTAATCAGTTACTTTCATGGGAATGTGTACAGACAGAACATACGAAAGTGGATGAAAAAAAATTTTTATTAACCACAAAAGTAACAAAATTGAAAGGACTGAAATTTTGAAACCAGCACCAAACAGTTACAATTCTTAGTGCATAAGTTTTACTAAACAGTAAATTTAAGAAAAAAACTCCAATTGTAAGCCACTTTTTTGATGCTGGTGTCTTTCACATTCACTCAGAATTACGAGAAGGAACACATTGAGGCACAGAAAAGCAATGTTGGCAGACCATATTTGGCTGAGATAGGCAGATTGCGTTATGGCAGTTTTTACATTCATAGTTTGACATCCTTCTGCAACCCATTTCTGTAGTGCAGGTGGTGCATCTACATCTTTTTGGACGTGGGAAACGTGGTGATTCCTCTCTATCTTCAGTGGGGATAATTCTTTTGAGCCGACTTTGCAGGCTGAAGGTGATTTCAACCTTTTTCATACTTCTTTTGTGTAGCTCTCCAAGAACAAGATGATGTACCAGTGATTTTAGGTACACTCTTCTACGCATTTTCTCCAGTTGATTTCCTAGATAAATTACCTGTGAGTTGATATCACCCACATTCAGCATTGTGAAAAAAATCATCATTGGCCAGCGCTTTGTGTTTCAGCTGACACTGTAAGTAGCACACATCTGATCAACAGTATCAACACCACCAGTTGTTGAATTGTAGATAGTAACAATCTGTGGTTTATTTTTCTCTCCACATTCGGTATCAATAGCAGCGTCATTGTGCAACGAAGATACAAGAATCACATTTTTGTTCTGGCGTGGTATGTAGGAAACCAGAATCTCCCCATCATTAAAGCCAGACATGCTGCTGTATCGTTCCTTCCCTTTTACTTCAATAAATTCTGATGGCAATTGCCTTTTATTTTTTCTGACGGTTCCAACAAATGACAGCTTTTTTGTTTTCAAATAGCCGATGAGTTCAAAATCTGAAAACCAGTTATCTGTCGTAATATTGCGACCAGATCCCAATAAAGGCTTAGCCATTCTCTTGTCAACTTCACTTGGCTTGTTGCTGACACAGAAGGGACCCAATGGCTGTAATCCAACGTAGATCTCCACGTTGACTGTATACATCATTTTAGCATCAACAAGAGCAAAATGTTTTATTCCATATTTGTTTGGTTTTGATAGTATGTACTGCCGAAAAACACATCTTCCACGAAAACCTTGAAGCATTTTGTCTATTGTGACGTTTTCACTAGGGGAATAGCTCTTTTGACAATTTTCCACAAACTTTTCGAAAACTTCACGAATCGGTGCTAGCCGGTCAAATTCTTTCCGTTGGGTTCTGGTCATTCGGTCATCAAAACGAAGGCAACGTATCACACTCTTAAACCTTTTGAGATTCATCACTAGGCTGAATTTTTCAATGCTGTCGCCTTCAATCCCCCAAACTTCCTTCAGACTTTGACGGTCCCCTCTGTATGCTCCTGCTAGGTACAACAAGCCAATAAAGGCCCTTAGTTCGATTACATCTGTGGAACTGATGTCTCTCTCTCTGGAGAAACGATCCTTGATAGTGTCCACGTATAGGTTTGTGTATCTAACTATCATATCAAGGATGTCATCAGTCAATATATTATTCCAACATTTAACTGCAGTTTTAGCATTCTTATCATTTCCTATGACTCCAGGAAGGTGAGTGATGACGTTGTGAGACTCTTTGCGCTTTCTTTTACCCGGTGGCTTTTTGGCCTACATGGTCTTATTATCTCTTCCTAAATAAAAGTTATCAGCAAATCCTATATTTCTTCAAGATGACGAGGGTTAGACAGATCATAGTAATTCCGAGCCATATTTGTGGAAAATCTGGGGAGTAAAAGAGAAAACACCAGGGTAGTATGTGTTCAGGTACGATGTGCCTGAAAGGCTGAGCTCAAAATAATATGTATTTTTGTAAATAATTCACAAAATTCACGTTACTCATGCATCAAATGAACAAAATAAGCACTCTCATCAAAAAGAACAAAAAATACGCACCTTCGTAAGTGAGACGTGATCAGGCGCAATGAGCTTGAGAGGCCACGAACGTCGCACCTCCTCTCCACAAGGGTCACGCAAACACTAATGGAGTGAGTTGTAAACAGCATCTGAAGATAGGAAGCTACGAGTGGCGGGGATATCCCACGCCCCCTGCTTGGCGAGAGAGGGAGAAAAACACGTCAGCTGTGCCTGTCAGGCAGATTGCGCCCGACGGAGGATTAAATTTTAATTTACCAAATGCTGCAGTGAAACTAGAATCTAGATATTAAACAAAATGAGAAAATATATATATACTACTGGCCATTAAAATTGCTACGCCATGAAGATTTAACCAATAGGAAGTTGATGCTGTGATATGCAAATTTTTCAGAGCATTCACACAAGTTTGGCTGTAATGGATCGTGCAGCCACGTCTCGATCCCTGAGTCAACAGACAGGGATGTTTGCAAAACAACAACCATCTGCACGAGCAGTTCGACGACGTTTGCAGCAGCATGGACTATCAGCTTGAAGACTATGGCTGCGGTTACCGTTGATGCTGCATCGCAGACGGGAGCGCCTGCGATGGTGTACTCACCGACGAACCTGGGTGCACGAATGGTAAAACGTCATTTTTTCGGAAGAATCCAGGTTCTGTTTACAGCATCATGATGGTCGCATCCATCGCGGTGAACGCACATTGGAAGCGTGTATTCGTCATCGCCATACTGGCGTATCACACAGCGTGACGTCTCTGTCAGCTCTTATTCGCATTGACGGCACTTTGAACAGTGGACGTTACATTTCAGATGTGTTACGACCCATGGCTCTACACTTCATTTGATCCCTGCGGAACCCTACATTGCAGCAGGATAATGCACGACCGCATGTTGCAGGTCCTGTATGGGCCTTTCTGGATAGAGAACATTTTCAACTGCTGCCCTGGTCAGCACATTCTCCAGATCTCTCACCAACTTAAAATGTCGGTCAATGGTGGCCGAGCAACTGGCTCATCACAATACGCCAGTCACTACTCTTGATGAACTGTGGTAGTGTGATGAAGCTGCATGAGCCGCTGTACCTGTACACGCCATCCAAGCTCTGTTTGACTCAATGCCCACGCGTATCAAGGCCGTTATTACGCCCATAGGTGGTTGTTCTGAGTACTGATATCTCAGGATCTATGAACCCAAATTGCGTGAAAATGTAATCACATGTCAGTTCTAGTATAATATTTTGGTCCAATGAATACCCGTTCATCATCTGCATTTCTTCTTGGTGTAGCAATTTTAATGGCCAGTAGTGTATAAACTAAAGCATGAAATGTCATTCACTATCCGTATGGCATTTCAGTAAATATCAGCAATTACAAGCTCTAGAGTGTAATCATTTGTTTTCAAGTATGAGCATGTCGTATTTGCGATGCTTTCTAGAAAGGAATGTCAATATGGAGTTAATGGCCTTATTTTTCTCCACCTAATGGCTTTTTTCATGGGCGACTGTCGTGCAGCTGGGCACATACTGCCTATTATGTCAAGGTCATTTACCTTCCTTACAGAAATATTTATGCCAGCAGTCTCCGCTCAGTGACAATCTCATATATGTGTATATATATATATATATATATATATATATATATATATATATATATATATATATATATAATTTCATAGGTTGATAATTTACGTTGCAAATGTGTAGAAACGAACTCTTATGAATAGCAGTGTTGTGATACATTCATGCATATCAGACACTACGATTCTTGGTTTCCAACATCTTTTTCACAAATCAGAGTCCCTAACCACTACTCATCATTCATATACATACAAACATGTAATCACATTCCTCACATAGCGTCATCTTACTGATCATAAACATATCTCAACAGCATGATACACATCATCATTGCAATAATAACATCATAACACCTCATTCAAATCTCAAAAACTCCGTAGATTTCTTCAATAATCTCACGACCTTTAAAAAAATGCTCTCTGCTCGTTTTTATAAAGTCATCTACCTCAAACGTACTTCAAAAATCATGATCCCATACTAAATACATCATTCAAAGCTCTCATAGTATCACAATGTTTCTGAAAAAAGTATGAACAGTTGAAAAGTACAGAAAAAATACAATTTCATAAGTGTGAAGTTATTAAACTGTGTGATTGTGTAAACATGTGTAACTGATGTAGTAAAAAAAAATATTTGTCTCTCTCAGTTAAATGATCATATAGCTGTGTAATTCTGTGTTAGAGAAATATGGTACCGATGTGTAAAGTTGTATAAGCAAATACCATATTAGCTAGGACTCCTAGCGCTTGCCACACACTTAGTAAACAATGTAGGTTTATATCCCCTAAGGATAAATGTAAATATACCCTCAGATGTTACAGATTACAGCTATCGAATTAAGTGTATCACCAAAAACTTTCTTTGTATCATTGTAAATAAAATATCTTTAAAAAGAAATGTTTGAAGTACAAAAATTAATCACTCAAATGTGTGTCCTGTAGCGCTAAACTGTGCGTCTTGCTATAAGATAATCTCCGTCATAACTTAAGGGTAAAAATGTGCCAAGTGTCGTAATTATCGTCGTCCGTAGATAAAGTACTGTAGAAGACAATTTACTTACCTCGTAATAAACAAATGTGATATCGTAGTTATTATGCTTATTGCCATGATCAAGAAAGTGCTGTTCTGTAACGGTTTTTGTGCTACGGAAAAGGCTGTCTCATTGTAGCTATACCACAAAAGTTACTAATAAAACATGTTTTACTTTCCAGAAGAATTCAGAGAAACTGTGTAGATATAAAACAGATACAGTGCAAAAGCAATAATATAAATTGTGTCACTCATTAGTAGCGTCGTGATGTAATGGTGTAGCTGTCAAATAAACTAACCACTGTGTCATCTGGTATCTCTCATAAAGTACTTTAAATCCAGAATGTATTTTCAAGTAAACCAACATGTTGCATTAAAATCTCATTAGCAGTACCAGTATATGTTCTAAGTATGTAAGCCTCATAGTGGTTACGTGATCGTCCAACAAACAAGGAAGAATGTACACAAAATAACACTGTGCTGTCTGTTCACTATAACAATGCATTCGTAATTACTGTCTAAATAAGTTCCCTAGATTCTTTACTGGATAGCTAACTTTAAAACATTGTTGCATGTTAACAGTTTCTAAGTGTGACAAAGCGTACTAGTAACATGAAGTGAAAAATTTTATGGCAAAGACTAAGTTAAAAAGCAGATTATCTCTCAATAAATGGTTTTACATATGAAATGTGGTGTAAACCTTTACCTTACCTCAGTACATAGAATATCAACTTCAAAGCAAAGATCATGTGGTATATGTCGGTAAAGAATAGTGGAATTTTTCTCAAGGTTAGGGTCTATGTTATTTTTCTCTGAGCCAGCCAGCGAACATGGCTGCCTGTGGCGTGAGTCATTGTCTGTTACCTTTGTTGTCGCGCGTTTTTACTGGGATTTGGAGATCTAACTTCTACAAATTCACCTTGTCGAGAGGCCCCTGCTCTGTTCGAATCCGGCCAGTTCTGATAAAATTCTGGTCTGTTGTTAAGATTTTATTGTCTGTTATCATGTCAGTAGTTTCTGTAATTTCTTTCTTGTCGGTCACATGGTGGAGAATTTCTCCCTGAGTCGTAACTGCATGGTGGACTGTTGCATCTGAAGTTATTCTGTCTCCCTTGATAATAAATGTTTTGGTTCCCATATTGTCTGTTTCTCTGATTGTCTCTGTCATAGTCATTAGTGTGGACAGATGATCTTTCCCTGTAATTATTATTTCTCTGCCAATGGTTGTCATATGGGTGATATCTGTTTTGATCATGATTTGCGTTGTAGGAATAGCCTTCTCGTATGAAGATTTTTTTTTCTGCTGTCACGGAATTGGGACGGATGTGACCTGTAATGATTGTTTTCCTGTTTTCGCATCCCGCGACTGTCTGTGTCAATTTCTAATTCTGACTGAGGTTACTTAATCATTTAAGTTCTTTAATATTTTCTGAGTGAATGTATAAAAATCACTCCCTACAGGAATCCAAACTGTAATATACTGCTACTAGTTTAATGCGAAAATTGGCTTGATTACATTACTTCTTCAAATATTTTGGAAATAGAAGTCAGTAAGGAAATTGGCCTATTATTATTTAAGGCTTGTTATTAAGAGGTTCAGCATTTGCATATTTTAATCTGTCTGCACAAATTTCCAGAATCAGTGTTGGATTACATGTTTCACCAAGGACATTACTTATCCAGTTGAACCCTTTTCCATTTAAATTTTATCGACAGCGAATGAGATCTTCCTTTTTTGGAATTTTTTTATGTTCTGTTCTTTTCAGTGAAGGATGTTGGTGTTATTACTAGTTGCTTATAGTTTTGAAGAATGACATTTTTAGTATATTCTCTTGCTTCTTCAAATGAAACATTTGCTGCTATTTTAGTTGCTATAAGTAGAAAGCGACTGGTAAAGATATTTGCTGCTTGCGAATTATCAGTCACAACCTTCTCATTTAGTTTAATTTTGGTGGTGTCTTGTACAATGACTGGTTGTCTTGTCTCCCATTTCACAATGTCTCATATAGTTATAATTATGTGTACTAAGAATTTCTGTCAGGACGTGCATATTTCTGGACATAAGAAGGGGAAATAATAGTGAGAGAGCAAAGAGGGCATGCATTGGTTGCGTAAAGAAGTCTAGTGGTATCAAACATTTCAAACGTTGTCCTTAATGTGAGGAATAAATTTATGAGAATGTAAATTTTGAGCCCACACTTAACGGAGGTATATGATGGAAACCGAGAAAAAGAATCAATGCTTCCGAGGTGTGGTGCTATAGAAGAATGTTCAAAATTAGGTAGACTGTTAAGATGAAAGAAGGTTCTGCCCCGAATCGCCAAGGAGAGGAAAATGTGGAGAACATTTACAACACAAATAACAGGCAGGGTGATGGGTCGTGTGTTAATAACGAAGGAATAACTTTTATGTTACTTGGTGGAGCTACAGAGAGTGTAAACTGTAGGAAGACAGAAATTTGAATATATGCAACAATTATTTGAGGACATTGGTTGCAGGCTCTGCTCAGAGACAAATGTTTGGCACCAGAGAGGAAACTGTGGCTCAGCGCAATAAAATCACGGAGAAGTCTGATAATCAAGATGCAAAAATGCCTAGATTTTGATTTAGTGACTTGTAGCCTTCCAGTCGCCATCTTAGCTTACTTCAGTCATACAATATGTGTGTGATATAAACATGCCCAGGAAAGGACCTTATCACTACCGAAACTATTCATATTCATATTTCTATTTACCTTTGCAGTCCAAGTCCGACGCACATGTTGTGCTAAAGTACTGTTTTATTTTTGTCTTCTGCTACTGGACAACGATACAGGTTACCACAAATTCCTGCACAAAACACACACAAGAACCTCTTTCTATGTCTACAGGGTGGTCGGAAATTCCCATTACAAACTACTAGTGCTTCTAGAGGGAAGTGAGTAAATAATATTTTGAATTGGAATACTTGTCCGGTAACCTACAGTATTCACTCTACGACGTTTTCAGTTTACATGTTTAACCTATCCGCTTCTGCTTAAAAAATTGAATTAGGCATAACACAGTACAGCTATCAGGTAAAAATTCGAAAGGAAACACAAGCAAAACATCCGATTATCGCTTAAGCACTGTAAGTAGGCTGTTTATGTTTTCTCTATGTAATTAGGCTGTTTATGTTTTCTTTATGTAAGTAGGCTGTTTATGTTTTCTCTATGTAAGTAGGCTGTTTATGTTTTCTTTATGTAAGTTTGCTGTTTATGTTTTCTTATTGGCAACGTTACGTAGCGCTCTGTATGAAAATCACTGGCTGTGCTGTGTGCAGTCTGTGGCTAGTTTGCATTGTTGTCTGCCATTGTAGTGTTAGGCAGCGGCAGCTGGATGTGAACAGCGCGTAGCGTTGCGCAGTTAGAGGTGAGCCGCCAGCAGTGGTGGATGTGAGGAGAGAGATGGCGGAGTTTTGAAATTACATTTATTATGACTTGTGATGATATTAAGGTAAATACATTGTTTGTTCTCTCTATTAATATCTTTCATTTGCTAACTATCTCTATCAGTAGTTAGTGCCTTCCGTAGTTTGAATCTTTTATTTAGCTGGCAGTAGTGGCGCTCGCTGTATTGCAGTAGTTCGAGTAACGAAGATTTTTTTGAGGTAAGTGATTTCTGAAAGGTATAGTTTAATGTTACTCAGGGCCATTCTTTTGCAGGGATCTTTGATAGTCAGATTGCGTTGCGCTAAAAATATTGTGTGTCAGTTTAAGCACAGTTTTGTATAAATTGTTCTAAGGGGACGTTTCAGCACGTGTGTCTGTATTAACACTTAAACATTGCGTGTTCACATTACTCGAAAACAAAAAAGTATCCAGCATCTCGTATGTAGAGAAGAATATTGATGCATTAAAACAGCGGCTCGATTTGGCGACCATGAACGTTGTTACACACACTGTACCTACGAAGCGTGTTCTGGTACACACTTCCCGTCCCACGTGGTGTGTCTTCAGTTTCTAGTGCAGCGGCCAGAACTCGTCTCAGCAAATCTTCCTCTGTCTCTACAGGCGCCTCGTAAATTAAAGTTCTCAAGTCAGACGGTAGGTGACGTCAGGTGGCCGCCTCACGTAATACAGGTCATCACGTGAACCATATCGCATGCCAGGACAAGCAACTCTGCGACTTTTCTCTTGCCCTCAGCAGACGTGGATGCGTTACACATCTAAACTGAAACCGTCGTAGAACGGTTCCTCTTCAAAATATTATGTACTAACTCCCGTCCACAAGTTCTGGAAGTTTGTAACGGGAATTTCCCAACACCCTCTACAGGACCATCCTTTCTCCTTGTTGTTTTATAAGGGGTAGTCAAATCAAAACGAGACTGATGAAGGAAAATAACCGTTTATTATTTCAAAGTAATCACCATAACTGTTAATGCATTTATCCCACTGTGAGACAAGACGCTCAGGGCCTTCGTGGAAAAATGTCCGCAGTTGCCTACGGGAACATCGTTGTACCCAAGGGTGCAACTCTTCGTACGAAGAAAATCAACAGCCACAATTCTGTTTCTTCAAAGCTCCCAAAATATGGGGAACGCAGTGGGAGAGATCAGGGCTTTCTGAGATGATAGGGAAGAGTAAATGTATCGATCTGAGGATAACGGACCCTGGTCTGGAAACGACCGAGTCGAAAGCTATAACCAGTATCTCTAACAATGGATCTCTTTTTCTGCAAGCTCTCTGCTTCCCATATCTTGGGACGGAGTAGTATGGACGAAACCAAAAAAAAAATTAAAAATTCAATTATACATGGGGTCTAAAATGCTTATCTTATCACATATGAGCACCTGTCCGGTACAATAGATGTGTTTCACAAACTTGATTATGAAAAAGTTCTCATCGCTCTATCCATTTTACAGCCCATGTTTACTGGACATTTTTTTCTCGCTTTAGGTCAGGCTACAACCGTTCAAAGTATGGTAACCAGAGACCTTGCATTAGAAGGGGTTCACCGTCAGAGATATCAGAACGATTTACACTTGTCACTTTCCGCTCAAATTGATACATTTACCCTTCGCACATCATCCTTGGAAGTTTGTTACATCATCACGGAAATACCCTGTATAGAAGGAACACACACAGCTATCAACGGAGAACACACGTATAGAGATAACTACGTAAAAATTTTCAGTATTTATGCTTGACTGCACTCTGTTATAATTCTTGCATTTTAAGACCTTACCAGTGTTTTCTTCTGTGGTTTTCAGCTTGTAGTCATTGTCCATGACCTTATTCTATTGCTGAGCTTCAAAGTCATGTAATATAACTTTTTTTCAAATAAGCCAAGTCTGTCACAAGAAAACATGTTGTATGATGGTTGTTTCATAAGATTTTTAAAAGAATTTCCTTACAAAAACTGTTGTTATTTTACTCAAAGAGGAGAATTTTATATACAAACATACCAGGAATTGTGATTAAGTTATGTGTGTTGAATAGTGGTTTGTATGACTGCCAATTGTTTGTTCCCTTCACATGCATGACGATTTCTTTTTCTGCAGCTTTAGAATACCGAGAAGACATAGTTTTCATGATCCAAAGAATATATGCAAAAACTTATATATCCGTGATAAACAATTTTCTTCTAAGTGTAACCCAGCGAAAAATCTACACTGTGCGGCTGGTCCCAGTGGAGGTTCGAGTCCTCCCTCGGCCATGGGTGTATGTGTTTGTCCTTAGGATAATTTAGGTTAAGTAGTGTGTATGCTTAGGGACTGATGACCTTAGCAATTAAGTCCCATAAGATTTCACACACATGTTTGAAAAATCTACAGTGTACCTGAAACAACCTTGCAATATGAGGGCAGGACCACCCATTTTCTACACAGCTCCCATCTCCCCCCACGTGATTTCCATAGTTCTGAAGCTCAGAGCAAAGACATTCATGACAGTCGATTTGAAGAGGCGCACACCTGGGTACAGTCATGGTTCCGTACGCAACCGCAGAAATTTTTTCAAGACGGTACTGATAGTCTTGTCTCACATTGGAATAAGTGTATTACAGTTATGGTGATTACTTTTGAGATAATAATTCGGTGTACCTACTTTATTCCACCTGCCTCGTTTTCATTTTACTGCCCCTTACAGATATCGAGTTAGCGAAGTTTTATGACATTCTTCAGAGGAAAGCGATGTCCCTAAAATAGTGTTTTAAGTATAACCTCTTTTTAATAGCTATAGGTATCATTGCATCTGGAGTAAATAGTCCTGCTAACTGCTTTGTGAACAACTTTCCTGTTTCCAGTTCATCTTCCACTCCTGCAGCAAGTACCCACCAGCTGCAGATGACTATTAAGCAACAGGGAGGGTGGAAACAAAATACAGGTTTCAGTTTCTGTCACAAAATAAAGTATATGTGTTTTTTATTAATCAGTCTCTTGTTCCTTTCCATTTTCTAGAACTTGAACTGAGAGAGCCCGTTTTACACATTTCAAATAGTCGGTGAATTAATTGGGCCCCCATTTCGATCAGAAATGTCACTGTAGATCTGCAAACGTCCAAAGCTCTAAATATTTAAAAGCGTGTTACACAACCAATCTGGGGAACAGACTGAATGCGTCTGCTCCAGTTTCGTAGAGCTTTTAATTGGTCCAGCTTGACTGTGAATCTACAGTGTACAGGTCTGCTAGACCATTATACCGTAAGGTACAGAGTCTGCCATGAGGGCATGTGGTTGTCAACACCAGCGTCACAGCTGGCGAGTCACCAGGCAGCTTTCATGGTCTGACAACCATACAAACGTACAAAATGTGTTCCACACCCTGTGCGCCAACGTATTATACCCATCGTCTTCCACCAATGGAGGATTATTCAGTAGTCGTCCGCCAGCAACGAGACCATCTGAGACGCGAATAAAGAAATCCGTGTGGGCAATATTAAAGCTTTTCGCCACGGGTGGAGTAAATCATCACCTGGCTTCTTTAGGGACCCCACAGCTCTTCATAATTGCTTTCTTTTGTTAAACAAGAAACACTCTGCAAGTGATTTTTAGATATATGTTTAATAAAGTTTAAACGAGCAGAACAGTATTATGACTGTGTACACAAATGAGTCATATCAAAGAGAAACCCTCGGTGGCAGAAACTACCTACCAGATGTGTTCATAGTATACTATACTGAGCTGTGCGCGATTCTAATGGCATTCAAGGAGATAAGACGAGGAGAGGAGAACATGTTTTAGTGTCTGCTCCAGTTCCCATAACATTCTATAGGTTCTACAAAACTTGTCTTTGACTGAAAAGGCTACTCAGAAAATACAAGATACTTCCCGGTCGCAATAAGATAGTGGAAAGGTGATGGTATGCTGTTGGGTACACGGACATGTGGGAGTAAAGGGGAACGAGATAGCTGATGTAGTATTGCAGAAGACCTGTTGGAGTGACGGAGTTGAACAATGCGCCTTTCTCCTACAGTCTGTGAACTTGCTGCTGGGCCAGAAGGTCATGCACAAACGGGTGGAAGAGTGACTGGAGGTAAAAACAACAAACTGTGAGCTGTGGGGCCAACTACCGGCATTTGTCATTCCTCCTCCCAGGCACAAAGTCGGAACGAAGTCTTGCCCATTCGTCTTCATGTGTAACATAGCTCAAATGACTGACTCTTTGCTCCAGCCAGAGATACTCTCCATTTGTGAAATTCTTGTGAGTTGTCCAGGCTCCACAGTATAACCTTAGGTTGAAGTTATAAAGCATTGAACAGTGGCTGGTTCACCCCTTATTAGTCTAGCGATCGGTCAACCTCTGTTTCTGCTATGTCATTTCACACTGATGACTGCTCAGCAGAAATAAAGTAAGAGAAATTATGTCAATTATACTGGGTGATTATAATTAAGTTGAACTTTCAAACCACTGTAGAAATAGCACCACTGGTCAGAATGACGTCAAATTAAAACGGAACATTATTGGAGAAGGGGGGGGAGGACGTACGTTAGAATAATAATAAATAGTTACAAAATGTAGTAATAGATGGAGTTATAAGCATCATAATCTAATAGTGGTAAGCTACATATGACAAATGAATCATACAACAATGCCTACGGTGTTTGTTTGACGTTAAACAAACTGTTCCACTCAGTGTGCATGGGTGTACAGGTGTGATACTTTTAGTTACGTAAGCCAATCGAACAAGGCAGGGCCTAATCACATCGGATGGGAAAATGTAGTTTTTTTTGTCCTGAGGTCAAATACCGCATAAAAAGCATGAATCACATCGGTTTTTAATTGTCATGAGGCCAAAAACCGCATAAAAGCATGTCAAAATCAAACCGGATTGTTAATTGGCGCAAAACATTATCAGTATTCCGTCCATCGTTTTCTGCAACAAGTTGAAATCGAGAAACAGCATGTTCCACAACTGATACAAGTGTTTCCAGGATCACATTCAGAATGTCTTGTACAATGTGTGCCTTCAATGCAGATAAGTTTGCAGTTGTAACACTGAATACAACCTCTTTCTGGTAGACCCTCAGCCAGAAGTCACACGCATTAAGATCAGGTGATCGGGATGGCCAGGCTGTAGGGAAATGGTGACTGATAATTCTAGTATTTCGGAATTGGTACTTAAATTATAAAGCATTCTTGCCGACGGGTAAACAGCAGGTTAACAGCAAGCAACTCGTGCACATGGATAATTTAGAATGGATAGCAAAGAAGGATGTTCCGTAGTATTTTACGCACCGTGTGTCCAATGTTCGGACAATTGTCATTGCACTACACGTTTGCACTCCAACACTCGTCTCCGCCTGCATTGCTGTGGCCACTACTTCCACTGACATTGAATCAATTCGTTTCTTCCCTCTACCAGGTTGCACACCGGAAGAGCCCATCTTTTCGAATTTCCGAATCATTTTCTGCAGACCGACGGCAGTCATCGGACCAACGCCTTTTTTCAAACCCTTCAGTGTCCAGAAATTGTGCAGAGCGTCGTGTGCAGAGTCATCATTCTTGTAATACGGCTCTACAAGCAGAGCGCGATCCTGCAGTGAGACAGGCTTGGCGAACATCGCCGACGTGAAAGGAGGAAAAGCCGTGCACCCGGCGTAGTGTCTATACCAACTTCCATGGGTCGTGCGCATGACAGTTGTTTTCATTTACGTATTCTGACACATACAGCGCCATCAACTGATCAATTTTCCCAGTATTTTTTTTTCTGCCATACGTTTCCCCTACTCAGGAGGACGTTGTTATCAGGAGAAAGAAAACTGGCGTTCTACGGATCGGAGCATGGAATATCAGATCCCTTAATCGGGGAGGTAGGTTAGAAAATTTAAAAAGGGATATGGATAGGTTAAAGTTAGATATAGTGGAAATTAGTTAAGTTCGGTGGCAGGAGGAACAAGACATTTGGTCAAGTGAATACAGGTTTATAAATACCAAATCTAATAGGGATAATGCAGGAGTAGGTTTAATAATGAATAGAAAAATAGGAATACGGGTAAGCTACTACAAACAGCATAGCGAACCCATTACTCTCGTCAAGATAGATACCAAGCCCACGCCTACCACAGTAGTACAAGTTTATATGCCAACTAGCTCCGCAAATGACGAAGAAATTAATGAAATGTATGATGAGATAAAAGAAATTATTCAGATAGTGAAGGGAGACGAAAATTTAATAGTCACAGGTGACTGGAATTCGATAGTAGGGAAAGGAAGAGAAGGAAACGTACTAGTTGAATATGGAATGGGATGAAGGAATGGAAGAGAAACCCGCCTGGTAGAATTTTGCACAGAGCATAACTTAATCATAGCTAACACGTGGTTCTAGAATCATAAAAGAAGGTTGTATACATGGAAGAAACCTGGAGATATTTGAAGGTCTCAAATAGACTACATAATGGTAAGACAGAGATTCAGAAACCAGGTTTTAAATTGTAATACATTTCGAGGTGCAGACGTCGACTCTGACCACAATCTATTTGTTATGAACTGTACATTAAAACTGAAGTAACTGTAATAAGGTGGGAATTTGAGGAGATGTGACCTGGATAAACTGAAAGAAGCAAAGATTGTAGTGAGCTTCAGGGAGAGCGTTAGGGAACGATTGAAAAGAACGGAGGAAGCGAATGCAGTAGGAGAAGAATGGGTAGCTTTGAGAGGTGAAATAGTGAAGGTAGCAGAAGATCAAGTAGATAAAAAGACGAGGTCTAATAGAAATCCTAGGGTAACAGAAGAGTATATGAATTTAATTGATGAAAGGGGAAAATACAAAAATGTAGTAAATGAAGTAGGCAAAAAGGAGTACAAACATCTCAAAAATGAGTGCAAAATGGCTAGAGGACAGATGTAAGGATGTAGAGGCATATATCACTAGGGGTAAGATAGCTACTACCCACAGTAAAATTAATGACACCTTAGGAGAAAAGAGAACCACTTGCATGGATATCAAGAGCTCAGATGGAAACCCAGTTCTAAGCAAAGAAGGAAAAGCAGAAAGGTGGAAGGAGTATATAGAGGGTCTATACAAGGGTGATGTTCTTGAGGACAATATTATAAAAATGGAAGAGAATGTAGATGAAGATGAAATAGGAGATACGATACCGCGTGAAGAGTTTGACAGAGCACTGAAAGACCTAAGTCGAAACAAGGCCTCCGGAGGAGACAATATTCCATTAGAACTACTGACACCCTTGGGAGAGACAGGCCTCTACCATCCAGTGATCAAGATGTATGAGACAAGCGAAATACCCTCAGACTTCAAGAAGAATGTAATAATTCCAATCCCAAAGAAAGCAGGTGTTGACAGATGTGAAAATTACCGAACTATCAGTTTCATAAGCCACGGATGCAAAATACTAACACGAATCCTTTATAGATGGATGGAAAAACTGGTAGAAGCTGACCTCGGGGAAGATCAGTTTGGATTCCGTAGAAATGTTGGAACACATGAGGCAATACTGACCCTACGATGTATCTTAGGAGAAAGATTAAGGAAAGTCAAACCTACGTTTCTAGCATTTCTAGACTTAAAGAAAGCTTTTGACAATGTTGACTGGATTATTCTCTTTCAAATTCTGGAAGTGATAGGGGTAAAATACGGGGAGCGAAAGGCTATTTACAATTTGTACAGAAAACAGATAGCAGTTGTAAGAGTCGAGGGACATGAAAGGGAAGCAGTAGTTGGAAAGGGAGTGAGACAGGGTTGTAGCCTATCCCCGATGTTATTCAATCTGTATATAGGGTGAGTCACCTAACGTTACCGCTGGATATATTTCGTAAACCACATCAAATACTGACGAACCGATTCCATAGAACGAACGTGAGGAGAGAGGCTAGTGTAATTGTTTAATACAAACCATACAAATATGCACGGAAGTATGTTTTTAACACAAACCTACGTTTTTTTAAATGGAACCACGTTAGTTTTGTTAGCACATCTGAACATATAAACAAACACGTAATCATTGCCGTTTGTTGCATAGTAAAATGTTAATTACATCCGGAGATATTGTAACCTAAAGTTGACGCTTGAAACCTCCGACGTACAGTTGCGTAATGTAACAAACACGGGCCACAGTCGGCGAGCAGCATATGAAGGGACATATTTACAATGACGACCGTGTTTACGAGTGTGGCTGTAGTGCACTGTTGTGGTTTGGTCTAGCTGCCGCAGTGTCCGCATGTAGCGCTTGCTGCTATTGTTATTCTGCATTCGTCTCCGCACGCAGACCAACTGTAGTACACCGTCTTACCAGACGTCTGTGATAGTGTAGTGTTGTAGGAACTGTGACCATGGTGTATTCGAACTCTGAAAAGGCGGAGATGATACTCATCTATGGCGAGTGTCGACGAAATGCCGCTAAAGCCTGCAGTGTGTATGCAGAACGGTACCCGGACAGAGCATCCAATGTGCCGCACACTGCAAAACATCTACCGCCAACTGTATGCAACAGTATGGTCGTAGCACGCAAACGGGTCCGTAATAGGCCCGTTACAGGAGAAGCGGGTGCAGTTGGTGTGTTAGCTGCTGTTGCCATGAACCCACACATGAGTACACGGGACATTGCGAGAGCCGGTGGACTGAGTCAAAGTAGTGTCATGCGCATACTGCATCGTCACCGCTTTCACCGGTTTCATGTGTCGCTACATCAGCAATTACATGGTGATGACTTTAATCATCGAGTGCAATTCTATCAATGGGCATTAACAGAGAATGCGTTGCAGTTCTACCTGTTTACCGATGAAGCGGGTTTCACAAACCACGGGGCAGTGAATCTACGGAACATGCATTACTGGTCCGTGGACAATCCTCGCTGGCTCAGACAGGTAGAGCGACAGCGACCGTGGACAGTAATTGTATGGTGCGGAATCATTGGCGACCACCTCATTGGTCCTCACTTCATTGCAGGGGCCCAAACAGCTGCAACATACATCACGTTTCTACAGAATGATCTGCCAACGTTGCTCGAAAATGTCCCACTGGAAACGCGTCGACGTATGTGGTATCAGCATGATGGTGCACCTGCACATTCCGCAATTAACACTAGGCTGACCCTTGACAGGAAGTTGGACGGGCGTTTCATAGGATGTGGAGGACGCATAAATTGGCCAGACCGTTCTCCTGATCTTACATCTCTGGACTTCTTTCTGTAGGGTACGTTAAAGGAGAATGTGTACCGTGAATGTGCCTACAACCCCAGAGGATATGAAACAACCGATGTACTGCGGCGTGTACGACATTCATTACGCCAGAGATTGCAATTGTGTGCAGCAAATGATGTCCACCACATTGAACATCTATTGGCCTGACATGTCGGGACACGCTCTATTCCACTCCGTAATTGAAAACGGAAACCACGTGTGTACGTGTACCGCACCTCTCATGGTAATGTACATGTGCGTCAGTGAAAAAGACCAATAAAAAGGTGTTAGCATGTGGACGTAATGCGCTGTTCCAGTCTCTTCTGTACCTAAGGTCCATCACCGTTCCCTTTGGATCCCTACGTAATTCGGTGCTCTCCGATACACACGATCGAACAGCGGAGGAGTGGTACTCAAGCGTCAACTTAAGGTTACAGTATCTCCGGATGTGATTAACATTTTACAATGCAACAAACGGCAATGATTACGTATTTGTTTATATGTTCAGATGTGCTAACATTACTAACGGGGTTCAATTTAAAAAACGTAGTTTTGTGTTAAAAAAGATACTTCCGTGCATTTTTTTATGGTTTGTATTAACCAATTACACTAGCCCCTCTCCTCACGTTCGGTCTGTGGAATCGATTCGTCAGTATTGGATGTGGTTTACTAAATATATCTAGCGGTAATGTTAGGTGACTCACCCTGTATTGAGCAAGCAGTGAAGGAAACAAAAGAAAAATTCGGAGTAGGTATTAAAATCCATGGAGAAGAAATAAAAACTTTGAGGTTCGTCGATGACATTGTGATTCTGTCAGAGACAGCAAAGGAGTTAGAAGAGCAGTTGAACGGAATGGATAGTGTTTTGAAAGGAGGATATAAGATGAACATCAACAAAAGCAAAACGAGGTTAATGGAATGTAGTCGAATTAAAGTGGGTGATGGTTCGAGAATTAGTTTAGGAAATGAGACGCTTAAAGTTAAAATGAGTTTTGCTATTTGGGGAGTAAAATAACTGATCATGGTCGAAGTAGAGAGGATATAAAATGAAGACTGGCAATGGCAAGGAAAGCGATTCTGAAGAAGAGAAATTTGTTAACATCGAGTACAGATTTAAGTGAACGGAAGTCGTCTCTGAAAGTATTTGTATGGGGTGTAGCCATGTATGGAAGTGAAAAGTGTACGATAAACAGTTTGGACAAGAAGAGAATAGAAGCTTTCGAAATATGGTGCTACAGAAGAATTCTGAACGTTAGATGGGTATATCACATAACTAACGAGGAGATATTGAACAGAATTGGAAGGAAGAGGAATTTGTGTCACAACTTGACTAGAAGAAGGGATCGGTTGGTAGGACAGATTCTGAGGCATCAAGGGAGCACCAATTTAGTATTGGAGGGCAGCGTGGAAGGTATAAATCGTAGAGGGAGACCAAGAGATGAATACACTAAGCATATTCAGAAGGATGTAGGTTGCAGTAGGTACTGGGAGATGAAGTAGCTTGCACAGGATAGAGTAGCATGGAGAGTTGCATCAAACCAGTCTTTGGACTGAAGACCCCAGCAACTACGTTTCCCCTCTTCTATAATATTCCGTTGCAATTTCACGTCGTTGTGACCAGTGGTGCTATTTCTACAGCGTTTTGAAAGTTTAACTTTAATTATAATCATCCTGAACATAAAATTTTAGTGTCAGTTGATATTAATAACAGTCACAGGAAAGCCTTGTGTTAAAAATTCGGCTCGACTTTATTCTCTTCATTCATATGTAGAGTAATGCCAATAGCAGGCATCAATGTGGACCGATGAGGTTGTTGGAGAGATAGTATAGTGTTCTGGAAGCCAAGCAGTAGAGTTACTCAATCAGAGAATCAGTCAACTGATCCACAGGTGGGAGACATATGTCTTTTATATTCTTGTAATGGTGATAATTTTACCTTTACGAGCAACAGTCACATATAATTAGGCTTGGAACTTTATTCAACAATACAGCAGTGTAAAGATTTATGGTGTCAGTTAGTAATTGAGGAAACCTTGCATCCTTTCATAATCTGTGGTAGATTTGCTTGTTTTTACGAAAAACTACATATGTACACAAGTATTCCTGGAAATTGTGGATGCTGTTAGAATTTCTTTTGTATTGCTGCCTCACTGTCATTGTATAATCTTTAGATCCTAAGCTGCAGAGTTTTTGCTGAGGTTTTCTTTTTCGCACTGTGTGCATCCTATGAGCAAGGACTGGGAGAAGACCGCAGCACGAGGCACAAAAAACAGATATGAAGATTCTGCAATAATATTTTAGTAGCTAGACACAATAACTCTTAACATTAATTGTTATAGGCCATACACATTATTTCTGTATTTTTTGCTACATCTCACATAATAACTGACACTCCTCAGACTGTGTTGTACAATTTAGGACACATACTTAGTACAATTTACAAAAAAAAATTACACTGATAATACATACTTTTAAAACAGTGCCTTCCATCCAACTCCTGAAAAAATTGAAAAGTAGTATAAATATATAAAGTCAACAATTTGTGTATTAAGTAAATATGAATATACAAACATAAATGGTAAATGTACATGAGAATAATATACACTGCAGACAAAAATGGAGAATCCAGAAGACATGATATGATGTCCCTGTCACTATGTAGAGTACACTCTAGCGGTAGCTACATAAATGTCTTGGAGTTGCAATTTTCTGTGGCAGGTAGAGTGGCCAAAAAAGTGCATTAGTGTTCTTCGTGTTTGGTGTTGTTACCAGTCCTGGGGGGGTATACAAGGGGCGAGAAAAGCGCCGGGCGTCGAGTGATCATTCTGGTTGCAGTAACAGCCCTTTGTCCAGGCATAAGAACCTGCGAACATGCAGGCGAGCAAGCTACCTATCAAATACTGCTGTCAGGTCTGTAGTATTACTGGCACATCAGTTCACCACAGTAGCCAGCTTAATTTGTTGATTGCATAGCCCTTTACTGCACTGTCTTTGTAACCTATCTGACTGAAGATGGGACCCTGTTACAAAGAGCTAGGTGGAGCCAGTACAAATACTTGCTAGTCAAACCCAAATAGTACCCTGTCTTCAACAATTGCTGACATCAGCACCAGCTAGTGTGTGTAGACTCCCAAACAGTAGTTGCTACCTCAGTATAGCACATTATAGGGAGCTCAGTTTGTGGGAGTGTGGGCTTTCAGGGATGCGACTGACGGCTGTTTCAGTTCCATGTGGCCTGCTCAACTTCAATGTGCAGCTACATCAACAGCAATCTACTAGTTAACAAGCCACTGCTAGGCGTGATGGTTCCAGAGCTCCACCCAGTATCACAAACAGGGGTCCAACTTAAGGATGACTACAAGGCGTTCCAGGTAAGAGGGGTCCAACTTAAGGATGACTACAAGGAGTCCTGGGTTCAATAAATGTGTATGCCACATGGCTAACCAAATGCTGGAGTTTGTGGCTGCCCGACAGAGATGCCTCCTAGCTGCCAGATGTCAGTCTTGCATCTGCAAAGCCATAACAGAGACAGCTACTTCACTGAAGCAGCCGTCAGCCACATCCCTCAAAGCCCACACTGCAACAAACTGAGCTCCCCATTATGTGCTATACTGAGGTAGCAACTACTGTTTGGGAGTCTACATACACTAGTGGGTCGATGCCATCATCCTCTGTACAAGTGTCGCACTGAATAAAGAATGTTATTAATGATTGATCTCTTCACATTTTGGGAGCTGTTAGTACACAAGCCAGCATCCTGCATGCTCGTAGGTAAAGCACATTTTGATTCTCGAAACGAGGGCAGATCACGTCTCAACCTGCTGCACTAACGCGATCCCTGGCTTTAAATACCACAGTTTCAGACATCTCGTCCTAAGTGTACGGTCATTCCGTGCACATCACCAATACCGGTGGAATGACGGTCTCGGTAGTTGCAGGTTAACTGTGCTGGTAAACGGTGATGTGCTGCTTGCTGCCGGTTTGAGTACATCATCCGCCTGCTGGCTGTGGGTGGACTTCATACCTCTACGCTGTCGCCACCGTCGGGTCACCGCCGTGACTGATGCCGTCCTACTGGCCCTGGTTCAAACCGACTCATAGCAAGCTGCTATCTCCCACTTGCCTGCAGGGCACCTACCACTTCCAGGCACTACGTGCACTGGCTTCCGGGCTGTACGCCGTGTGTGCTGAGGCAGCCTCAGGCTTCTGCCTTCATGACAGCTGCCATGAGGAAGACGCCGCGGTTGTAGGTCTAAGCACACGCTCACCCTCGGCACCGCCGCATCCCCAGACTCGCGCGTCCACCTACCACCCACTGCTGTCTACTACCGCACCCCGTGCTGCCTCCCTGTCAGCCAGTGCACCTGACCTGGCACAAGCTATGCAAGCTGTCAGACTGCTGTATATAGCATTCCTCACTGACACTTAAGCGAGCAGCTTGGTTCGTACACTGAGTGCTCCACAAGACAGTATACATTGTAGCGATCACATTAATAAAATGTTATTGCAGGTGTCACCTTGTCACTGACACTTTCAGTCATAGAATGAGACACTCATCAGCCGACGGAGGTCGGCCTGTAACACTTGTAACGTTGTCGCCGCGCCTGTCCGATGACACCCACTGATCTGACCTTACAGGTGATAGAACTGGTGTTAAGAAGAGGCTTTGTTCCACCTGACACGAAAGTACTTGTGTACAGCTGTGGGCCTCTCGACACCCGCCAGCACTAAAATTGGCATTCAGAAGTGGTGTGCACAACAATTGACCCCGTCACAACAGTTTGTCACATCGGCATCGCTGCAATAAGATTTGCTAGTCTTGCACCTTGCTTTTAAAAATGAAGGTTGGTGAATGAGAATTTTTATCTTGTAGTTGGTCTTTTTGTTTCATAGTATAATTTTTTGCGATGGTAAATCGGAGAGACGCTTAATTTAATCTAAAGTCCACGTATTTTTGCTCGGAATTCGTGCTGAAATGTCACGTAAGGCTAGACTGGAGAATCCTTCAGATCTGGCCACGGCTGTAACAGCGGTGCATTCAGGGGAGACAGATGTAGCGACCAAGGGCCGTGATGGCCGTGAGGTGTTTGTAAAGTGTCACAGGTGTGAGCGTGATGGGCATCTCCACAAACGGTGTCTTCAGAGTGCTACGAATGTGAGCAAGTGGACCACAAAGCACGGAAATGCTGGATTAAGAAGTGAAAGAATCGATCACGAGAGAAGGGCTCGTTAAACACGAACGGCAAAGTATCAGCTGCCGGAAGGCGTTCCCAATAAAATGTGATAATTGCACAGATAGATGCGGAGATGGACTGCTGCTTGTCTGCCTTTGTTGGTGTCAGGGAACAGAGATTTTTAATGGGCATTGGGCTCATGTATTAGACGTCGCACTAGATCCATGAGTAGAAAGACACTACGAGGTCCTCTTCATAGATTCTTTCTGTAGGTAACTATGATATAGATTCATGGGAAACAACACAGGTCAAGATTACCATTGGGACTAAGACTATTTATGAACAAATGGTGGTGTTGCCACAAGTGGGGCAAGGGTATTCTGTGATTCTCGGGTATGATTATCATTTTAAACATCATGCCAAAATCTGAGTTTCTCAGCATGCAGTTGAACTTGGAGGAAGTCATCGTCAACCACTGGTAATATGGAGGGAAAAAGCAGTGATTTCGAGAAAAAGTAAAAATGACGCAGAAACACGGTAAGTAATTTGCACTCCAACTTTATAAAGAAAACGTTGTTTCTAATCTAAAGCAGCCAATAACGTACAATCATATGTATGCAATTTGGAGAATAACCACGGAAGATGCTTTACGAATCAAAGCAAAAGGCGTCTACTGTAAAATTCTCTTCAATTAAATTGCAGCAAGTTTAAGAGGAAAAACGAATAATGACTGACAGAAAAATTAGTTTGCATGTCCATGGGTACAGACTTACGAGGCTGAACCACGGGAGAACAATGAGCATTTTGATACAGTGAATTGATTTGTCCACAGAAGCGTAGTGCACATAAGTAGCCTAAATGGGGAATATCCATTTTTTCCATGTGCCTCTATATTTAACTCCAGTTGTTCATAATAATTCTTGTTAAGACAAAAAAAACTATCACATCGTTAAAATTTTTAAAAGGATTCTTATGATTAGATATAAATTGTTTAAAACGTTCCTTTTTATTATTACATATATTTCCATCATAAGTTCTAGTACATTCTTTACAAATGTATGGGAGCTTATTCTTGGAGTATGTGTGTGAATAAAAATTATCGACGTCCTCACTTCAAGTTTCTTACACTTCTTCCACTCCTCCATTTATTAAGACTATTTTTCATTTGACTGATAAAATTTTTTATGAATAAATGAATCTACTTTCTTGTTGCTGTGCAAGATAGCTGTGTAGATAAAATATTTATACTCTTATTTTTCCTTTGTCACTAGCATTCCAACTATGTATTTTTTATTTCACATACACAGTTTGTGAAAAGCATATTGTGATATATAATGACACACTCTTAATGTAATTACCGATGGAGTTCTTGGTGCCAAATATTTAGCACCTGAATAATTAAAAGATTGCTATAGAACTTTAGTGGTCAGCATCATGGCAACTGAAAAAGAAATGTTAATTTGCTATGGTAATTTCATACTATATGAATGGAGGCAACCAATGCAGTTGTCACTAGTATGATGATTAGTTTAGAATTTATTCAAGAGAAGTATTATGAATTATGTTTTTCTTCTTGGTTTCAAGACATTTGGGTACTACTGTTTAATAAAAAAAGATGTTTTAATTACAAACGACATTTTTAGCTTTACTCATTTTGGAATTTCATGGTTTGCACTCCCAGACCCTGGAAAATTAAAAAAATTCTAAATCATTTGTTGGAGTCCTTAAACAGTTACTGCCTTGAATAAAAAGAAATCAAATACAACGATCCTCTTGCTTTATAATATGAATATATCCAAAATGAAATCAAAGAACTAACTCCAAATAATTTAGTACAAAACACTTGGATTTTATTGTGTAAGAAATTTCAAACAAACTTATAATGAGTCTGAGAACTAAAGTAGCTATTGAAGTTAAAGTTTACTATATTGCGTTTTAAGAAATATTTCGTGATTATGCTGACTATGTAAAATAATATAAAGCTATAGAATTAAAAAATAAAACCAACAACTACAGCTACAATTGGAAGAAAAGGAAACACAATGTTTAAAATTAAAAGATGTAATATCTGATGTAGCAGAGATGAAGAAAGAACAAATTATATACATTGCCACATCAAAGCACTATGCCAAGAAAAGTTATTTCAAAGGTGGTGGCGTATTATCTGAAAATCATCTTTCATATAAAGACTGTCCAGTTATAATAGTGGAAGACCTAAAGAAGATAAAGTATTTTATGACAGGAAATATAAATGTATTGGTTACAAATTAACAGAAAAAAGATTAACATTTATTTTAGTGTACACAGAGTAGATGAAAGAAAAGAAATATATAGTATGCACTTCAACAGTCTACCTTACTTCATTGTAAAGTTATGTGAACGAACCAATGAAATTGTTGATGAAGTAAATGAGGAGAGAAAAAAATTTTATGACTAAATGAAGACTGTTCCTGTTGTAGAATTTTAATTTACTAATGTTTCTCATTCTATACAAATGGAGGCGCTTATTGATCTAGAGAATAATAAGCTCCTTTATAACCAAAAAATATTTTAATAATTATTGGTGAAAAGAATTATCTGTGGTTTTATGCAAATCAACTTTTGATCTGTTAGGATAATTCCACCAATCGATGCAATTAAAGATCACGTTAATCAAAAATATTGTAAAAGATACGAAATTTTTGGTAGTGGTCAAATGGTGCTGCCAAAATACATATGCAAAATTCAAATAAATTTATCAACGAACCTGCTTTATATTCTTTGGTTATGAAATCTAAGACGCCTTTTGCAGTAGATTTTCAAGACTGGATTTATGAAGAAGTTTTACCAGCCACTCGAAAACATGGAGGATATAAAATAAAGATTGATGTAAAACACCTTTATGAAAGTCAAATAAATCATTTAAAAGAACTGAATAAAATTAAGGATTATTATATAAAGAAATCAAATGAAACATACTGTAGAATTTCTGTAAATTTGCATGAAAGAAATGAGCAATAAAAACATTATTGTCCAATGTTGTTCCACTATAGAATGTTCAAATTTAAGACCAACTTTCGATGTTTTAAGACTAAGTAATTTTATTTATGAATACTATGTTATTTGTGCACAATTTAAAAATGTACAAAGACAAATAGATATAGTCAGAATAGTAAACCAAAACAGCGAACAAATTTTAAGAATTAATTATGTGGCAAATTCAATAAATTTATATCACCCAAGAGAAAGAATCATTAAGAATTGTTTGCTATCGAAATTATTTCCATACTTTGGGTAACGCCGGCCGCGGTGGTCTAGCAGTTCTGGCGCTGCAGTCCGGAACCGTGGGACTGCTACGGTCGCAGGTTCGAATCCTGCCTCGGGCATGGGTGTGTGTGATGTCCTTAGGTTAGTTAGTTTTAAGTAGTTCTAAGTTCTAGGGGACTTATGACCTAAGATGTTGCGTCCCATAGTGCTCAGAGCCATTTTTTACTTTGGGTAACTTTACACAAGAGCAACTGATTAATGATATGATGAATCTTGGCGCAGCCTAAGACTGCTTTAGCTGTCGCTCATCAAATTGAATTAATATAAAAACAGAAAACGTCAACCTTTCGATGGTCAGCTTTTCCGACCATCATTTTTTATGGAATTTCAGAGTGGAAAATTCCCCCTCTGCAGATTATAAACTAATAAACGTCAGTGTTGTAATGTTTGCTACTCTGATGCTCTGCACCGAGTCTGTTCGTCCCCTCACTAAAATTCAACTTTCTGTATCGAATTCCAGCAACAGATAAAGCAGTCTTACACTATGTTCAGGGTTTTATGAGGCAGAACTCTGCAAAATTAAAAGGGCTTCGCACTTTATGCAGTTTTGGAATTTCAGATGATCTGAGCATATCCTCTGAAAAATTATACCAAATTAAAGGAATTTTAGAGGTGTGGAACATCACCTCTGCCGATTTTAAAATATGCAAAGGAAATTATGTTCAGAATTCTAGAGATTAAATATCTTAACCCTGCACATAGAATTTAGTGCTTTATCCATTATAAAATTGCAGGGCCTACGAGCGTAGACCCTGAAAATACGTTCCTGGGCTTCGCCGGGCGTGAAGACATTAAAAAGAGCTTTGTGCTTTAATCATTATGAAATCAACGATAGTTAAAGGAGTGGCTACTGAAGCAGCCTTTCTGGCTTCGCAACGCACTCAGAAGACTGCTTTGGAAGTCATCATTCTTAGACTGCGTTCAGAGTCCATGGTTATGGACCTTGCAAAATTAAAAAGAATTTCACGCTTTTTTTCATTTTCAGAACTCCACGCTTGAAATATTTACCATCTGCAGATATACCTAAATCTTTAAATAATTTTATGTAATTTCTTTATGAAAATCAGTGTAAATGATTACCACACTGAAAAATGAAAGAGAAATTAATGTCTGACGTTTACAGATAAGGATATAAAAACGTCTTAATCACTAACGATTTTCTAGTGTTTTCATATGGGATTCCAGAGGGGAATAATTACCCCTGTGCAAATTTGAAACAATTTAAAAAAGATTATGTACAATTTGTTAGAGATAATGACAGTCCCTTCATCGAAATTTAGTGGACGGATTTTAGAACCGCTGGACTTTAAAACATAAAGAAACTGAGATAGAGTTAGAAAATTTGAAGAGGGAAGAATTGTTCCCCTTAAGGGGTAATGAAATATGAGAATTTTGATAATTTTTTACAGATGTATTAGAATGATCTCTCTTAAATCAAGTCGATTGTAGACCACATCAATAACAAGCTTACATATAACAATAAAAAAGTTTTTATGATAATTTATAAAGAGAATAATCCATGGTTTAAAGGAACAGACATAGATAGAATTTTAGAATATAAAGGCCTAGAGGTGCAATTTATAATTACATAGTCAAAAAGACACAAAAATATATACTGAATTAGGCATCAGTCAATCACCAACACTTTGTAATTGTATGCAACTAAACACCGTTTTTATGAATGAATCAGCTCTATTCAAACTTATATTTAAATCTTAAGTGCCCACAGCTGAAGAACACTCAGATTGGGTTACTGAACAAGTTTTACCTACAATAAGGAAATATGGCGGATATAAACTACAATCAACAATTGAAAATTTACATGAACAAATTGAAGATCTACAAATTGATAAAGGAATGGCTACTTGTGTTCTAAATAAAAGAAGAGAAGATGTTCAAAACTTAAGACAACAAATTAATCAGGAAGATGAATTAATACGAGAAATACAACAACATGTAATTACATCAACTAAAGATACTAATTTGAGACATATGTTTGTCTCTCTAAAATTATTTGATGATGATTCTGACTACGATGTCTTTCGAATAGAAACAAGAAATTTACATGGACACCTACAGGGAATGTAGACAGACATCCAAATTGTGAAGAAAGTTTGAGACTTGACTTCGATCCTAACTCAATTACTTTCTACCTAAGAATGACATAAAATTTGAGGATTGTCTGTCATCTCAACTATTTCAATACTTTGAATAATTATGCTAAAGAACAATTGATGAATGATATAATTACGCTTCATCAGACTGAATTGATTTAATTTTTGGTAGCAGTGAAATGGCGCTACCAAAATATATGCAAAAGTCATCTTTTGTAGCAGTCGGATTTTTCGTCCACTAAAGCAGTCTAAGACAGCTTGAGCTGTCACTGAATTGATATAATTTCTTGACTCTGAATGGGTCGTATTAAAGAAGACATACTCAGAATATTGGCGGAGCCAGAAAGGCTACTTCAGCTGCTGATGCTTTGCCATTTGCCAGTATTAGTCTGCATCATAAGAATCTAATTATTCCTTTGAAGATATTTCTAGACCTCTACCCAATGCAGGTCTAACTTATAACGAAAAAGAACAATTTTATCCGGAAAATATCGTTGACCTTAAGAGGCAACGAAAAATCGGCTCTATTCAAACTTACTTCTAAAATTTTAAATATTCTTTTTGGCTGTTAAAAATTATTACTAGCAAATGGACTCGATTGTACATCCCATCAACAAAAAGCTTACATGCAACCATAAGCAACTGTTCATGATTACTGATGAGAAGAATAATCTTTTGTTTTATTCAAATCAAGTTGCTGATCTTCTAGGATATGGATGTCCTAGGAATGCAATTGAAGATCATGTTATGTTATGTTAAGTTATGTTAACCTAGAAACGATGGAGAGGCTCCATCCCTGCCGCAGCCGTAGTGGTCTGCAACCCCATGACGAATACCGCAGTCCACTCCACCCCTCTGCCTCCCCGCACTGAACCCAGGGTTATTATGCACTTCGGCCCCTGGTGGACCTCCCAGGGAACGTCTCATTACGAGACGAGTGTAGCCCCTGTGTTTGCGTGGTAGAGTAATGGTGGTGTACACATATGTGGAGAACTTGTTTGCACAGCAATCGCCGACAGAGAGTGGCTGAGGCGCAATAAGGGAAACCAATCCGCATTTTCCGAGGCGGAAGGACAGCAACCTAAAAACCATCCACAGACTGACCGGCTCAACATACCTCGACACACATCCGCCAGGCGGATTGGTGTTGGGGACCGGCGCTCCTTCCTGCCCGGAAAGCCATGTATTACAGCACATGGCCAACCAGGTGGGCCAAAAATAATGTTAAACAAAAATACTGTAAATATTTGGAAAAATGTGGTAGCACTGAATGATGCTACCTAAATATACACAAAATTCAACGAAATATATCAGTTAACCTGGCTTATATTCCTTATGTATGAAATCCAAGATGCCTTTTGCAGAAGAATTTCCAGATTGGATTTATGAAGAAGTTTTACCTTCAGTTTGAAAACAAGGAGAATATATTATTAAAAAAGAAATAAAAGAGATGTATGAAGGTCAAATAAATCAATAAAATTAAGGATAACCATATAAAAATCAGATGAAATACATGATAGAAGTGAAGAAATTTGAAGTGAAAGAAATGAACAAATAAATACATTATTACCCATGTTTTTCCTCAAACAGTTAATGAACATTTAAGACAAACATTTACTCTTTTGAAATTACTTGATGATGAATGTGAATATTATTACTAAGCGATTAGGACACAGAGGAAAATTTACGAAAACAGATATATAGAATCGAAAATCGACAACAAAACTGTGAAGAACTCTGAAGACTGAATTATGTTCCTAACTCTGTCAATTTGTACCAAAGGATGAAAGAAACTTTAAGAATAATTTGTTGGCACATCTACTTTGATATTTTGAATAAATATACTCAAGAAGATTTGATTAATGATACAATGAATCTTCATCAGACTGACAGTCTAAGACTGACAACTGGCAAAGCAGCAGCAGCTGAATTCATGTAATTTTTGGTAGTCCCACTTCAGGACTATCAACATATATACAAAATTTCTTTTTCAGCTGTTGGATTTTTCATCTGCTGAATTAATATAATTAATTGACCCCAAATGGGTGTTATTAAAGGAGATGCAGTCTAAAGACTTAATTTCAGCCACCAGTATTAGTCTGTGTCAGAGGAATCTAATTATTCCTGTGAGGAGTTTCATAAAATTAATTTTTCTTTATTTACCCAAGTTTTGTGTGAATTATCAAATCCCAACCACTTAACATGAACTTTATCCCCTTTTTTCCAAATACTTTTTCAATGCGATACACATCTGCATATTTTGTCTTCTGTAGTTCATAATAATAAAAATTCCCTTTTACTTCTTCTGTGTCTAAAGCTTTTAATTTATAAGTGATTGGGTTTTAATGAATAACAGATTCAATTTCAAAAATTTCTGTTGACCAGTTGGCAGTATATCCTTTGTCAAAATGTTCTTTAAGTTTACTAATCCTGACTTTATCACCTATTTTAAATTTGGGTTTATTATTAGGCACAATGCAGCCCATTTTTAAATTTTGTTCATTAAATTCTATTGGCTTCATTTTTATTGTTGAATTTTTTGTGTTATTGTATTTATCAACTAGACTTTTAACTAAGTCAACTCATTTGTAATCTCCTCGAAGTGCAAATTTCCTCCACATCTTCTCTATCAGTGTTCTGTTAAATCTTTCAACAATGGATATTTCTAATTCTGTAAAAAAATAATAGTGATTAATGTTGTATTTTTCATCAGTTCTTTAAAGTCATTATTGTAGTATTCTTGTCTTTTATCTGTTTGCTGTATTTTTGTCTTTCTAGCGCTGAATATCTTTTTGAAAGAATGAACTCCATTCTTACCTATTTTGTCCTTAATGGGAACAGCCGAAGCAAATTTCGAAAAGACGTCGATAATAATTAATAAATATTTGAATGCTTAGTCTGTCGTTGACTCATACACCATTCCAAAAATGGAAGAGATCACTTCAAATAGATAGAGTCAAAGTGTTTGCGAAAGTTGACATTTATTACATCTGCCTCCAGCTTCCTTTAGATGCAGCCTCCAGGGAAGTGTTGGTGATAAATTTACCTTTTGGCCTTTTCCAATAAATCGCCTTCCGTTTGGCATAGCAATTTCACTGGCAATATTTCAACGATACCTTGAACACTTCCTGCTAAAGTGTCTAGGAACTGCTAAATATCTGTACAGTCACTAGAGCTGTTTCCTTCGTGCGGAAAGAGCAGTTAGTTGTAAAGACGTCCAGACACCAAGGCGAAACTTCATATTTTCGCAGACGTGAGACAATAACTGGTGGACTTGGGGTCATCTCCCACAGTACAACACTTCAGCAGCACCTGCACGCAGACAACAGCGTCTTGTCTTTCTCCGGCTATATCGGTAATGTTGCGCAGCTTCGGCAAATTCAGAACCCAATCAATTTCTTTCACGATCATCTTATTTCATACCAGCCTTTTACTCACAGTTGTCACTCCCAGTGTCCATCGCATGCGTAATTATATCTTGATGAAAGTACCAACGAGTGGAACGATACAGCACAGTGTGCTTGCTAGAATGGCTTCCTTCCACTCACAGCAGCCAGTCTCATTTACACGTAAATTCGAGTTATGTTCCCCAAGTCTATTGCCAACCAACGTAAGTCCGTGTTAATAAAATGTCACACAGTTCAAGTTTATGTTTATATGTTTGTTCTCTCTCGACCTTGACATCAGTTGATAAATCTCTTGGTGATGCTGTAGATCCTTGTTATTAATTTTTCAGTGACACCCATTCTCATTCCCTACGATCTCATTTATTTTGCTGTGGGTTTGAAGAAATTAAATTAATTTTATGTCTAGTTAACCAATTCAGGATTGATGCACACAGGGGTCACTGTTTAATGTCAGATTTCCTTGTGCCATTGGTAAATGTGGCACCTCTTCGATATGGTGGTTACGACATTTTAGTCGTTGGGCAGACGGAGAACTGCCGCAGCATCGCCAGATGACATACCTCGCTGCGCGTGCAGCAGTGAGCCCTTTGATATGTCACAGGTGATCATCCCTAAGCGATTCAACTATTTGTGTCTGAGTGAGTTCGAGCTTACGTGCAGGTCTTGTGCAGGTCTTGTGCACGTGGGGCTCGATTTTCGAGTCTTGCGTTTCGTGGGTGGCACTTCTTTGCAATGCTTTAGACAATTGTATGTTTACATTGAGATAAGGTTAATTATTTTATTTATTGGTATCACGGTGTGCGCTGATTCATTGCAAAATACAGTACAAAATAGACTAACGTATTGCGTTGCAAGTAAAGTAGTACAAGCTTCTGAAGTATGGTGCTACCAGTAAATAACCTACATTTTCTGTAGTGAATAAAGTCTTTAAGAAAAAAAGAAGGGATGAAAGAAAAGAAACACAAATTATAAATAGGTTTAGCTTGGTTACAACTAGGACAAAAATTTTAGAACTTCTACGTTTACAGTAGGTCACATTAACAAAGGGTGTTCGAAATTTTCATTGCTTGGTTGGATGCAAGTTTTTTCACGCACACGCTCGAATGTACCCTCCGTCATCTGGTGACGCCACATGATTTACATCTGTCACCTACTTTTGGGTTATTTGCCGACATTTACGGCCCTATGTGTCTTAGTCTCAATCACTTGTCGCAGGGTCATCTGCGACGATTCGGGGGCTTTTAAACGTTAATAAGACTCTGGAGCTTTATGGAGCTTGAAGCCTAAACTGAATGACATTTAACTCTATGTACACATGCCCAATTTTATGATCCCTACTAGAGCCTTCAGACTGCCATTGATTGTGGGTGGCAATTTCTTGTTTACATTAATACCTATTTGAACTATTTACTTTTCTAGCGTACCTCATTCACTCATGGAAGCACTACTATGACCAGATTTTATTAACTAATTTAAAATCCAATCGCAAATTCAGACAAAAGGGGAAATTTCAAACCCAGTGACCGCAGTCACGATCGATTGAGTCGAAAAAGGCAAAACGCGAATTTTCCCTGTTAAATTAACTTTTCTGGACATTGTAGACCCAAGGAGAAGTTGCAAAAGTATAGGACATTGGAAGGTGAGGTCAGAATAAATTTGTGATTCCCATAAAGCATATGATTAAGATACTTTCAAGATGACATAGACTGTTAAAAGATGACAAAAGCTTTTCTTCTCAAATTTGCTCCATGGTCACGCTGTCACAGAAGGACAGTTTTTCTCTCTGCCCTCGAGTTGGCGTCACAATCCAGTACCCGGTCTCAGAGCTGAGATGACGCTCCGTCCTCCACCCGCCACAAGGAGGCAGCGGCAGAGGTCAGCGCAGTCCAGTCTCCCCGTGAGGTTTGCTACACGGACTGTGTTTCAGATGTGTAGGCCGTCCAGCCAGGTACCAAAGCTAACGGAGATATGATCACCAGCCCACCGCCAGGCGGCCTCTCGTCACGTCCGCTTCTTGTTGACGATCGCGAAGTCTGGCGCGGAGGTCTGCCGCCGCCTTAACCTCCAGGATATTATGAACTCCATCACCTTGCAGTCAGCCATGCTCACCTTAACGGCGGTATCCATTTGGTCTCACCGTGAGAACATGTACCTGATAACCGCAGGTACCGTGACAACTTGCCCCATTTGAAGTCTGCACTTCGACCCGGAAACAAACAGCACTCAGTGGCGATTTAGGCAATCTTTCCAAGAGTGTCGTTCTTTGCAGAGAGTTTCGGTTACTGTCGCAGACGACCAATTTTACACCGAGGCACTCACAGGGAGACAGCAGGCAACGATCCCTATCTTTACTGGACGTGAACTATCTGTCCTACACAAAAGTCTACATTATATTTTTCAGTGAGCTAATTATTCGAGTGTCATTTTCCTGAGCCACTTAATTTCAACTCCAGAACGATTTTTTTCTAAAATAGTCGGTCCTACTTACTTTCCTGTTTTGCCTAGTCAGAGCTGATTACTCACTTTCATTAGTATTGATGTTGATGGGAGCCTACACCGTAACCTGCATGGGGTTTAATTCTCTGTAATTCAGCGAGAGGCTTGCCTGGAATTTCATATTTAACTATTTTCGACGTGATTTAAAGTGTGAAGGTACAATTGAGCTTTCGACATACCGTTATAGATCTCACAATGGTTCGCATCGGTTCGAAACCTTGTGTGCTCACTTTTTTCTTGAGTCATTAGTCTTCTGACTGGTTTGATGCGGCCACCACGAATTCCTCTCCTTTGTCAACCTATTATTCTCAGAGTAGCACTTGCAACTTACTTCCTCTATTATTTGTTGGATGTATTAAAATCTCTGTCTTCCTTTACCGCTTTTGCCCACCACAGCTGCCTCCAGTACCGTGGAAGTCATTCACTCATGTCTTAACAGATGTCCTATCATTCTGCCCCTTCTTCTTGTCAGTCTTTTCCGCATATTCCTCTCCTTTCCGATTTCGCGCAATAGGTCTTCATTCCTTAACTTATCAGTCCCCCTAATTTTCTATATTCGTCTTTAGCACCACATCTCAAATGCTTCGAATCTCTTCTGTTTCGGTTTTCCCACAGTCCATGTTTCACTACCATACAATGCTGTACTCCAAACATATATTCTCAGAAATTTCTCGATCCAATTAACGCCTATGTCTGATACTAGCAGCCTTCTCTTGGAGAGGAATGCTTTTTTTCCAGAGCTAGTCGCCTTTGGTGTCCTTGCTCCGTCCGAGACTGGTCATTTTGCTGCCTATGTAGCAGAATTCCTTAACTTCACATATTTCGTTTCCATCAATCTTGATGCTAAGTTTCTCACTGTTCTCATCTTTCTTCGATTTTTCTCAATCCATATTCTGTATTCATTAAATTGTTCATTCCATTCAGCATATCATTTAACTCTTCTCCACTTTCACTCAGTATAGCAATGTCATCAGCGAATTGTATCATTGATATACTTTAACCTTAAATTTTAATTCCACTCCTGAACCTTTATTTTATTTCCATCATTGCTTCTTCGATGTACAGATTGAACAGTAGACGCGAGAGACTGCATCCCTGTCTTACACCCTTTTTAATCAGAGCACTTCGTTCTTTGCCACCCACTTTTATTATTCCCTCTTGGCTCTTGTACATGTTGTATATTACCCGTCTCCTCCTCTCCAGTATCTTTATCAGAATTTCGAACGCCTAGCATTGTTTTACATTGTCGAACGCCTTTTCCAGGTCGAAAAATCCTATGAACGTGTCTTTATTCTTGCCTCCATTGTCGACAGCAACGTCAGAAATGCCTCTCTTGTGCCTTTATCTTTCCTGAATCTAATTGATGGTCTTCTAACGCATCCTTCATTTCTTTTCCATTTTTCTGTATATTATTCTAGTCACCTACCTGGCTGCATGAGCTGTTAATCTGATTGTGCGATAATTCTCGTATTTGTCAGCTCTTGCAGTCTAAGGTATTGTGTGGATGACATTTTTCCGAAAGTCTACACATCAACTTGAATAGTCGTTTTGTTGCCACTTCACACAATGATTTTAGAAATTCTGATAGAATGTTATCTATTCTTCCTGCCTTATTAAGTCCTTCAAAGCTCTTGTAAATTCTGATTCTAATACTGGATCCACTATCACTTCGATATCGACTCATGTTTCTTCTTCTATCACGTCAGACAAATCTTCCTCCCTCATAGTGGCCTTCAATACACTCTTTACACCTACCTGCTCCCTCCTCTGCATTACACAGCGGAATTCCCGTTACACTCTTAGTGTTACGACCCTTGCTTTAAATTTCACCTAAGGTGTTTTTGACTTTCCTACATGCTGAGTTAGTCTTGTCGACAATGAATTTTTTTTTTCTATTTCTTCACATTTGTCAAGCAGCCATTTCATTTTAGCTTCCCTGCACTTACTGTTCATTTCATTTCTCAGTGACATGTATTTCTATATTCCTGAATTTCCCTGAACATTTTTTTCCTTCTATCATAGATCAGCTGGAGTACTTCTTCTGTTGCCCGCGTCTCTTCGCAGTTACCTTCTTTGTACCTAAGTTTTTCTTTCCAACTTCTGTGACTGCCCTTTTTATGGATGTCCATTCATCTGCAACTGTACTGCCTATTGAGCTACTCCTTCTTTCTGTATCGGAGCCTTAGAGAACTTCAAGCGTATATCTCGTCAGTCCATAGTACTTCTGTATCTCACTTCCTTGCGTATTGATTCTTCCTGACTGATTTCTTGAACTTCAGCCTCCTCTTCATCACTACTACATTGTGATCTGAGTCTATATCAGCCCGTGGGTAAGCCTTACTATCCAGTATCTGAACTAGTAATCTGTCTGACCATTATGTAATCTAACTGAAACTCGCAATATCAAGCGGCCTTTTCTAAGTATATATCCTCCTCTTGTGATTCTTGGACAGAGTATTCATATACATATAATAAAAGGGGTCTTGAAGTGGATAACTAATGGGATAGGGGTGGTGCAAACAATATGTGACATGTGAGTTGGACCTCGCAGAACATAATGGACAGGGTTATGATGTACCTACATAATGAAACTATAGCCCAGATTAATTCCTGTCTATTATGAATTTCCCTGCTGGTATCTGCATGAGTAAGACTCTATTAAACGATGTATTTGACCTCAGTAAATGCAGAGAAGCGAAACTGACTACTATTGGCGTGGGGTAGAACTAACACAATGAACGGACGTCCCAGCAAAGGCTGGATAATTTAGGTGAATGTGATACTTGATAAATCCGTGATTGCTTGAATTCACCAGAAGAATGGAAAAGTACAAGAAGCAAATAACGTCACTGATCGAATGAAAAATGAGACCTCAGTCACTCGAGAAATGGATGAAAGCCTCCCACCGTTCGGTAATTGTCATACCTTCCTTTACCTGGCTGCCATTTCACACTATATTCTGCCCTCAGCTGAGTGGAATGTTGCGAGTACGATGATCCGCCTCAGGCTGCAGCATATGAGTTGCCAACTGCTGCCGTATGTCTCCTCCACATCTGCATGTACGGTCCTCACCCCTGTGTTTTTCCGTGTCTCCAGTCGAAGCGTTCTCTACCAACACAGAGTTCTCTCTTATCTCTCTACATAACAGCTCTAGAATGTGCTCGTCAATGGAATTTTTGTCCCCTCGAAGCCAAAGTTTGACAAAGCTAGCAACCCGTTTCACTCCCAGGTGCCTATTTCGAAAACAGTTACGAAAATCAGTGCCCCTCTTTGTGTAAGTTATCCATTTTAGGCATTACACTAGTCTGCATGTCCGCATTTCTCGGAGATTGCCGTTCTCGTCTATTTTTTTTAAAGTTTCACCCATGATTATCCGTCTCACAATGTTTTACACAAGAGGGTGTTCACCCCACCTAAAGCGGTGCTAGAAGTTGGCCCACTGGCTTACAAAAGAATAAAATATTTTAACACAATGCAGCTACACTGATTCTCACAATAGACAGAATTCTCCTTGCACAGCGTTCTCTAAAAGCGATCTTTTGGCGCAAAACAACGTTTTTTTGAAATGTGTTTGTTTGGATGCCACTGCTTGTAAAAACTACTATTATGCTCAAGCTCATTGGACGACTTCAGTGGAGCAGGCCTGGATCCCATATGGTACAGGGCGCATTAGGCCAAAAGCTGACAGAATGCAACGCCCAGACGCCCAGCTCGATCATTACTTAGGTTGTGGCGTGTGCCTACCACCAGCGGACGCGTCTGCAGCTTGTGGTCTAGCGGCTAGCGTTTCTGCCTCTGGATCACAGGATCCCACGTTCCATTCTCGGCCGCATTGGACATTTTCTCTGCCCAGGAACTGGGTGTTTGTGTTGTCCTTATCGTTTCATCATCATCATCATCATCATCATCATCATCATCACCACCACCATATCCATCACCATTCGTGACAGTGGCTAAACTGGACTGTTAAATACACTGGGATGTGTAAAAATAGGAACTTTGCACAGGCGCTGATGACTGTGCTGCTGAGCGCCCTACAAACCAAACATCATCATCATCACCAGGAGACACTTCGCCCCACCCCACTCTCCTCCTCCGAGAGGAGCCGGACTGGACACCAAGTAACTGCTGAGCCTCTTTCCCCAGAACATGGCTCAACTCGGGCCCAGCTGAACTACAAGAAATATCAGATGTAATACAGCCACAAGGAAAGAGAAGGAGTTAATTTAAAAGTCAATGGATAATTTTGGCTACTATTGACTTTAATTATTACAAGCGTCAAGTATTTTAACAACTGGTACGAATATAAGGCAAATAGTAACGTTAAATAAATTATGAAATGAACTTGAGACGTGCCAGTCCAGCAAGGGACTGCTGTTTATCAAATATTGTAAAGTATTATTTAAAAGCCCCTGAGCCTTAAAAAACATACCACCCAGCATATGTTAAATTAATTTGCAAATTACAATGAGGTGACAAGCCAGTCCATTCCATGTAAACACATCCCACACCATCATGCACCCAACATCAGCTTGCAAAGTGCCTAGTTGACAACATGGGTCCATGGCTTCATTAGGCCTGCGCCACATTCGAACCCTAACATCAGACCATAACAACTGAAATCGGGACTCATCAGGCCAGGCTACGGTTTTCCAGTCTTGGAGGGCCAGACCGACATGGTCAAAAGCCCAGGAGAGATGCAGCAGGCGATGTTGTGCTGTTAGCAAAGGCACCCGCGTCCGTCGTCTGCTGCCATAGTCCCTTAACACCATATTTCTCCACACTGCCCTAACGCATACGTTCATCGTACGTCTCACATTGATCCATCTCTGCAGTTATTTCACGCAGTGTTGCTAGTCTGTTAGCACTGACAACGCTACGCAAACAACACTGCTGTCTATCGCTAAGTGAAGGCACGTGGTGGCTGCATTGTCCGTAGTGAGAGGTAACACCTGAAATTTCACACTGTGGGTCTCAGAATATTGAATTCCCTAACGATTTCCGAAATGGAATGTCCCATGCGTCTAGGTCCAACTACCATACTAGTGCCATCTGTACATGTGCATATCCCCTATCCCATGACTTGCGTCACCTCAGTGTAAAGTACAGCTATGTATTCAAATTTATTTTTCGCCTGTTGTTGACTTAAACTATCCTCACATATATAACTTTTCAGATTTAGTTAAATTAGCTACCTGTACGTCGCATAAAAATGTAATCATCTCCTTTCTAAACTCACTACGAATCATCATTTTCTTTGCATTTTCGATGTAATCAATACCTGTTGTTATACGTGTTAGCGTCGTTCATTTTTCACCTGATGGCTCAAGATGCTGAAAGCCGTTTCATGAGCAACTAAATAATGTATAGGAGAACTTTAAGAACGTGCTCCCTGTTTAGTAGTTTGCAAAATTAAGCTATTCAATGCAGAATCAGTAAAGATATTCATAACTTAGTAATAAGTAAGTTATTCTTTCCACAAACTGTGAACGAAGTGTGCTCTTGGAATCACAAGTGCGTCAGAAATCATCTCCTCACCTTTTGTATACGCAGCTTCGTTGACAGTGCAGATCATCATTATACAGGTCACTGTTTTGCCGTCCTTCAGACCTTTTAAATATAGTTTGTACTTCCCATAAGGAAGCAGGTCGAATCTTTTTAATCTGACTCCTCGTGGCATTAATCGATGAAAGTAGTAGGTCCCCTGGGAACAGAAAAATTTCTGTAATTACACGACACAGATTTTCTGATTAATTCAAAGTTTTGGGGCGTATTAAAACTCCATTCTGGAGTATTTAATGACTAGCATAGCAATGCTACTTTCGAAGCAGAAAAAGGCGAATATGTTCCTCTTCTAAAGACTTCGACAGGAAAACGGGGAACCAGGAGCCTCCCTCATCAAAAATGTTCGCATGAGAACAAATTTGAGCTCTTTTCACACAGAATATTATAATTCCTTTTACCCGGTTCCTCTTTATAGTTAAGTTTTCATACTCAGCATCTCCCTCGGACTGCTACTGTCTTTTTATGTCTCTCTCCCACAACCTTGTTTTCTCTTTTTAATTTACAGTATATACCACTGCCACTGTCCCTCTCTCTCTTACACTGTGTCTTTCCCACTTCCATTGTCTCCAACACACCTCAGTAGCTAAAAAATTCTGGGGCTCCAACTCATTTCTCCCGTAAACCCACGTGTTTAAAATTTCGGTCTAAAATGCTCCCTCAAATATACCAACGAGTTGCAGACCCCAAAGGCTCTGCACGGTCTCCACTCATACGTGTTTTTCAGTTACTCTGATTCCTATCTCTTTTGCTCCCATTGTGTCTAACTCTCTCTCTTTTTCTGCTACTGTCTCTCACTCGCCATCAATATCTCCTCTCTGTCTTTGACTTGCACTCTTACAATGCCATTGTCTCATCACTCTTTCTGTTTCACTGTCTCTTTCTGCCATCTACTATCACTATCTCCTCTCTCTTTCTCTCCAAGTTGCACTATATCTTCCCTTCCGCCGTTATATAAACATAGTTGGCAGCCCTGCAATGACTGCAGAATCCTTGTCATGTGTTCACTACGTTAGTTAAAACTACATTTATGCCTCAGATCGGATAATACGTGCTTGTTTTAAGTGCATAAATACAGTAACTTTGAACCTCTAGATGTCGGTAATGGATAATTACACCGAAAACAATATCGAAGGTCTCCGAGAACGTCATCTTAAGAACAATCTGAAATGATTTTTAGACAAGTGGCCATCCCTACAACTGGTACCCAACTGGTACCCAAAAATGATGGTTTTTTGGGGTTTTCTAAGGAGCCACCAATGAACAAATGGTGCTTTTAAAAGCTACCTTGACTCTAGACTATACCTACAGCGAAAGAATCATCCGATTTACTGATTTTTCCTGGGGTGGACAAAACGCATATTTTTTACATTTTGACCATTGTATGATAGGTGCAGTATGCCCATTCTTTCAGTAGGTATAGAGATTGTCCCATAGGTCAAGATCTATCCAAAACACCTGGACCATTGTCTATGAGCTCTACAGAACCAGAGGTAGGACCCATGAAGTAGTGAGACAATGGCGGTATCGCCTCACACCACATTACTGCAAAATTTATTCCAGATTGCTGATCCATGATGGTGGCCATAGATGTGTCAATGTCACACTGACATAATGGCGGGACGTTAGAGTATTGGTGGGAAAATAAGTCAATTGGGCTACATCTACTACCCTAACTCCTCTTCCCCCCCCCTCTTCCCTCTCCTCCCAACCGCTCGCCCCACTACCACATCCCACTGTTCCCCACACCTAACGCAAATGGAAATTGTCAGGAAAATTATGCAGTTTGTGCAGGGCTGCTTGATAGGATAAAGTCTTTAGTTTGTATGCATTGTATGCTAAGTACAGTAACTTTGAACCTCTAGATGTCGGTAATGGTTAATTATACCGAAAAGAATATGGAAGATCTCCGAGAATCCCATCTTAAGAATGCAAGGCGAAAATTTCGCCGATCTGCGATGATTTTTTTTGCAAGTGGGCATCTTTAAGCTGGTACTTTTCGTACCCAAAAATCATGGTTTTTTGGGGTTCTCTCAGGAATCACCAATGAACAAATGGTGCTTTTAGAAGCTGCCTAAAGTCATTTCTGTACCACACCTAAAGCGAAAGAACCATCCGATTTCCTCATTTTTCCTGGGCTGGACAAAATGCGTAATATTTACTCAATGTATTGTTCTGTTCATTTAAACAATTTGAGTTGTCACAGATAGTAGCCCCATCCAGTGCATTCACCCTGAGGCCTGAAGTCTAACTGACTTAGTTCACAACACCACCAGCGTGAGCTATCGGCCCTACCCCCTCCCATCCTCTAACGTAATCCAAGATAGCAGCTGGGGGAAACATGGTGGAAAAATCGTTCAGTCTGTACCTAGGTTATAGTCGTTTACTGAGTATTACATATTCAATGGATGAAGTGTCTGTGTTGAAGAAGGAGGAGTTAAATAGGTATACCAGTTGCAATTAGCAGCTGGGGACTGTGTCCACAGCCACCTGCACGATATTTGGAAAGCAACGATATTTGGTGAATGTATTAGGGAGATGAATCCGCTTCACCAAATAATGAACATGCTGCATAATGGGGCTATGTTACACTTTGCTGAAAAATGCATATGCAGTAACGATAAATCATTCGATAAAAGTCCAGCTCGTCTTCCGAAGCGCAAGAGACAAGATCCAGTGTACACAGTCTCTGGCCCAGAGTCTCAGCGCCCCAATGGAAGAGGCCCTGTGCTGGGCTCACAGAACCTGCATGCGATAACCGTAGGGCAGTCACATGCTAAGCACGAAGTACTTCAGCCTTCTCTGTGGCTCATGGATCACCCTTGTCGTTGAACACAAATTGCCTCAGTGGTTATCACATCAGGTGTTCAAGCAATATGCGCAATATTGTCACATACATATCTTGAACAAGTCACAGGAACTAAACACGCCACTGCACAAAGAGCGATAGTTTAGTTGCGATGTAATTACACATTTTATTCTGAGGAATAGCACCATCACAATTAAACACTGACTCTGAAAAAAGACTGCGGCACACTTTTGAAACCATTTATAAGACACTTCACGAGATTCTGTAGGAAATACCAGTATCTTCCCTTGCCTTTGAGCACAAGCTGCTTCAGGAATTCCAAATCAAACTGAATATGTTTCTAAATACACTTTCAAAAAGATCGCTCCACAGTGCATTGCCTCAGTTTCATGGTGTACACCACCACACTTGAACACAGACTCAAAAAATATAGGAGCACACTTCAAAACCTCCCAGACACACATCACATGCTTTTGTGGGAATAGATCCGGAAACCCATATCAGCTGCCATATCGATTTTACAACCCAAAACGACAGTATCTGAAGGTCGAAATCAGTATGTCTATAAATCTAAACGCATTTTCGAATTTTAGCTACATTTGTGATGGTACTGCCAGAGAGAGATAAATATTTGAGTCCTATACCTGCTCTGGTGCTCATCATTTTCCTGAAACGCGGAGTGCTCTTAGATTATATTTGCTGCTGGAGTCAGGGAAGTTATCTTCCTCACTTCTAGAAGCACACATTGGTGTCTAAGCACAGCCCAAAAAATCAGAACCATTATACATCTATTAGTTCATGACATATTTCGAATCCCACAACACAACGTGGAAAGAAACCACACACGCACAAATGAAATTCGAAGCACTGTCCCACCGACGAGAATTTTCGATGTGCTGCAGCTCCTGGTGTGGAGATACTCTAAAGCTACAATGGCGGTTGAAGTCCACACAGGAGGTGGATGGTGTGCTTGGACTTGTCTCTGATCACGCAAACAAAGAAGGTATCACGTGACATTCAGACGTCACACACCTTTCCTTAGATACCTTCCCCCTATCTTGTACAAACCAGTCTGTAGAGGTTCCCATGCACCGCTGAAAGAATATCTTGTGACTCTCTAATGTCATGGAACTTCCTGTGAATCGAGTGTTCTGATTGGTTCATCTCGAATTTACCCACCAAACTACTGCTGCTGCACTGTCCGCCATTTCCTGCAGAAGGACAAATTACGTGACTTTCAGTGGCGATATTATTTTGCACAGACCGAAAAAGAAAATTCAGAAATCATATTGCACTGACAGTTAAACCCAGCAAAAGTGGTCTACAGATCATGAAATACGGGAACTTTTACGAAGGACAGTTCCTAAATTACACTTCTCTGCTGCAGTCGAGGAAAGCTTGAGTTTCTCGGCGTGAAACCGATCTCTAACTAGGCTATATCATCACAAACGATTACCATCCTTCCACTTTACAAAGTCAACTAAAGTATTTCTATGTCTACAGAGCCAGCAAACGTCTCCTCCGCAATTCGTACTCTGCACCATACAAAATTATCACCCCTGCATCCTGCATATTGCTATCGACCGCCTTACACTCAAACACACACCGCGAAGACAGGCAGCTCCAAGAAACCATAAGCATATCTACTGAATGTATTCGCAGTTAGATATTTCACTCCAGATTGGTCGCTCATCCACCGTGGCTAATCGTCATGAGTCAACTGCCCTCGAACATGCTTCCCTAATGAGGGATCAGAGCACCCTCCACAGACAGTGGTCACTCTCTGGTGTACAAAGACTGAGTCGTGCTTGTGTATGTCAGATGGTAGAGCACTTGCCCGCGAAAGGCAAAGGTCCCGAGTTCGAGTATCGGTCGGGCACACAGTTTTAATCTGCCAGGAAGTTTCATATCAGCGCACTCTCCGCTGCAGAGTGAAAATCTCATTCTGGAAACATCCCCCAGGCTATGGCTAAGCCATGTCTCCGCAGTATCCTTTCTTTCAGGAGTGCTAGTTCTGCAATGTTCCAGGAGAGCTTTGTAAAGTTTGGAAGGTAGGAGACGAGATACTGGCAGAAGTAAAGCTGTGTGTACCGGGCGTGAGTCGTGCTTCGTTAACTCAGATGGTAGAGCACTTGCCCGCGAAAGGCAAAGGTCCCGAGTTCGAGTCTCGGTCGGGCACACAGTTTTAATCTGCCAGGAAGTTTCAGTATGGATTCTATCCTGACGCCAAGTCAGAGGTTCTGCGATATACTCATTAGATTATAGGCGAGGGGGGATGATGGTTGATTGAGAATGATCACATACAGTAGGTGGTGTGCTATGCAATGCATCATTTAAAAAAGTGCAACGCCACATTGAGATTGTAAGAAATGTACAAAATCCTATGATCAGTACACTGGGTCCTCAGATCTACAGTGTTATGCTTTCTGGCAGAACTGGTATCCGCGAATTGGAATCAAGTCTTCCCATTCAACAATATACCTGCATTGGATCCTATGGAGAAGTCTTTTAATGCTTACAGCTACTAATGGATTGTATTCATGGCACTCTCAAATCTCAACACGAGTCACCATATTCGAAAGTATCTGCTACTGTAAAACTCCAACTTGAGTTTAGACAGCCCTTATGCATCTTTAAGCTGTTCCACGGTCTCTGCCCCGCCCAATTGTCCACGTGATCGTTCCAAATTAAGTCAGAACCGAGCAGAAGTCAGGCAGTGCTATATCTCATGCCTTCTGCATCCCGTGGAGAAGAAGAGTGAGCTAATGCAACAGGACCATCTTTTTCGATCAGTCGGTGGAAATAGAAAAACGTTGTCACAGCTCTGCCAACTGTGTATGATGTTGTAATACTGCAGCAACTTTCGCAAAGTCGTGGAGGTGGAAGAGGTCGGACTCCTTGGGGCAAGCTCCCAGGTGCAAATATTCTACAAGCGCACAGCAGGGAGCCAGGCCGATTTCCTTGCCTCACTCAACGAGGGATACGGTGCGAATGGCCTGTCTGACAACAAGTACCATGCCGAGAACTGATGGACAACTTTAGCCATTAGGACGGAGCGCCAAGAACGTTCGCGAGAAAGCATCTGAGTTCTTCTGGCCTTGCGGCAGTCATTTTACCTGCCTTGGAAAACAGGGATGTGCCGACAGTTCCAGCATCCCACGGGCAAAGGGAGGAGAGTGAAGAAAGTGGGGGGAATCGGCGCAGGGAGGCGTGTGAAAGAAAACAACGTTCTTAAGAAGATATTTTCCTGAACAGTGAGGACATTCCTTGTAAAGAACGCCGGCAGACTTAGAGAGGATGCCCAAACATGAGTCATTCAGAGACAGTGGTTATAGGGAAGTGTTGTGTAGCTGCTCTACCAAAAGTCTCAGAAGGAAGGAAAACATCTTAAGAATGTGAAATCGTGAGAAAGATGCCAAGTCACGAGGCACACGCAAGTCCACGCCAGATAGAAAATTTCCACACTACACTGAGAGGCGTGGCAATGAAATGGCGATCTGTCATTCCGCTATATTAAAAATTTCGTCCGCTAATAACTACGCTGTAAGAAATAATGTTTCGAAGACGAGTTGAGCTGAGAGATGGATGAGAAGCTAAATGAGGGAGTCATGAAGACACTGTGGAAGCGAGACGACATGGGCCCTCCGCCACCCATAGCCAACATCCCTCCTTCCGACGCCGTGACAGCACAGCTTCGGCCACGTAACCGACCTCGGCAGACAATGCGCAGATCGTACCTGGGACCCGCCACTAGGCCGCGATTGCTAATGAGGGCAGCCAACCCGTGCAGCACAGCTCCGACGCGATGCGCGGTACCGACGCAGCACCTGCCACCGACAGCAGTACACGACGAACGATAACATGAATGGTGAGACGATTAGTTCCGTCCTCTTTGCCCTTAATAACTGAGTCGTGTCCACGCCCAGTCAAATCAGCCCTGAGATTTATACTTTTGCTTTGTTTTGTGTAAACAGCACTAAAATACTCTACTGGCCATTAACCCTGCTGTTCTGTTCACTTTTACTTGACATATATACTGTTCGGGTCAATATGACCCGACATATCAAAATGCTTTAGAAACATAAATTTTGGTACAGTTTTAGCTATCGACATTGTTGTTCTATTCCAGTACCTTGTTAGTAATAATAATAATAATAATAATAATAATAATAATGGTAATAATAATAATAATAACAATGCATACAACTTTATTGAGGGATATTTTTCATTTAAATATGCACATAAATTTGAAACAACAGACAGTTTCCATTACAGGCATTCAACTTAGAAAGCACTACAGTTTTTCCATACTTCTATTCTTATTGTTGACAGTTTAGACGTAAGTATTGACATTTTCTAACAACAGACAGTTGTCATTACAGATATTCATCTTAGAGCACACTACAGTACAGAACACACTACAGTTTTTTTATTACATTCCAACATAGAAAGCACTACAACTTTAGAATCCTCTCTTCTTACTGATTGTAGTTTAGGCACAAGTATTCACATAAATTTGAAACAACAGAATTTTCAATACAATCATCTTATAAAATACTACAGTTCTTTTCTTACTGCTTGCACTGTGGACACAAGTAGGTTACATGTTTCTTGCAAATATGTTTACTACATTTTCCACACACCATGTTTGTTTTATTGTCATTACTTGATGGACAGAACTTACAGCGTGCACGTTTTGTAGATTTTCTTGTTGTTACCGATTCTGACACACCACCCACATCATTCGGGTTTTGGATGCTTGTGACCATTCTCAAAGAATCTTCTGTTCTTGGGAAATGCGTTCTTGATGCAATATGTTCTTTTATCAGTGACTTTCCAAGTTCCTCCAAGAATATTCTCCTTCTAGTCAATTTGCTTGCATTCCAATTAGGGTCAACCGAAATCCACAAAACGTATGCATTATAAGCAGAAACATCAAGAATATTGTAGAAAACTATCATTGGCCACCTATTACTTTTTCGTTTGCATGTATATGTACCTAATAACTGATCAAGCGTGTCTACAGCACCTTTGGTTGAATTATAGTCCAAAATCATTTTTGGCTTCTTATCAGCCCTGTCACTGATTTCCGCATCATGGTGGAGAGTGCTCATAAGTACAACATTCTTGTGTCTCTTAGGAATATAATTAACCACAGTAGTGTCATTTGTGAAGTAAAATGAAGAGCTGTGTACCTCCTTGTTGGTCATTTTGTGTGGAAGCTCCGGCTTATTTTTCCGTATAGTTCCCAACATAGTCAATTTCCTTTTCAGAAGCAGCTGCCCCAAATTGTACGACGTAAAAAAGTTGTCACACGTGATATTCTGACCACGTAACTCAGAAGTGAGATCAGATACCACCCTCATTCCCTGATTTCTTTCTGGTGCCGCTCCACTCACCTTTCCTGTATAAATTTGGGCTTTCAGTACGTATGAAGTTTTGCTGTCACACATGGTCCATATTTTGATCCCATATTTTGCCGGTTTACTTGGGATATACTGCTTGAATGGACAGCGACCTCTAAATGCTACTAACTGCTCGTCAACAGTAACATTTTCTCCTGGATTATACAGTTGAGGAAGGACCTCTACCCACTTCTCCCAAATACTACGAATTGCGGCAAGTTTGTCAGTACGTCGTCTTTCCTCTCTAGTAGATTTCTTGTCAAATCGCAGGACACGTGATATCTTACAGAATGTTTCATGAGACATGGTTGCTCGAAATATGTTTCGCCCAGTATCTTTATCCCACAAACTTTTTGTAGACTCCCCATGAGATCGATATACACCCGCTAGGAGTAAGAGTCCTAAGTATGCATGGAAAACAGAACCATCAATATCTGTCCACTGTTCACCATAAACTCGCTGCCCTTCAATATTTGTCATCTCTATTATTTCATTTTGAAGCGCTGTGTGAAATACTGCTTCAAATGAACATTTTACATCAGATATTCTGCTGACTGCATACCTGGTAACTCCTGGGGTACTCTTGATGATGTTCGAAGCTGGTAGGCGACCATGTTGTGCTGGTGGATGCAACTGCCATTCTATATTCCCATTTTTAGAAAGAAAAGTCTCTACACTATTTTGTATGGGCTGTGGACTGTCGTAACTGTCATCGGAACACTCGCTTTCAGATGCATTGCTGATGTGATCTTCAAACTCAGAAAGTGATCCTTCATCTGGTGAGGCATTTACTATTTCTTCCAACTCACGATCATTCAATGGTCTCATCGCCATGGTGTCACAAGTCAAACTGGGCAGAAACAAAGCATTCCAATTATTGAGAACTGCCAATTATTATTTCCTGGGGAAAGCAACAAACAAGCCCATTGTTGTGAACGCATGGAGCTTTAGGTGATTGTTGAGAGTAAGTTGGAATGATGCAGTCACTATTCCCACACAACACAACAAAAATAATTTTCGCCATTTCCAGATTTTAGAAATAAATACGAGTTACACTAAACATATTTGTGTCGGGTCATTATGACCCGAACATTACATATGCAACTATTACAGTTGAAGCCCAAACTTCTTAAACTTTTTTAAAACCTTTTAAAACACATGCTGCTCATCCATTTTCAGACAAAGTCACAAAGTTTCATAAATATATATTGGTATTTACATAATGTAAAATAACGTTCATATTCGTTTCGGGTCATATAGACCCGAACAGAACAGCAGGGTTAAAATTGCTACAGCAAGAAGAAATGCAGATGATAAACTGGTATTCATTGGACAAATATATTATACTAGAACCCCATGTTGTTACATTTTCATGCGATTTGGGTGCATAGATCCAGAGGAATCAGTACCCAGAACAACCACCTCTGGCCGTAATAGCGGCCTTGATACGCCTGGGCATTGAGTCAAACAGAGCTTGGATGGCGTTTACAAGTACAGCTGCCCATGCTGCTTCAACACGATATCACTGTTCGTCAAGAGTAGTGACTGGCGTATTGTGACGAGCCGGTTGCTCCACCACCATTGACCAGACGTTTTCAATTGGTGAGAGATCTGAAGAATGTGCAGCCCAGGGCAGCAGTCGAACATTTTCTGAGTCCAGAAAGGCCCATACAGGACCTGCAAAACGCAGTTGTGCATTATCCTGTTGAAATGTAGGGTTTCGGAGTGATCGAATGAAGGGTAGAGCCACGGGTCGTAACACATATGAAATGTAACGTCCACTGTTACAAGGGCCGTCAATGCGAACAAGTGGTGACCGAGACGTGTAACCAATGGCACCCGATACCATTACGCCGGATTATACGCCAGTATGGCGATGACGAATACATGCTTCAATTTGTGCGTCCACCGCGATATCGCCAAACATGGATACGACCATCATGATGCCGTAAACAGAATCTGGATTCATCCGAAAAAATGACGTTTTGCCATTCGTGTACCCAGGTTCGTAGTTGAGTACACCATCGCAGGCTCTCCTGTCTGTGATGAAGCGTCAAGGGTAACCGCAGCCATGGTATCTGAGCTTATAGTCCCTGCTGCTGCAAACGTCGTCGAACTGTTCGTGCAGATGGTTGTTGTCTTGTAAAGGTCCCCATCTGTTGACTCAGGGATTGAGATGTGGCTTCACTATCCGTTACAGCCATGTGGATAAGATGGCTGTCATCTCGATTGCTAGTGATACGAGGCCGTTGGGATCCAGTACTTCGTTCCGTATTACCGTCCTGAATCCACCGATTCCATATTTTGCTAACAGTCATTGGCTCTCGACCGACGCCAGCAGCAATGTCACGATACGATAAACAGCAATGGCGATAGGCTACAATCCGACCTTTATCAAAGTCGGAAACGTGATGGTACGCATTTCTCCTCCTTACATCAGGCATCACAACAAGTTTTCACCAGGCAACGCCGGTCAACTGCTGTTTGTGTATGAGAAATCGTTTGGTAACTTTCCTCATGTCAGCACGTTGTAGGTGTCGCCACCGGCTCCAACCTTGTGTGAATGTTCTGAAAAGCTAATCATCTGCATATCACAGCATCTTCTTCCTGTCGGTTAAATTTCGCGTCTGTAGACATCATCTTAATGGTGTAGCAGTTTTGATGGCCAGTAGTGTAAATACGTTTCTTTCATATGCCGAACATATAAGCAATAGATATTCATATATGAACCCCTTAATCTTTTATTCTTTGTGTTTCATTTTGTAAGGTGTCAGGCAAATCCAACACCTTCCATGAAAACCCTGACATGATAAGCAAATCCAGTAGTATGTCACATAGCTCCGAATAAATCGTGACATTAATTCAACCAAAGTAATACGAGTAACGAGTGAGCAAATGGAATACCACGGACAGGCGGAGCTTAAGGTTAACATTGAGACCCTGATTGGTCAGATGAAAACACAGCCAGATAGTTTTTTTAAACCAACTTCGGTAAATGGTAGTAAGGAGAAGTTAGGAGGGAGTTGCTTCCGAGACGCCGAGGTGAGCGGAGATGTGCTGCCCGCCGCCCCCTGACGAAGACCGACAAGGTAATGAACGCACGCGATGCCGCATAACAGCGCATAAAGCTTCACTCAGAACTGCAGAAGACTCAAATGTTATACCCCCTTTTTGCGTAATACTAGTGTCGGTCGTCAATTAAAGCTCATGGTGTTCACATTTCCCACTTGAAGTAAAAATCTGAAACGCGATGATTTTTTTGTTATATAGTTATTGAGAAGCCACATTAGCCACTGTAATTTACGACAAGTTAGATAAGTAATTAAAGATAATTGGGGGTCACTTTAGACCACTTTGATAGTTTTCTCTTTTGTGAAACTTAGTTTAAACCTAGATTATAGATGTGATATGGCATAGGTCATCCTTCGATCCATTGTAGAACTTGGAAACCAATTCAGGGAATATTCGTTCACATTTTTGTTGAACGCAGTTGGTTTTTACGATCCTGTATTAAAACATTTCCTTTCATTTTTTTGCAATTTATAAACAATGTTTTGTGAGTAGAATAAAATTTCCAATGGCAAACTTAACTGCTTTTTTGACGTTATTTTACCAGCTAACTAAAAGTAGGAAAGCCTTGAACCCCTTCCACTAAATTTAGTTAGTATTAAGATTCTTTTACAGGGAGTGCAGTGGAGCTGACGCTGAAGTCATTAAGTATTTGGTTATATCATCGCTAGTCTCACTGAAGTTTTCTGAACTCTACATGTCATGTGGTCTGACGTCTCCTTACCAGCAACAGGTCCCAGATTCAAACTAGTCAATTCCATAAAAAACACGCTCAGAGCGTCGTTGCGCGAAAGTGGTAGGGAGACACAATATAGAACAATCAGACACCATGCAGAATGTTAGAAAATGGCCACCCTGGCAGGATGGTAAAATACCATGATTGAAGGTCGACCACATGCCTGACTAGGTCAGAAAAATATCCTGTTAAAAAACTTTCGTAATAAAAAGAATTTTTTTTGAAAGGCATAAATAATTGAAAACAGTAGCTGCAGCAATAGATAGTGAGACATTCTAGCAGAGACAATAGCATAATTAAGTTATGCATTTTAAAAATTGTTAGAATTAAGTTTTCTCCTCAATGCAAGCGCACAGGTGGCGGATACATCGTTGACAAGTTGGTTCTGACCCAACAAGTAAGTGAATGGATTGTCAGTCTTGGGTATAATAAGTGTCAAGTCGTGTGAACAAAAAGTTTATGAAACGCGTGAGATCGTACGAGTGCATGTTGACTCGAAGTAGGGTGCGTGAATTGCTTTTAAAACCGAAAATAAGGGATTCGTAAAGATTAGCAATGGCAAATCGAGACCTTTATCGAATTGAGGTAGAGAACCAGCATGAAAATGGACAGATAATAGAGGACAGTACAACAGACGATGCAGTATCGCGAGAAATAGGACATATAACGCACCATAACGAGGATAATGTACGTCAAGGCATAGAAAACATAAGTCAGCATACGACAGAGGAGCAGGAAAGTAGAGAGACAGTCGATGAGGATTCTAACTTGCGTCTTGAATACGTAGAACCCATAGTACAAGCAATCAGAGCTCCCTCACCACAGAGTACAAGGAATGCGAGCAGAAACGTGTCACAGCACAGTTCAATGCAATCGGTTGCGAACCAACACTTGGGCGAAAACACAGTGGGTAGGACGTCGGAAGAAAACGCAATAGGACCCATCAATCTGGCAGAAGTATTACAATAAATTACGGAAACCATGACAAGGTAAAATAAAGACATAGCGAACCAAATTCAAACTCAGAATGCAGAAACCACGAGACAAATGCGTGCGATTAAAGAACAAAACAAAAAAATTCAGTTACACCTAAGTCATATTGAAGACGAGGCAAAAGAATCTCGAGAAGTGATAGGAAACTTAATAACAGGTCACAATCAATTGAGAACAGACATTGACAAGATACAAGCGGACGTACAAACATTGCGTAATGACACTCAGGACGAGATCAAAACATTACGTAACAACACCCAGGGAGAAGTCAAGAAACTAGAGAAACAGATAAACGTAATTACTAGACATGCAGCAGGTACAGCGCGTGAAATTGTTGAAAACAGTGCGTTACACAAACGTATCACAAAAGCAGCGCTGAAAAGATATGATAACCGCATAGTCAAAATAGAAGCGCAAACGAAGCAACAATTTCAGAAATTGCGAACAGAGTTGTTGCAAACCATTGAGGAGCGTAGTGAATAGGATCGAACAAGCACAGAGTCTGCAACCACATCCGTATCTGTAACAGCACCGGAAAAACAAGCAATTAACGAAGATATTACGCATTTGCGATTCCAATCACAGGCGGAGTAACATACGTGAAATCAGACAGCCTGCACAGAAACAAACACGTTTCGAAAGTCTTAATGAACAAACGTCATCACAAACACATGCGGAACCACAAATCTATGTTTCAAGACAGTTTGGATCGTGCAATGAAGCGGCAAGGTTATCCAGACTAGATACCGAACCAATACCTGACAATGGAAAGCGAGGTCGCGAAGAGTACAGTGCAATGCATTCAGCTACACGTTCACAACCGATGGAAGAAAATTATTGCGTACCACTCCAACGATACTACGCAAGGGTAGGCGAAAGTTACAGTGGACAATATCCAATGGATCTACCACAACCGGAAAGAACGGCGGAAGAAATGATCAGAAACAAAAGTGGCGAAGAATCGCGAATTTCATATGGAACTATGACGAAGTACGACAACGATTATTACCTCACAGTCAGGAAATTTCAACACTTTCGAGAAGGAAACACATTACATCCACGAACTTTTATTGATCAAGTCCGAGTAGGATTACCAGAACACTGGACGCTAGCACACAAATTAGACTTTATATGTGCACACATGTCAGGAACAGTCGCAGAAACCATGCAGAATGTTGCAGCGAAATGCCGATCGTACGAAGATTTCAGAGAGAAGTTTCTCTCACGATATTGGTCCAGCGAAACACAGAACAGAGTGAAGTACGAATTATTACAGAACCCATATTTTGAAAGTTCAGGAGAGAAGAGTCCTGTGAAATTTTTCGAATTAATGGCAGAATAAAAATCAATGCTTAGATGTACCATACAGTGACGGAGAGCTGATTAAATTATGTGCGATGAAGCTACCATTGAAATACCAGCAATCATTAGTAGGTCGCGGAGGCAATGACGTCGAAGCATTTAAAAGTATTGTAAGGGAACTAGAGTTCATATTTTCGGAAGATGACGCAAGAAAAAAGACGAAGCGCACGTGAAAACGAAAGCAAAAAGTAGTGGAATCCACAAGACACAGTACGAAGAAACAATAATTACGAACCATGTGATAACTTCGCACCAAGAAACGACAATAGATTTCAACAAAGAACCGGTTATGGATTTACATGAGAATATGGCAATAACTATAATTCACCCAGGAACGGCAACAACTATTACAGAGGGAATAACGACAACTGGAACGGGTACTGGAGAACCAATAGACCGACAAATTATCAACAAAGAAACCACTATCAACAAGCTGAACAAGAAAAGAGAATACAGATAGGTGGAGGTAAGACCACCAAACCCCGATAAACGTTCGAATTGACTGCTAAGCGCCCATGCCAAAGGGAATGACGCACCGACCCAGGACAATTGCAGCACCTTGAACAGAGAAGTAAAAATCTTATCACGAGAAGAGAAGAAGGAAGAAACAAATCCGCAAGGACCAGGTGGAAACGAAGACAAGAAAATAACAATATCGTGTTGGGACGAAAGTAATTGGGAGAATACTGACGAGGAAGATGAATTACCAGAGGCATGCACAACAAATGTAGGAGGAAAGGACGAAGTAATGAGTATTGCAGAGCTATTTGAGATGTAAATCAGGGAAAGGGAATTCAATGAGGATAATGCGCAGTCGACAGAAATTGAAAATAAGTTACGAGTGGGCACACAACCCAACGTATATAATGAAGGGAGTTACGAAGCGATAATTAGAGCATTTACATGCGATTATGTAGAAGTAGCGACGAAGAAGGAGAAGATAGACGAGGATGAGGAAAAAGTAGAGGATGTTGAAGAAAGCGTAAATGAAGGAAGAAATAGAGAAGAGGAAATAAAAGAGAGAGAAGTAGCAGTCGAAGCTTATCCTACAGAAAGTTCGAATTCACAAGGGAAATTCCTAAAAAGACTCATGTATGATTCAGTGGAGGATTCGTTGATGCAAGAAGAAGAAGAACAGAACCAACCCTTTCAAATTCAACCAATTGTGAAGGCCATGGTAAAGCATATCCCAGTCAATATTGTAATTGATAGCGGAAGTGAACTGACTGCGATCTCAGAAAATTTATTCATGCAGTGTAATGCCAATGAGGAATTGCCAGTTTTGAAAACACGTAAGATTAAAGTAAGAGGTCCTATTAGAAACAATGCTGCGGAATTTACGAGACAAACAAGATTAACTCTTTCGTGTCAAGGTCAAAAGATCGAAGCCAACTTTGTGATTATACTTAAACTAACTGTAGATTTGATTATAGGTGCAGATTTTTTAAATGCGAGACGAGATATGGGGAAAGGTAGCGTAAAATTCTGGAATGTCACACTTCTCTTTGAGCAAAAGCTAAAATTAGAAGAAATACCAGTTAGAAACAAACAATTAAGAATGACGCGAGATAAAGAGGATGAAGAATTAGAATGGTATGCACAAAAGGGGGAATCGCCTCAACTCATGTTAGAAGTTCATAAAGAAATCGATGAAAAATTGCAAGAAGTTCAAGGTGTTTCAGAACACAGTACAAGAGAATTAGAGGGTATTTTACGAGATAAAGCAAAGGTATTTTTACCTAAGACTGGCAGTATTAAACACTTTCAGTACAAGTTTGAAGATTAATTTTATTACTGGTAAATAACCAGCACAATATTTCAAGATTATGTTGCAGATAAGATCGTCAGGAGAAAGAAGAATGAAGAGAGAGGAAGGTGGGAAAAAGAAAGTAATTTCAATAAAAACAAAAACAAAAATAACACCAATACTACCATAGATTAAGGTGAAGGGATAAAGCATAGATAGTCTAACAGCATGAAATACTAAAATGCTATACACCACGACACTACACAAAAAATAAAAAAACGAATTTGAGGATTTTTGTAGAAGTTTAGACTGAAAATATCTTAGAATTGTAACATGGAAAGGGCGCCGAAATTTGTAAAGCTTTTTAAGAAGGCGTAAAACAATGTAGGTACTAGACATATATTAGATGATTATAAGTAAAACTTTTTGTAAGAACCATTGTAAAAATTCCAGCAAGGACGAGATGCAACGACCCACAAGTTGCAATGGGAGAAGTATCAAGAAAGGAAAGGACTTAATTAGCAAGACATGATTCCTACAAGGCAGAAGTGTCGAGAGAAGGGAAAGGACAGTGAGACCAACAGAGCGTAGCTGAAGTGGCCAGTAAATCTGCTGAACCACAGGGTGGTGGAACCCTGCTGGGACAGAACACAGAACCACAGAGTGGTGGAACACGGAATGGACCGGTGCAGGGACTGACAAGCAAACACCGGACTTTCACCGCTCGTAAACCCCGGGACGCCCCGACTCAGCAGAGCGAGCAAAAAACGGCCCAACGAGAAGACCGCTTTGGCCAGCCACCACTGGCAAAAAAAAAAAAAAAAGTTTAAAAGACACACTACTGCTATTAAACCGCATGCTGATGCACGAAACTGAAGAAAACTTCCACAAAGTAAAAATGACATGCCCAAACAATTTATCAAATTGTTACTAAGAGGAGAACTTCAAAGCGACTGCCTATCAATAAATATTTCCATATCCTGCCCAGAGAAGAACCAAGAAGCAAGTAAGAAGCAAAGAAAATGCAATAAGAACAGAAGTTGAAGATTCAAAAGATTGAGACCAAGAAAGAAGATGGGTGAAGAACAGACGACATACCTTCCCAAATCCCTATCCAATTGTAAACTAGTTGTCTGCAAAGTATTACAACGAAAAACGACCGCTTTTTTAGCGACACATAACGATGACTTTCACGCATACAAAGCCAGTAAACCACGAGATTCTGCACTCACAGCTCCATTCCATTACGGGACCTCCACAACAGCAACACACACACTTGCAAAGGCAACAAGGAATGACGAACGAAGCTGTACATCAAATACTTGCCCACATCCATCTCGCAAAGTCCATCACCTTCGTGCAAAAAAAAACATTCGCCAACCTCATTCTTAAACATTCATAGGATTGAGTGAATGTGTGAAATCAAATTTATGTGATGTAGGAATTGTGCAAAGGAAACATGTGAAAAACTAAATAAGTTAAGCACACCAGACAGCTAATAAACTACAAAATAACAGTCATTGACTATGGACATAAGTAAAAAATAGACTATCGATAAAAATAAGTCATTAGTTCTGAAATGGACAGTATATAAAGAACAAAAGCAAGGCATAATAAACACTAAAACTATATGCCACTTATTTTCTCCTCATAAAAATAAAAGTATAACTATACTTTACTTATTTTCTCCTTATAAAAACAAAGAATAAAAAATAATCTTGTTGGATGTTTTCCCTTTTTTTTAGCATTTGTAGCATTTGTTAGGATAATATCTCAATACTTATGTATATATATTTCTTTGTCAAAGCAATTCTTAGAAATAATTCTTATTTGTTAGTGTAACAATGTTGAAATGAGTGTCTAGAAACAAAAACATTTTACTGGTACATGATATTTAGAAAATGTGTCAGGAATTGATTTTACTTAATTACTACATTTATAAAAACAATATTTCTAAGCAAATCGATGTGAAAGATTCCTCACTTTCGATAACAAACTTCTTAAAAAACAAACTTCACAATTAAATAAAGAAAGAAAAAAATTAAAAAAATAATAATTATAATAGAATAAAAATATACTTCCTTTGTCAATATAAACATATTTTTGATAATAATGTGGAAGAATATAAAAATATAAATTAGTAATACAAACTAGCATAGAACAGAATAACGTGGCTGAACAGTAGGCAACAAAATTTAGATAACGGAATAATTTTTGACTGACTTAGACAACGATTCAATCATTGCCTAACTTCAGCGCAAAAATTAATTTCGAAGGGTGGTGATATGTAAGGTGTCAGGCAAATCCAACACCTTCCATGAAAACCCTGATATGATAAGCAAATCCGGTAGTATGTCACATAGCTCCGAATAAATCGTGACATTAAATTAACCAAAGTAATACGAGTAAAGAGTGAGCAAATGGAATACCACAGACTGACACAAGAATGCCTAAATGCATTTGATACATTCCCACCGTGAGACAGACGCAGTTCCAAGGGGAGAAACGAGAACAGAAGCTGAGAGCAGAACCATGCTAAGCTGGAAGGCCCAACGATGTGGGACGGACACCCACGTCGCCAGCTAACCGCTAGACCCACCCCCAGCCCATGTTAAAAGCTAGAGCCCTCCAGAAGAACAGTATAGATCTTACGATAACACAAAAGGGCTACCCCAGCCGCAAGTTTTAGCGTGAGACTTTTTCGCGTCTATGTTACGTCAGGACCACCCCCCAGCCCATGTTAAAAGATAGAGCCCTCCAGAAGAACAGTATAAATCTTACGATAACACTAAAAGGACCACACCAGCAGCAAGTTTCAGCCTGAGGCTTTTTCGCGTCTCTGTTACGTTGCAAACTTTAAAAACATTGCCCCATCACGAAAAGTATAAGGTTTCTCATTGGATAGACAGAGTTTTTGTAGGCGGAACTTAAGGTTAACATTGAGACCCTAATTGGTCAGATGAAAACACAGCCAGATAGTTTTTTTTTAAACCAACTTCGGTAAATTGAAGTAAGGAGAAGTTAGGAGGGAGTTGCTTCCGAGACGGCGAGGTGAGTGGAGCTGTGCTGCCCGCCGCCCCCTGACGAAGACCGACAAGGTAATGAACGCACGCGATGCCGCATAACAGCGCATAAAGCTTCACTCAGAACTGCAGCAGTCTCATCTGTTACACCCCCTTTTTGCGTAATACTAGTGTCGGTCGTCAATTAAAGCTCATGGTGTTCACATTTGCCAGTTGAATTAAAAATCTGAAACGCGATGATTTTTTTGTTATATAGTTATTGAGAAGCCAAATCAGTCACTGTAATTTACGACAAGTTAGATAAGTAATTAAAGATAATTGAGGGTCACTTTAGACCACTTTGATAGTTTTCTCTTTTGTGAAACTTAGTTTAAACCTAGATTATAGATGTGATATGGCATAGGTCATCCTTCGATCCATTGTAGAACTTGGAAACCCATTCAGGGAATATTCGTTCACATTTTTGTTGAACGCAGTTGGTTTTTACGATCCTGTATTAAAACATTTCCTTTTATTTTTTGCAATTTATAAACAATGTTTTGTGAGTAGAATAAAATTTCCAATGGTAAACTTAACTGCTTTTTCGACGTTATTTTACCAGCTAACTAAAAGTAGGAAAGCCTTGAACCCCTTCCACTAAATTTAGTTAGTATTAAGATTCTTTTACAGGCAATGCAGTGGAGCTGACGCTGAAATCATTAAGTATTTGGTTATATCATCGCTAGTCTCACTGAAGTCTTCTGAACTCTACATGTCATGTGGTCTGACGTCTCCTTGCCAGCAACAGGTCCCAGGTTCAAACTAGTCAATTCCCTAAAAAACACGCTCAGAGCGTCGTTGCGCGAAAGTGGTAGGGAGACACGATATAGAACAAACAGACACCACGCAGAATGTTAGAATTTCATTTAATTTCTCGAATTCACTACAGTTCTGACGCCCAACGTGGGGTGACGTTATTGCTAAATTTCATGGCATCTGATGTCACAAAATAATTTCCCGAATTGATCACAACATTTTTGGCGCCCGACGTGGGGCCTCCGGTATCTGATGTCACAATATAATTTCTCCGGCGTCTACTATACTTTTGGCGCCCACTTGGGACTTCGATATGACTTTATTCTCACGTTGTTATTAGTGTGAGAACTTTTAAGTTTCGAGACACCATTCCGAAAAAATCCCCATTCTATTAGTAGCATATGTTAACCTCATTGTGTGAGACGTCAGGTGTACGGGTGGTGTGGTTGCGTGTGCTAAGTGTGTAGCAAATGAGCATGTAAAGTAGATATAGTGGTAGCTAGTGTAGTCAGTTTTAGTTCCCATAGCCTGCTCACATTTTTTGACGTAGTTTAGAATGTGTAGTTTGTTGTTGTGAATAATCTGTTCCACGTTTTCCATTGTCCTGTTAGCTGTTAACAACGTTGTCATCAGCGTTGTACTGTCTCTATTCGTTCTGTGGAGTGCTTTTAGTTTTTAGTTTAGTTTCTCTATGCAACTGAGATCTGGGACAGTCAAGCCAGTTGACGAAAGTTTGGGGGCGTGCGACGAAACACAAGGCACGTGTATGGGGGATAGGCAAAGTCAGAGTCCACTAGATCGGATTCTCGCGATACTACAAAACCGCACGTCACAGTTAACAGCCATAAGGGAGGAGAATAAATCGCGGTTTGAAAGACTCAAAACGGAGCTAAAACTTTGCAATCAAAAGCTTGATCTTCAGATTGTTAAAGTAAGGCACGAACTGGACACCGAGGCCGAAAAGACACTGACGGAGGTCATCAACAACCTAAACGAAGTGAGGAAAGAGTGAAACGAAGGCTGACAACTTGGTCAAACTCCAAGATGGCTAATTCTCTGTGCGCCTAGATGAGAAAAGTAAATCATCCAAGGAGACACGAACACGAGTGTCAGTCCTCGAGCAAGAAGTGTCTGTAATGCCACAATGGTCTTTTGCCGCAGGTCACGCCAACGAATTTGCAAGCCGCACCACCGATGCCTGGGGTGAATATACCACTGTCCAAGTTCGGCCGAACGCGTCGCACTCACCCGAAGGCATACCTGAAGAATTTAGACGTGTATGTGCGTGCGAAAGGAGTGGCGGAATGTAACGCTTTACTCGTTGCACGCCAGACGCTCGATCAGGAGGAGGCTGCCTGGTTTGACGTTACAATTGGCGAGAACAGTAGTGACAAGGATTTCTGCACACAGTTTCTGGCAACATACTGGAACCTGGCCGTACAGGCGAGTGCGAAGATGGGTATATATCGGGGATAGTATGCACCACAGTCACACCAATGCATAACAGTATACGCTGCTCACTTTGTCGATCTAGCGGGATATTTGGATGACAAAATGAGAGGTGAGGAATGGTGCAGCGCGATGCGCTCACGTTTCCCTGCTCATGTACAACGTACACTCCCCGGGGCACGGTCGAGAGAACAGTTCCTCTATATTTTAAGGTACTTGAATGAAATCGAAGAGCAGGAGAAGCAAAGGACAGCAAATGGACACGCAATTAAGGCGGAAAATGGGGCGTCGAAAGGGTTTGTGCACCGCAATGGCAGACAGAATTGGAGCAATTACGGAATAAAGAGAGAAGAGTGCAATAGGCGAGAGCGAGATAGACCTCATGGTCTACACCAATGAGAACAAGGCAGGAACGAAGCGCCAAACCAAAGACGGCACGTGAACTGCATGCAAACGTCGCATTATGGGAGAGACTGTGAGAATAATGCAGGTTCACCACATCTGACCCAACCTCAGGCAGAGGAACGTGAGATCACACAATCGAATGATTAGAGAAAATGAGATATTGCAGGGGACGCTAGGTAGAGAAAGGCCATCACATACACAATGTGCGGTACTGGCAATCACAAGCGTAAGATGAGTTAGACCAGTACTATGATGAACCAGCGTTCCCAGAAAAAGCGGACAATCTGTGTCCCCTAATTGAAACAACTGTGGACGGAATTAAGACGAGAGCATGTCTGGATTCTGGGTCGGAAGTGACAGCACTTTCAACATCTTGTTACTCAGAGCTGGTAGAAAGTGGTAGTAAATTAGCTGAGATACCTGTAAAAGGAATCTCACTAATTCCCGCTTTTCGGGCGAAAAGAAAGTGTTATGTACATAGTTCCGCATAGTCAGCGCGTACACAACTTTCCCACTAGAGCGCGCCCCGCTAAGCACAACAGCGCAGGAGCAGCGCTTGACCATCTCCGCACTACGAGATGGCGCTGCCATAGAGACGGACCAAATTCTGCTTCCGCTGATCTGAGTATTAATATGTAACGCAGCCAATAAGATTGCTGCTTATGTAGAACCTTTTCTCCTCGTGGATCACACTTGCGTAGTGATACATGAATGGGAGAGGTATTATAACGAGTGTACAGACCTTCGATGACCAGTCTGCATTTGTCTGCACCAGTCTGTACGAGTTCTACATTTGTCTGTACCAGTCTATAGTCCAGATTCAGTCTGCGCCTAGTAAGATTACCATATCCCTGTACATAGCTATGAAGATAAATGTATAGTCACTTTTGTCAAGTATCAGAGATATATGTGAGAATAAGATTAACGTACCAATACCAAAGGAACTTCAGATTGTCAATTGTAAATAGCATGCAGAACCAAGTTAAGCAATTTTTATGCTTGTTATTATTTTAATAAATGTGTGTGAAAATTAATCAAGTTCAGTTTAAAGCTGGTTACCGTCAATCTGCTATTCTAAGTGTGCAAGTGGCATTTCTATCATCTGATCTAACGGCAGAAGATAAACACGCCACGATAAGACCACGAGACATATTGCTGACACTCGCCTACTTCGTTAGAGCGACAAGTCAAATAATCTGTTGGTGTGTGTACCGAAGGTCTTATAGTATGCACACCACAGAAAGAAAGTAGAGAAGCAGGTCTTCGTGTCGTTAAACGACGAAAGAAGTACCTTCCAGGTCAATGCAGTTGTCATCTATGGGTTGTCGCTCGATTTTATAATCGGGAATGACATACTCTCGAGTACAGCGGTGGAAATGGATTGGACCACAAAAACCGTGATCAGTTTGTTCGAGGATCCGTTCGCATGGGGTGCAGAGGGCACACAGGTAATTTAGGAAAATGTAGGGAGAATGAGGAAATTTTCTTAGTTGGGCCACGTGAGATAAAACGTGATTTATTAGAGGAAACAGGAGTTCCAGATGAAGTCAGTTTGCTGTCCGCAAGTCGTGATGAGAAATCCACGCACACCGCCGACGAAAGTGAATCTGACGTACATGATGTGACTGGTCGTGGGCTATAGACCCTCGCACATGTCCTATTAGGATTTAGAGCGCCAGAGGCCGTTAATGAGTACCCGCCCGTGACACCCCATGCCACCCATGCGAATACAGATGACGCGTTCATAACGGAACTTAACGATATACAGAGAGAGACCACAGTCAAATGACGTGACGAGCGCCAAGACAATGAAAAAGGTTGAAGGTGAAGCCCCCACTGCTAAAGAGAAGCGAATGTACAGTGTAAAAGGCAAAAGTGATTGCAGAGTGGCAGAGAAGCACTGTGAGGTACGCCACTGAATTACTAACGTCCACTCACCAGTAGAAGACAGTGTTGTTCCCTCAACGGTCGCAAAAGTCAGACGGTTTTTTTGAGGATCGCATGTGTTTCCATGTTTCCAAGTGGTGAGGAAATCTGACGTCTCGCTCGGAAGCATGGGAGACTGCAAACAACAACGATTTCTTATGCTATTTATGATGTTTGAGAGAGAGATTGGAATTTTTAACGCCCGCAGCCTCAGAGCGTGGGTAACTCAATATTGTACGGCAGTAATGGTGTAGAAAATTGTAGATGTCTGTTGACAGCGCGCTCTATCTTGTGAACAGACGTTTAGGTGTGATAATTAATACGTAGTTTCTGTGCTTAGACTGTCATTTTTGAGTGTATCTGGACTATGAGCCGCTTGCTGTGAATATGGAGAGATGATACGGGGATTGGAAGTGCGTGCGTGTGTGTTTGTGTGTGTGTGTGTGTGTGTGTGTGTGTGTGTGTGTGTGTGTGTATGTGTGTGCCAGGTATCCTTGTGCCGTCGCGACGCGCAGAGCAAGGCTGGGAGGAGCCGCTCGAATTTGACAGAATGATACTTCCTAGAGGGTGGGACTATCATGCAGCTCTATCAGGCGCATTGCCATTTGCATGTCATTCAATTTTTTGTTTGTTTATTTGTTGTATGTATTTAATTGTAATAGAGTGCTATGGATCCATGTTTTAGTGTATTACAATGCGATGTGTTCAGTGTAATGAATCTAGCGTGAAAGGTGAAAACCAGACAGGCGCCAACATTTCATGAGATTTCTGTTGCAGCATACAGACGCATCCAATAAGTATCTTGCAGTCGGCGAAGAAGACATTTTACCTTTGCAATGAAGTGCATGAACCGTTGATTGAAGCATGTTAGGATTATATTACATGTCAGAATTTAAGGGTTGGGTAAAATGTCGCGAGTGTACAAAGTTAGGTGCACGAAAGATCAGTTTTTTCGATTATGAATGTGGTGTCACCGCCAGACACCACACTTGCTAGGTGGTAGCCTTTAAATCGGCCGCGGTCCGTTAGTATACGTCGGACCCGCGTGTCGCCACTATCAGTGATTGCAGACCGAGCGCCGCCACACGGCAAGTCTAGAGAGACTTCCTAGCACTCGTCCCCAGTTGTACAGCCGACTTTGCTAGCGATGATTCACTGACAAATTACGCTCTCATTTGCCGAGACGATAGTTAGCATAGCCTTCAACTACGTCATTTGCTACGACCTAGCAAGGCGCCATTACCAGTCACTATTGATGCTCTAAAACATGTACCGTCAAGAGCGATGTTCACCAATTATGGATTAAAGTTAAGTATTCCCGAATCTACTTACGTTTTTTGCTAGTCTCAATTCCTTGTCCTGTTCCAGACCTCACGCCAGCCCGCGTGAGCTTAAACGCGTGCCTTTCGGCTTCCTTATAGTGGGTTGGCTGTCTTGCCAATCCACAACAATGAACATAATGAACATTCGAGATCGTTCTCAGAGCTCGCGTAACAGACCCTATGGAATTTAGTTCTTTTAAAATGGCCTGTATAAGTTAAGGGAACAGAAAGTTAAGTACACGAACAGTCTTTTTTCTTGATATTCGAGTCCGTCAGTGCGGCTCGCACAGCTGACACTATGCAACCTAATAAATGAGAAGGAGGCCTCCAATAGATCAGTGACGAGTACTTCATACATATTGATTGTGGGCTCAGCGGAAGAAGAAAAGGTACAAATCTTATTTTCGCTACAACTTATGAGGTTACAAAACATATGCATGGTTGACGAAAACGTGAAGGTGGTACATGTCCCATACTACCTACCACATCCTTATCAGCTCAATAAAGTGTGTTATCGGAAAATGTATTGTCTTGTGTCACCAGATGTTTGAACTGACATCTATTCTGTATAGAGCTCTTTGATGAACAATGCAACTTGAGCTCAACCCTTATGTCAATTGCCTTAATTCTGTCTTATGTATTTTACATATTGCCATTTCTAACAAATAAGTCTTTTATAAAACATTATTGCTGTGTAAAGTGCATTTTTGTGTCACATGTCTTAACTCGATGTGTCGTATAGATGTATAATATTCCCATCTGCAATGTAATGAACAGTCTTATTGTGAGTGGTTTATTTTGGCTTACACTCGTTTTGAAGACATGTTTATTTTGCATACATCTTGCGTATGTCTGTGATGTTAACATCATGTTCATTGTATTCAGTGTCATTTGTGTTACTCTTGTATTGTTGACTTGTTTTGAACTTCATATATTTGTGCATGTCTTGTCTAATGTAAATATGTGACATTATCATGTTCATTGGGTTCAATGCTATTTGTGTTCCTTATGTACTGTTTACTTGTTTTAATCTTCATTTATCTGGGCATGTCTTGTCTTGTGTACATATGCAACATTATCATCAAGTTCAATGTAACGGTGTTTTTCATGAACAGTTTATTTGTAAGGATATTTGTTTATCAGTACATGTCTTGTACCTCTTTACTAAGGGCAAACATATATGTAAAGGGTCGACTAGGTTTCACAAGCTAAGGCACGACTGAAAACTTAATATCAGCACAGTATCCCACATCGGTGAATGAAGTGTTAGTGTAACGGTTAGAAAGTGAAGATTTCTGTTTTGTGTTGAAGTGTGTGTGTGACGGGCCAAGTGAACATAGATGGGCCACTTTGCTATGACTTTCAACCTTCTGTATCAGAAGTCCATCAACAAAGGAGGTGGCTTACAAAACACTCGTTCGACCTATACTTGAGTATTGCTCATCAGTGTGGGATCCGTACCAGATCGGGTTGACGGAGGAGATAGAGAAGATCCAAAGAAGAGCGGCGCGTTTCGTCACAGGGTTATTTGGTAACCGTGATAGCGTTACGGAGATGTTTAACAAACTCAAGTGGCAGACTCTGCAAGAGAAGCGCTCTGCATCGCGGTGTAGGTTGCTCGCCAGGTTTCGAGAGGGTGCGTTTCTGGATGAGGTATCGAATATATTGCTTCCCCCTACTTATACCTCCCGAGGAGATCACGAATGTAGAATTAGAGGGATTAGAGCGCGCACGGAGGCTTTCAGACAGTCGTTCTTCCCGCGAACCATACGCGACTGGAACAGGAAAGGGAGGTAATGACAGTGGCACGTAAAGTGCCCTCCGCCACATACCGTTGGGTGGCTTGCGGAGTATAAATGTAGATGTAGATGTAGAAGCTTAATAGTCATGACAGGAACTGTGTAATACTGCAGCCTCTTTCACACCAAGTCGATGCGGTGCGAAGGGCCTGTCTGACAACGAGAAGCGTACCTAGTACTCATGGACATCTGCAGTCATTGGGACGGAACGCCAAGAATGGTTGAAATGGCTCTGAGCACTATGGGACTCAACAGTTGAGTTCATAAGTCCCCTAGAACTTAGAACTACTTAAACCTAACCTAAGGACATCACACACATCCATGACAGAGGTAGGGTCGAACCTGCGACCGTAGCGGTCGCGCGGTTCCAGACTGAAGCGCCTAGAACCGCTCAGCCACTCCAGCCGACGAAGGCCAAGAACGTTTGCGCAAAAGTGTCTCAGTTCTTCTGGCCTTGCGGCAGTCATTTTACGTGCCTTATAAAACAGGCATTGACAATAATTCCAGCTCCCCACGGGCAAAGCGAGAAGCGTGAACAAAAAGTGCGGGGAATCGGCACAGGACGCGTGTAAAATAAACCACCTCTCTAAAGAAGATGTTTTCCTCGACAGTGAGGACATTCCTTGTAAATGACGGTCGACGGCTGATTTTGAGACGGAGCCCAAACATAAGTCTGTCCAGGGCTCACACAGAGAGAGCGTTTATAGAGAAATGTTGTGTAGCTGCTATCCCAGAAGCCTCGGAATACAGGAAAGCGTCTTAAGAATATGAAATCGTGAGAAAAATGCCAATTCACGAGCCACAGGCCAGTCCACAACAGATAGAAAATTTCCGCACTGCACGGAGAGGCGTGGCGATGAAATGGCGATCTGTCATTGCCCAACATTAAAAATTTCGTCCGCCAATTATAGCGCCGTAAGAAATAATGTTTCGAAGACGAGTTGAGCTAAGAGATGGATGAGAAGGAAAAAGAGGGAGTCGTGAAGACACTGTGGAAGCGAGAGGACATGGGCGCTCCGCCACCCATCGCCAACATCCGCCTTCCGACACGGTGAGAGCACAGCTTCGGCCACGCATCCGACAACGGGCAGACAACGTGGAGATCGTACCTGGGACCCGCTGCAAAACCGCGATTGATGAAGAGGGCAGCCAACCCGTGCACCACAGCTCCGACGCGACGCTGCGCGCCGCACCGACGCAGCGCCTGCCACCGACAGCAGTGTGCGACGAACGATATCAAGGATGGCGAGACTATTCGTTCCCACCTCCTTTGCGTTAATAGCCGAGTCGTGGCCACGCCCAGTCAAATAGGCCCTAAGATTTATATGTTTGCTTTGTTTTGTGTAAACAGCACGAAAATAAATACCTTTCTTTCACGTTTTCAACGTATAACCCATCTTTTACATTCATACATATAACCCCTTATTTTTGTATTCTTTATGTTTGGTTTCACTTAATTTCTCGAATTCACTACAGTTTTGGTGGCCAACGTGGGGTGATCTCATTGTTAATTTTCATGGCATCTGATGTCCCAAAATAATTTCCCAAGTTGATCACAACATTTGTGGTGCCCAACGTCGGGCGGCCGGTATCTGATGTCACAATGTAATTTCCCCAGAGTCTACTACAATGTGTAAGCTCAACGCGAAATGAAGCTTTGTCCTGCAACATGATGTAGTAGAAAAGACAGTACAAGCAGTATGGGAATGAGAAGAAGGGGAGGATTTGTTTACTCCATTGAGGTGCGTCTCCAAACTACATACAGGTACTCCAGTCTAAAGGAGATCTGTGTTCCTTAGGGTGCATTCACTTTTGTCATCCAAACAGTCTTATCATTAATTATTAGCATCCAACAGAGATAAACTACGAGCTATAAAAATTCTGCTAATGTCATCCCATAGAAAACTCAATAACATTTTTACCATATCTCCGAATGTACTGGAATACCGTCTGAGTGCTGGCATCAAGCAAATGTAGCGATCCTATGAAATATGCAGGAATTGATCCACTGGAGCTGATGGCCTGTGATCGAAGTCACCTGACAAAGCAGTGTAAAGCTTCATCGCCTATCCTGTAGCAGGACCATATCCCCCAGACTCTCAGTCAGAAAAGAGGGTCGCTTTTTTGTTGTTTGATAGTTTTCTGCTGTAACACGTCCAAGCAGTATATGAAGGCACCTTTTTACACCGCCATATATTTTGTTTTCCTTCGAGGTCTGTATCAGCTTCTATAATGATTTTAACATGTTTTGATGCATAGGCTCTCACAGTAAACTGGACATTGTGTGGTGTAAATTATGCTGCTGCTCCTACACCACATACACAGGATGATTGAAATAAAAGGCAGTCAGAACATACGCAAACTGGAAGATTTTGCATCATTGTGGGGCATTTCCAAACAGCTGTCCAGGGTGACAGGGTAAAAGATGTCGCCGTGTTCTGTTTCAATTGATTCCTCATACTGGAGTCATATAGTATGTGATCACTGTTTCAGTCAAGCCATCCTCAGAAGGTGTTACCCCTCTACCAAGACTCTTTCTGCATTTCATACAAACTAGTCATTATGTGGTAATCAATAAATTACTAGTGGAAATGGAAATGAGCATTTGGCGTCATTGGCCGGGACTCCCCTGACGGGGCAGGTCAGGCAGCCTTGGTGCAGGTCTTATTACATTCGACGCCACATTGGATGACCTGAGCGCTGGATGGGGATGAAATCATCACGACAACACAACAACCCAGTCCCTGAGTGTAGAAAATCCCCGACCAAGCCGGGAATCGAACCCGGGCCCATAGGACGGCAATCCGTCACACTGACCACTTAGTTATCAGGGTGGACAACAAACTACCAGTGGACAGATGCGATTGGAAAGACACTGTCAATGTACTGCAACGAGCATCACAGCTGATAGTGCAATCAATTTTACCAGTTTTTCCATAATTTAAATGCTGACCAATGATATGACAGCGTGCTTCCCAATTTCTATATCATCGCTAAACCATTCCTCCAGTGTTTCAAGAGTACCACATACTACATTGTGAATGTAGATAGATAACAGTACAGTAGGTCCATTCATAGTTAATTCTCAATCATATACACAAAGGTATACCAGACAGCTTCCTGTACCAGTCCACATACTTCTAGCACTTCGATCATATTATGTAATTTACGATTATGGTTGCCCATCCTTCCCTATGCAAATTGGAACCCCAGTGCATTCTCGCACTCTTAGAATAAAGTTAGAGATTGAAAGATCTCCTCGCATTGTGTTTGACCAGTCCTTCCTGCAACACTGTCAGCGATTTAATCTGCACCTGACCAGAAGTACATTGCTAGGTTCCATGTCTTGCGAAGGAGCAGAGTGAGGCGAGTCCGAAACTGCTGTTCAGTTAAGACTGTTCCACAACTAACTTACAGAAGCCATCCAAGTCCACAAAATCTCTCTAGATGCGCACATGTAGAGGAGGTTAACACCCTCTGTAGGAGTATAGCAGATATGAGAGTGTTGTGATGATATAACAGATGGTTAAGAAGTAACATGTGGTTGTTATACATGATGGAGCTCCAGGCTGATGGAGTTGGAAGCATTTTGCATGAATTAACTGCGCTATCAATTCTGAAGAATTATTGTACCATCTGGGGTCAGTACCAAGAAGGTACTGGCAAGAGAGAAATGGCCATAGAACATAAACACTTACACTGTAATATAAGACAAGATTATCCAACATCTGACATACACACATCCTGCAAGTTTTCTATCACAGTCACTATGGTCACAGACTTTGAGGGCATTAAACTACATGCTTCTACAACAAAGAAAAAACATAACTTTGTGATACATGCACAATGTAGCTATGCAGAGGAGTGCCCAGCCCACTGTTCACACCTGATCACGGTTCTTAAATTATACTGTGCTCACATCACTCCCATAAAATTAAAGTTAGTAACAGAGACTTCCTCTTACAAGGAAACAAACACATAGCACTATTGTTTGACATGTGAAATTACATGCCGTGCTCCGACCAACTCCATAAACAGGACACATGACAAGCAGATGTATACACGCAGGGATTTCAGCACATCACAAACACCTGTTACTAACTTAGAAATACTGTAGTTATTAAACAGAAGACTTGATTTTATGCTCAAGACGCGGCAGGGGAATGGAAAATGTCGCGCAAATCTTCGTTCATTTAGAGGAGGACACCAAAACAGGATGGATATGTTTCATCATCACAAGCGGGATGAAAGTCATGTGATGACTGACAGGTTTGGCATTAACGATCGCAAGTAGATAGTGCTCGAAGTCACACACACAGAACAAGGAATTGTATACAAGATGAACACAGGTTACGCCGCACAACCAATACACTAGACAGAACAACAGGAAACAAGAAGGTTGAATGCGAGATAAATGACCTGCAGCACCATCTTGCTCTCTCTATAGCATGTATCATCAGTTTACAATCAAATCATACTTCATTACAGGCCGATTTCAACCGATCACTCCATCGAGATAAATTACCTGCAGCATCATCTCCCTCTCTCTATAGCATGCATCATCAGTTTACAATCAAATCGTACTTCATTACAGGCCGATTTATTTAGAGGCAGATATCTCTCTTTCTTCCAGAAAAGCATCAGCGACAAGAGTCAAGTTGCATTACGTCAGCAGACATACAGCAGAATGTTAGCTGACACCGCAAGATAGTGATTGGTGGAGAGAACGGAGAAACACGTTGTAAATACTGTTTATTAGGGTTTAAAACACCTAATCAGTGTCGCACAGTGTCAAATACGTGATACATTCTGTAGTTGTATATTACAGTCCCTATCTGTTCTTGTAGTCCCAGAGTCTGGAGATGGGTGCAGAAAGCTTAGCAGCAAGCAGGCAAGTACACTATTCAGGCCAGAGACAGTAACGCCCTTGTGTCTGGGGAATCAGCTCAGCCTTTGTACACCAGTTCAGAGATTGACCTCAGTCAGGGAGGTGAGTGCAGGGAGGTCAGCTGACTCACGACCGTTGGCCGTGGTGGACGGCTGACCGACCTCGAGCGAATATCTAGTGCTGCGACGATATACAGTGCATATGCTTGTGTTTCTTTCGAAGTGTCTGTCTTCTCGGTATATGTATGAGTGTGTGGTGGTTGATAGCTAGAAGCTGGACGTAGAGGTGATGACATTATATGGTGCAGGATACGAACTGCGTTTACTACATCGGTATGCTAATAGTTTGTGGTGATATACCCCGTTATAGATCGGATTCACAGTGAAAAATACGGGCTGTCCTTCATAGTCGTATAGCAGTGTAACTGAGGAACTATCTTTGGCGATAGTTTCCGTATTACATGATCTGTAGATCACTTTTGCAGGGTTTAACTCTCATAGCACTATGACTACCAAATTTTATTTTTAGATCTGTATAAAATGGTTTCGCCGTTGAAAGTCTTTTAATTTGTCCATCTGCAGAAAATGGGGGACAGTGCTCTCGCTCCAGTAACTACAGCAGTTTTGTGGGTAAATTCAGTAAACACTAATCAAAACGGTCCATTCACAGGAAGTTCCATGACGTTGGACAGTCACAAGATATCCTTTAAGCGGTGCATAGGAGCCTCTACAGACTGGTTTGAACAAGACAGGGGCAAGGCATCTACGGAAAGTTTTGTGACGTCTTAGAGTCACGTGATGTCCTCTCTGTTTTAGTGTTCAGAGACAAGTCCGAGCATACCATCCTCATCCGGTTCTTACAGGTGAGATGCTGTTCCTTAGCCGCCATTGTAGCTTTAGATCATCTCCAAGAGGACATTTGTAGGACATCGAAAATTCTGATCTGTAGGACAGTGCTTCGAATTCTCTTGGTGCATGTGTGTTCCCTTTTTTTTTCACGATCTGTTGTGGGATTCGAAATATGTCACGATGTTATAGTTGAGTAAATGTTATGATTTCTTCGTGTGTGCTTAGACACCAGAGTGTTCTTCGAGAAGTGAGGAAGTTACCTTCCCTGTCTCCAGCAGCAAATATGAACTAAGTGCACTCCCAGTTTCAGAAAAGTGATGAAAACTAAAGCAGCTGTAGTACTCAGATATTTTTCGCTATCTCTGACAGTGCCGTCAAACAAGCAGTTAAATCTCGAGAAGTGGTAAGCGTCCTGTTTATAGTTATGGAGATCTTTATTTCGTCTTCCAAACATTGTCGTTTTGGCCTGTAAAATCAGACACTGCAGTTTTTGGAGTCATGTTCGAGTATGCTGGTGTTCATCGCACAATTTACGCAGTGTCAATTCCGTCGCAAATTGCTTAGATGTTCTTGCACCATCTCCATAGATATTACTGGTATATTTAGTTCCTGGGACATCTTCAAAATACATACGTTGCTTGGACACCAGATTTAGTATCTTCTGATGCAGTTCACGTTCAACAATAACGATATTCCATGCGCCACAAAGAGGTATTTCCTGCTACGCGCATCACCACACTGTGACTATCGCGTGCTGGCACTGTGAATCGAGGGTGCTGGCACTGTGAATAGAGCGTTTGGCCTATTCCAGCAGGGGACAGACACCTTGGGACAGGGAGCACGCGACTCTTGCACTTCAGAAGATTGACTGGACTTCTATCGAATGATCTACAGTTACAGCACATGCATTTATCAGCTTGATGTAACTTAGCCACATTTTCATTATTTGATGAAGAGTATATGTCTTCTTCATACATCCACCAAAAATCATTGCATTACAAACATCATGTAGGTGGTATGGACACAGTCCTCAGCTGCATGATTACAGCTAGTATAACTTAAAATCCTATTCCGTCGCGTGGAGTGGCTGAACGGTTTGTCCGCCATGTCACGGATTGCGCCGTCCCTCCCGCCAGAGGTTCGAGTCCTCCCTCGGTCATAGATATGTGTGCTGTTCTTACCATAAGTTAGTTTAAGTTAGCTGAAGTGATCGATGACCTCAGCATTTTGGTCGCTTAGGAATTCACTCACATTTGAACATTTTTTCCTCCTTTTCCAGCACAGACATCTCATCTGTTGAACACATAGTACACAGTTAACAATTACGTCCATCCTCTTGGGAAGCTCAGCACATATCGTGCGGATTTTTCACGATATTTTCCCGAGACCACCATCTTGGATTACGTCATGGGAGGGGAGGGGGCAAGGACAACAGAGCCCACTGCAGTAGAGTTCTGAACTAGGTCAGTTACGCTTCGGACCTCAAGGTGAACACGCGGTGGAGCTAATGTCCATGACAACTCAAAGTGTTTAAATAAACAATACATTGCCATTCAAACGAAATAAAGACTTCAGTCCATCCTATCCAGCAGCCCTGCACAGAGTCCATTCCCCAAATATTTCAATTTGAGGAAAGTGAGGAGACGGAAGGGCGCTGATGGTGGGGGAGGGGTGGGGGGGAGGGGAGGGGAGGGGAGGAAGAGGTCGAGTTTGGATAGTGGTGGTAACCCAATTGATGTTTATCACCAAAATTTGAACTTCTCGACATGACGTCAGTGCGATGTTGCCACTGAAACTGGTGGCACTAATGTGCATATCGTGCAACTGTTTCAGCGTCTTAATCGGCGTCATCTTAATGCGACTGTTAGGTGCGTTAACATGGGGTTGGCTCAAATGGTTCAAATGGCTCTCAGCACTATGGGACTCAACATCTGTGGTCATGAGTTCCCTAGAACTTAGAACTACTTAAACCTAACTAACCTAAGGACATCACACACATCCATGCCCGAGGCAGGTTTCGAACCTGCGACCGTATCGGTCACGCGGTTCCAGACTGAAGCGCCTTTAACCCCACGGCCACACCGGCCGGCCATGGGGCTGGAGAGGGCGCTGATGGCAGAGAGCATAGGTGACATTTCAGTGGTGCCAGTTGGGTCTATCACTAGATCGGGTTTCACCTCAACAGGTATGGGAAGGGAAGGCTGGCAAAGCTTACAGGTGAGAGTGTAGTTATGTTATGTTAACCGGGGACCTAGAAACGACTTAGATACTCTGTCCCCGCAGCAGCCGCAGTGGTCCGTAACCCCAGGACGACTACCGCAGTCCACTTCACCCCTCCGCCGCCCCAGGTTATTGTGCGGTTCGGCCCCTGGTGGACCGCCCCCCCCCCCCCTCCCCAGGGAACGTCTCACACCAGTGTAACCCCTGTGTTTACGTGGTAGAGTAATTGTGGTGTACGCGTACGTGGAGAGCTTGTTTGCACAGCAATCGTCGACATAGTGTAGCTGAGGCGGAATAAGGGGAACCAGCCCGCATTTGCCGAGGCAGATGGAAAACCGCCTAAAAACCATCCACAGACTGGCCGGCTCACCGGACCTCGACACAAACCCGCCGAGCGGATTCGTGCCGGGGACAAGGCGCTCCTTCCCGCCCGGAAAGCTGACAGTGTAGAAGGTGGTGGTGAGATCACTCATGGAAAAATTCCTATAGTAGTCCATGTTAGAGCTGCATCTTTTTTAGACTGAAGTCAGCTGGTAGGTATACTTGCTTCAAGAAAGTCGCTCTAACTATAGGATCACCTTCAGAGGACGTAATGTTTCCAAGTGGAGAAGGATTTAGGATATTTCATCAAAATATAAGAAGTATTTGAGATAAAGTTAGTGAACTGCTTATAGATGTTGACTCTGAAATTATTGGTGTATCGGAGTACCACTTAAATAACTTGACAGTTCGGAGGCTTCCTTTACCAGGATAAAGATTAGCTGGCTGTTTTTCAAGGAATTCCTTGTGTGGTGGGGGAGTGGTTGTGTATGAAGAATACTATTCCATTTGAGTCCATAGACGTATCACGGCACTGCGCTGCGCTGAACAGATATTTGAATTTTGTGCAGGGGTAGCTGAATTTAGTGAAACTAAACTTCAAATTTTTGTTGTTTATAGGTCCCCTAACTGTGACATCAGAGCATTTCTGCTCAAGCTAGAGAAGGGTCTTTATTCACTTTGTAGGAAGTACCAAAAATCAGTTATATGTGATGACTTAAATATAAATTTTGTATATGATGGTGCAAGAAATAGGATTTTGGTAGATCTCTTAAATTCATAAAATCAGAGAAAGACGGTGTTATTTCCAACTAGGGTGCAGGGGAACAGTAGCGCAGCCGTATACAACATTTTAATTCGTTTTTCATTACTAGATGGGCATTCTGTTAGTAAAAGTGCGAATGGCGATTCAGACCCTGATGGACAAATTTTAACACTAAAAAGCTTTTGTACTCAAACGAATGACACATAATTACAAACTATGTAAGAAAGTTAATACAACAGCAAGAGAGAGTTTTTTTGAACCTTGTCAAGGTACAAGAGTAGCAGGATGTTTATAGCGCTGGTAACATAGCTAATAAATATAATGCTTTCCTTAACACATGTCTCATGCTCTTTGAGAGTTGCTTCCCATTGGAATGTTCTAAACGGGGTACTGTCAGTAATAGGCAGCCCGTGTGGCTGACTAGTGGGATAAGGATATCGTGTGGAACAAATCGGGAATTATATCAAAATATTAGAAGTAGTCACAATCAAGTTACAGTAGCCCATTACAAACAGTATTATAAGGTGCTTAAAATGTTTTAGGAAGGCAAAGAGTATGTGGTATGCAAATAGAATAGCTAATTCACAGGCTAAAATGAAAACCATAGAATCCGTTGGAAGGAGGTGTCTGGTCAGCAGCATAAGTTTGACGATGTAAAGTCAGTTCGTAGTCACGTGTCAGCACAGCATTGAATTCAACTTTTTACACAACGACACAAGTTCAGCACAGTAGGCTGTGGGGTGGTACGACTGGACAAATCAGGCAATCACTATCGACAGTTGCACTAAACATTTATTTGGTACATTTAAACGAGATAAATGACAAATAAAGCCATCAACACATTTTTAAAATTACCACACATCTTTAAAATTACCAGTTATGTGAGAGCAAGTTACTTCATAATTTAAACATTTGGCACTTATGACCTATTACACATTTAGTAAAACGAGTTAAAAATAATTTACTCAAAAACTATTATCAACCTGAAGAACAATTTACTAAAATTTAACGAGAAAATGTAGCCTTTGGTTACTGCAGTGATTGGTATTAGCAAATTCGATACAATGGCACACAACCAGCTTACTTAAATGTAATCCTACAATGTAGGATATAAAATATAAAATTTCATGTGACCAAGCAACCTCGTGGGATTCAACAAACTACGCCCACAAGTGGATGCCCGCCCACTCAGCTGTTTCCAGTACAGGATCGGCATGGACCCCCAGACGGGAGCAGTAACATTCACGAATAGGCCCGATAAAACCCAGAACTAGTGGCTATCTACAACACACTGACATTTGCCTTAAGTAACTGGAAACACAATAATTCATTACAGCACATCATTTGTAGAATTAATCAACCTATTAATGAACATCAGCTAAGCAATACAATTCTATCATCTCACGTGCGTGAGGTTAAATATATATAAAGCCGCGAGCGAACTAGATACACGGCCATACCGGCACGCACGCGAAAAAGGGGGCGGGAAATACACAACAGCACAAGCAGGACGCAACGCAGGACCCCCACCCACTGCCAAGCCAAACAGCTGAAGTCCCGATAAAACGAAATCAAATGGAAGTAACTAGCGTGCAGGCTATCGGTATATCGAGATCGCCGCCTGGCGCAAAACACAAAGCGACTTACAGCAAATAGCCACACTTAAATTTGTGACTAAATCAGGATTAATTACCATATTCACATACTGTCATTGAAAGAATTCTTGTACTTTCATTAATAGAATCAGTTTCAAACTATTTAAACACACAATAACAACTGGCCTCTCAGTATCTTGTAAGAACTAATGAAACTACTCGTTTAGAATCAGACCCGTGTCTCTCAGACACTCTATCACTTCAGATAGAAACGTAACAGTAGTGTTATCGCAAATTGACAGCAAAATATATCTATGGAAAAATTTATCCATGTATATCTACAGCAATTGGCCAGCTTAACTCCGTCGTGTGATACAAATGCAATAACCAGGCGGCACTTAGACAAGGACCAGCCAAACTGTTTTCAATGGCGGTGAAACACTAAAGTAGCAATCTACAAACAGAATGTATCAGAACTCCAGGCCATAGTAAATGTTAATCATCACATCACATACGGCTCTCACTAGAACCTTGTGTACAAAGCAAGTTGAAATTCGAGGACTGACTCAGTAGGAGTAGCAACGGCCGGCCAAGAGAATGAAGTCAACAGCACAGAACCCAGTAGTCGATTTCGGCCACAATTTACAGCACAAGCAAGGCCCTTATCCTCTTGCTTGTTCGACGAAGCCAGCCGCCGCAGAACTTGCCCCCCTTCTAACAGCCGTGTACCGCAAGTCTCTAGAGGAACGGAAGGTTCCAAATGATTGGAAAAGAGCACAGGTAGTCCCAGTCTTCAACAAGGATCGTCGAGCAGATGCGCAAAACTATAGACCTATATCTCTGACGTCGATCTGTTGTAGAATTTTAGAACATGTTTTTTGCTCGAGTATCATGTCGTTTTTGGAAACCTAGAATCTACTATGTAGGAATCAACACGGATTCCGGAAACAGCGATCGTGTGAGACCCAACTCGCTTTATTTGTTCATGAGACCCAGAAAATATTAGATACAGGCTCCCAGGAAGATGCCACTTTCCTTGACTTCCGGAAGGCGTTCGATACAGTTCCGCACTGTCGCCTGATAAACAAAGTAAGAGCCTACGGAATATCAGACCAGCTGTGTGGCTGGATTGAAGAGTTTTTAGCAAACAGAACACAGCATGTTGCTATCAACGGAGAGACGTCTACAGATGTTAAAGTAACCTCTGGCGTGCCACAGGGGAGTGTTATGGGACCATTGCTTTTCACAATATATATAAATGACCTAGTAGATAGTGTCGGAAGTTGCATGCGGCTTTTCGCGGATGATGCTGTAGTATACAGAGAAGTTGCAGCATTAGAAAATTGTAGCGAAATGCAGGAAGATCTGCAGCGGATAGGCACTTGGTGCAGGGAGTGGCAACTGACCCTTAACATAGACAAATGAAATGTATTGCGAATACATAGAAAGAAGGATCCTTTGTTGTATGATTATATGATAGCAGAACAAACACTGGTAGCAGTTACTTCTATAAAATATCTGGGAGTATGCGTGCGGAACGATTTGAAGTGGAATGATCGTATAAAATTAATTGTTGGTAAGGCGGGTACCAGGTTGAGATTCATTGGGAGAGTCCTTAGAAAATGTAGTCCATCAACAAAGGAGGTGGCTTACAAAACACTCGTTCGAACTATACTTGAGTATTGCGCATCAGTGTGGGATCCGTACCAGATCGGGTTGACGGAGGAGATAGAGAAGATCCAAAGAAGAGCGGCGCGTTTCGTCACAGGGTTATTTGGTAACCGTGATAGCGTTACGGAGGTGTTAAGCAAATTCAAGTGGCAGACTCTGCAAGAGAGGCGCTCTGCATCGCGGTGTAGCTTGCTCGCCAGGTTTCGAGAGGGTGCGTTTCTGGATGAGGTATCGAATATATTGCTTCCCCCTACTTATACCTCCCGAGGAGATCACGAATGTAAAATTAGAGAGATTAGAGCGCACACGGAGGCTTTCAGACAGTCGTTCTTCCCGCGAACCATACGCGACTGGAACAGGAAAGGGAGGTAATGACAGTGGCACGTAAAGTGCCCTCCGCCACACACCGTTGGGTGGCTTGCGGAGTATAAATGTAGATGTAGATGTAGATCCCGGTGGCAGGAGGCATGCAGCAAGCGAAATACACCGACGGCTTCCCAGTAACGTGACTGCTTCCAAGCCGGCGATATTTGCTACGGCGCCGTCACCCCGGGTAAACAGCCCCTTTTAGATGTGCTCTTCCTGCTGCCTCGCACGGCGCGTGTACTGTTCAAAATGGTTCAAATGGCTTTGAGCACTATGGGACTTAACAGATGAGATCATCAGTCCCCTAGACATTGAACTACTTAAACCTAACTAACCTAAGGACATCACACACAACCATGCCCGAGGCAGGATTCGAACCTGAGACTGTAGCGGTCGCGCGGTTCCAGACTGTAGCGCCTAGAACCGCTCGTCACTCCGGCCGGCCTGTACTGTTCGCCAGACTTCCCAAACGACGGTACTGCTAGGTGTCCCAAAGCAAAATCCTCGCTACTTCGTAGAGCTTAGCCCTCACTACCCGATCGACTCGGTAGGTCGCGCGATGGCGCGCTCTGCACCACCGGAAAGATGACCCATACCGGCTCATGTAGCACAAAATACTTCTGTTCCTGATAAATCAGATATAAATAAACATATAAATCTGAGCACAGCTGGTAAATTAAATAAAAATTTAGTTTCTACATGGAATCATAAAACATCCCTGGCAAATGCCTTTCCAAGATTGGTGTTTGAAATACTCCCCTGTGATACAGGCTTGGGGGTAAATTGAGTCAATACTTAAATCTCAAGGATATGATGGAGCGCCCAGCAGAATATTAAAGTACTGTGCTGCACATATTAGCCCTGTATTTAGCCATATTTGTAATTTTTCCTTTAAGTTTCCTGAACGATTAACGTACGCAACAGTCAAGGCGCTTTATAGAAAGGGAGACAGGAATAATGTAGACAACTTTAGATCTATTTCTGTGCCGTCAGTGTTTGCTAAAGTTATTGAAAAAGCTGTGTATGTAAGGATAATTGATCATTTTATATCACACGATTTGCTATCAAATGTACAGTTCGGCTTTACAAGTTGTTTAACAACTGAAAATGCTATATTCTCTTTTCTCTGTGTGGTACTGGGTGGGAAAGGTTTCGAACGCTAGGCATATTTTTTTTATTTAACTAAGGCGTTTGATTGTGTTGATCACAAAATATTGCTCCAGAAGTTGGACAATTACGGAATACGGGGAGCAGCTCATAACTGGTTCACCTCTTACTTTAGCAACAAACAGCAAAAGGTCATTATTCACAATGTTGAGAATGGCTGTTGTATGGGTTCTGAGTGCGGTATGATCGAGGCGGGGTGCCCCAGCAATCAGTGTTGGGGCCTCTCCTGCTCCTTATTTATATAAATGTATGCCCTCTGGTATTAAGGGCAACTCTAAAATATTTCTGTTTGCTGATGACAATAGTCTGGTAGTAAAGGATGTTGCGCGCACCATTGGCTCGGTTTCAAACAGTGCAGTTCATGGTTCAAATGGCTCTGAGCACTATGGGACTCAACATCTTCGGTCATAAGTCCCCTAGAACTTAGAACTACTTAGACCTAACTAACCTAAGGACATCACACACACCCATGCCCGAGGCAGGATTCGAACCTGCGACCTTAGCAGTCCCGCGGATCCGGACTGCAGCGCCAGAACCGCTAGACCACTGCGGCCGGCAGTGCAGTTCATGACCTAAGTTCATGGCTTGTAGAAGATAAACTAATGCTAAATCACAGTAAGGATCAGTTTTTACAGTTTCTAACACACAATTCTACAAAACTCGACGCTTTAATTGCACAGAATGGGCATATGATTAGTGAAACTGAACAGTTCAAATTTCTAAGTGTTCAGATAGATAGTAAACCGTCGTGGAAAACCCATATTCAGAATCTTGTTCAAAGACTTAATGCTGTCATTTTTACTATTCGAAAGACATCTGAAGTGAGTGATCGTTCGACACGAAAATTAGTCTAGTTTGCTTATTTTCATTCGCTTATGCCGTATGGTATTATATTTAGGCTAACTCTTCCCATTGTAAAAGTATATTTTAGGCTCAGAAACGGGCGGTTCGGGAAATAAATGGTGTAAGTTCAGGAACCTCTTGTCGACCCCTGTTCACGAGTCTAGGAATTTTGACATTGGCCTTTTAATATAAATATTCCTTACTGTCATTTCTCGTTAACAGTATTAACTTCTTCCCAAGAATAAGCAGCTTTCACTAAACAATCGGCGGAAATCAAACCTGCATTTGGATCGGACTTCCTTATTTCTTTTGCAGAGATGTGTGCAATATACTGCGGCAACCATTGTCAATAATCTACCACTCGAATTCAAAAATCTTAGCAGTAATCCATCCTCTTTCAATTCTAAAGTGAAGAGTTCCCTCATGGGTCACTCCTATTCTGTCGAGGAGTTCCTTGGAAAAATTAAGCTGATTCTTGTTGTATTGTTCATTGCGTTTACTTAAACTTATGGATTGACTTTTTTCGGGTTCATAAACATTTTATTTTTATCTGCTATTACTTTTATGTTGTAATTTCATGTACTGACACGTTCCATTACCTTGGAGATATGCTCCTCAATTTGGCCCTACGGTACTTAACGTGTAAATAAAAAAAAAGAAAAGGCCGCCACATTGGATCCGCCATCGTGAATAAATTTGGCAATAATGCAGTGCGGGACAACGCCGCCGTTGTTCTTGTACACCCTGAAACAACCATCTTTCAACACGGCTTTTTGGAACATGCTGGTACCCCTCACTGTAGTGTAAGGAGGGATTCTCGGATGTAGAGGTTTCAGCCCCGGAGGTTAGAAGCAATCGTCTCTACACGATTGTCGCTCTCAATCATTGTCTTTTCTTCCTTCTTCTTTTTTATCCCTTCAAGCTTCTCTCACATTGCACATGCACTTAGTGATGTTGACTCATTATATATTGGCACACAGTAATTAAGGAAATAGCAAAAAATTTTAAATTTTCACTCAAATAGTTTTCTTAGTGATGTGTAAGCATTCTGGTACTATGTAAACGATGGCAACAACGAATTCTAAAGAAAAATGGGAACTTCAAGGCATTAGCCTAACATGAGGCTAAATAATAAAACAAAGAAACATATGCACACTGAAAAAAATTATCTACTGTCTCTGAACAGATATCACGCCAGTACTATGTCATACGGCTTATAGCTTTGATAATGGTTACGATTCTGCAAGGAAGAGCGTTCAGATTTTCTGTGGGATTAAGATTTGGTGATTTAGGGGACACTCGATGAACGGCAGGGTGGATCTGTGTTCGTTGAACTGGGAACGTATGCGTGCAACACTGTAAACACGGCTCTGTTTTCTGGAATGCAGCAGTGTCGACAGTATACTCATCGTGAACACTACATACTGAGACTGTTAGTATAAATTCCTGGTTTATGATCACGTCAACCTGATCGAGGTGGGATTCCAAATAAATTTAAGGAAGAGATTGTAATGCGTACATGAAAAGTTCGCCTGTGAAATTAGAAACTTTTATTACTTAACAGGTGATTATTTACACGTGCTATGGTGATATTCATCGTAAAACAACAGGCTGTTGTTGTTGTTATTGTTGTTGTGATCTTCAGTCCTAAGACTAGTTTGATGCAGCTCTCCATTATACACCCTCCTGCGCTAGCCTCTTCATTTCCGTGTAACTACTGCGACCTACGTCCTTCTGAATCTGATTACCATATTCATATCTTGGTCTCCCATAATAAATTTTGGCCCTCCACACCCCAATCAAGTCCCAAGGTAGGGAACCCTCGATGCCTCAGAATGTGTCCTACCAACCAACCCCTTCTTCTAGTCAAGTTGTGCCACGAATTTCTTTGGCCTATGATTCTATTCAGTAGCTCCTCATTAGTTATTTGATCTACCCATCTAATCTTCAGCATTCTTCTGTAGCGCCACATTTCAAAAACTTCTGTTCTCTTTTTATCTAAACTCTTTATGGTCCATATTTCACTTCCATGCATGGCTACACTCCAGACAAATACACAAGTCAAAAAAAGTTTTCCACCTCCTCGGTTCCGAGAGTTCCGGAACCTATACAGATAACTGGAATAGAGATCAACATAAACATCATTTCCGCCTTCTTTATTGCTCATGAAAATCACACATTGCATGTTGTACCACCATAGAGCGAGACCTTCATAGGTGGTGGTCCAGACTGCGAAACACACCGGTATCTCGAATACCCAGTAGCACGTCCTCTTGCACTGATGCAAGGCTGTATTCGTCGTGGCATACTATCCACAAGTACATAAAGACATTGTTGGTTCAGATTATCCCTCTTCTCAACGGCGATTCGGCGTAGGACCCTCAGATTGGTTGACGGGTCACGTCGTCCATAAACAGCCCTATTCAATCTATCCCAGGCACTGTCGATAGGCTTTATGTCCGGAGAACATGCTGGCCACTCGAGTCGAACGATGTCGTTATCCTGAAGGAAGTCATTCCGTTACGGCGCCTTCCATGACCACCAACGATGTACGTCGGCCCACATAATGCCACCCCAAAACAGCAGGGAACCTCAACTATCCTGCACTCGCTGGGCAGTGTGTCTAAGGCATTCAGCCTGACTGGGTAGCCTTGAAACACGTCTCCGATAACTGTCTGGTTGAAGGCATACGCGACACTCATCGGCGAAGAGAACGTGATGCCAATCCTGAGCAGTCCATTCGGCATGTTGCTGGGCCCATCTGTACCGCGCTGCATGGTGTCGTAGTTGCAAAGACGTACCGCGCCGTGGAAGTCGGGAGTGAGGCTGCGCATCATGCAACCTGTTGAGCACAGTTTGAATCGTAACACGACTTCCTGTGGCTGCATGATAAGCATTATTCAACACTTTGGCGTTGCTCTCATGGTTCCTCCGAGCCATAATCCTTAGGTATCCGTCATCCACTGCAGTAGTAGCCCTTGGGCGGCCTGGGTGAGGCATCTCAACGACAGTTTCTATCTCTCTGTATCCCCTCCATGTCCGAAAAACAACGCTTTGGTCCACTCCGAGACGCATGGAAAGTTCCTTTGTTGAGAGTCATTCCTGGCACAAAGTAACAATGCGGACGCGATAGAACCGCGGTATTGACCGTCTAGGCATGGTTGAACTACAGACAACACGAGCTATCTATCTCCTTCCTGGTTGAAAGACTGGAACTGATCGGCTGTCGGACCCTTTCCGTCTAATAGGCGCTGCTCATGCATGGTTATTTGCATCCTTGGACGGGTTTAATGACATCTCTTAACAATCAAAGGAACTGTGTCTGTGATACGATATCCACTGTCAGTGACTATCTTCAGGAGTTCTCGGAACTGGGGTGTTGCTAAACTTTTTTTGATGTGTGTGCTTTCAGAAAAGACTTTCTAACACTTATGCCTAAATTTCTTGTAAATTACCATTGTGGGTAAAATCTTCTCAGGTATTGTTGAAAGGAAAGTGCGAGTATTAGTTGAGGACTAATTGGATGAAAATCAGTGTGGGTTTAGGCCCCTTAGAGGTTGTCAGGACCAGATCTTTAGCTTACGGCAAATAATGGAGAAGTGTTATGAGTGGAACAGGGAATTGTATCTATTCTTTATAGATCTAGAAAAGTCATATGACCGGGTTCCTAGGCGGAAGATATTGTCTGTTCTACGAGATTATGGAATAGGAGGCAAACTTTTGCAAGCAATTAAAGGTCTTTACATGGATAGTCAGGCAGCAGTTAGAGTTGACGGTAAATTAAGTTCATGGTTCAGAGTAGTTTCATGGGTAAGACAAGGCTGCAACCTGTCTCCATTGTTGTTCATATTATTTATGGATCATATGTTGAAAACAATAGACTGGCTGGGTGAGATTAAGATATGTGAACACAAAATAAGCAGTCTTGCATACGCGGATGACTTAGTTGTGATGGCAGATTCGATTGAAAGTTTGCAAAGTAATGTTTCAGAGGTAGATCAGAAATGTAAGGACTATGGTATGACGATTAGCATCTCCAAAACGAAAGTAATGTCAGTGGGAAAGAGATATAAACGGATTGAGTGCCAAATAGGAGGAACAAAGGTATAACAGGGGGACGGTTTCAAGTACTTAGGATGCATATTCTCACAGTATGGCAACATCGTGAAAGAACTGGAAGCGAGGTGTAACAAAGCTAATGCAGTGAGCGCTCATCTACGATCTACTCTCTTCTGCAAGCAGGAAGTCAGTACCAAGACTAAGTTATCTGTGCACCGTTGAATCTTTCGACTAACTTTGTTGTATGGGAGCGAAAGCTGGGTGGATTCAGGTTACCTTATCAACAAGGTTGAGGTTACAGGTATGAAAGTAGCTAGGATGATTGCAGGTACTAGTAGATGGGAACAATGGCAGGAGGGTGTCCACAATGAGGAAATCAAAGAAAAACGGGGAATGAACTCTATAGATGTAGCTGGTCAGGGCGAAAAGGCTTAGATGGTGGGGTCATGTTACAAGCATGGGAGAAGCAAGGTTACCCAAGAGACTCATGGGTTCAGCAGTAGAGGGTAGGAGGAGTCGGGGCAGACCAAGGAAAAGGTACCTGGATTCGGTTAAGAATTATTTTGAAGTAATAGGCTTAACATCAGAAGAGGCACCAATGTTAGCACTGAATAGGGCATCATGGAGGAATTTTATAACGGGGACTATGCTCCAGGCTGAACGCTGAAAGGCATAACCAGTCTTAAATGATGATGATGATGATGATGATGATGATGACCAGCGAGGTGGCGCAGTGGCTAGCACACTGGACGCGCATTCGGGAGGACGACGGTTCAATCCCGCGTTCGGCCATCCTGATTTAGGTTTTCCGTGATTTCCCTAAATCGCTCCAGGCAAATGCCGGGATGGTTCCTTTGAAATGGCACGGCCGACTTCCTTCCCCGTCCTTCCCTAATCCGATGAGACCGATGACCTCGCTGTCTGGTCTTCCCCAAACAACCCAACCCCCCCTCTTGTTAATGAATTTCTTAACTTCAGAAACGTTTTTCGGCCTACAAATTATATCCTCTCTACTCCGACCATCATCAGTTACTTTGCTGCCCAAAGAACAGAACTCATCTTCTACTGTAAGGGTCTCGTTTCCTAATCTAATTCCCGCAGCATCGACTGATTTAATTCCACTACATTCCGTTCCCCATGTTTTGCTCTTGTTGATGATAATATTGTGTCATTCTTATAAGACAATGTCAGTTCTGTTCAATTGCTCTCCCAAATGCTTTAATGTCTCTAACAGAATTACAAATTCATCGGAAATCCATAAATTTTTCAATCTTTAGCCTGCAGTTTAATTCCTACTCCAAATTTTACTGCTTGTTCTACATAGAGATGCAATAACATCGGAAATTGGCTTGAACCTTGTCTCACTCCCTCCTTAACCCCTTCTTCCTTTCATGCCACCCATCTGGGTTCTGTGTAAGTTGTAAATAGCCTTTCACTTCCTGTATTGTACCCCTGCTACCTTCACGATTTCAAAGAGTATTCTAGTCAACATTGTCAAAAGCTTTCTGTAAGTCTACAAATGATATAAATGTAGGTTTGTCTTTCCTCAACCTAAGTCGTAGGGTCAGAACTGCTTCACGTGTTTCCACATTGGAATCCAAACTGATTTCCGATGGGTCGGATTCTATCGGTTTATCCATTCGTATTAGTATTTTGCAACCACGACTTATTAAACGGATACTACGATAATTTTCTCATCTGTCAGGACCTGTTATTACAATCTTTGTAAAGTCGAGGGTATTTCATCTGTCTCATACATCTTGCACACCATATGTAATTTTTTTTTCCTTGCTGGCTATCCCTTGGCTGTCTGTAGTTCGATTTAGATCTTTTAAAGCTCGGTCACATTCTTCTCGCAGTAACATACCTCCAGTCTCATCTTCATCTACGTCCACTTCTCTTACTATAATACTACCTTCAAATTTATCTGCCTTGTATGGACCCTCTACAGACTCCTTCAAGCTTTCAGTTCTCTTTTCTTTGCTTAAGACTGGTTTTCCATTGGAGCTCTTGATATAGATACAACTGCTTTCCCTTTCTCCACTGGCCTTTGTAATTTTCTTCAAAGATCTCGTTCATTTTTCCGTAGTCAGTATCTTTCTTTCCCCTAGTGAAATATGCTTCTAAATCCTTACATCTGCCGTCCAACCATTCCTGATAAGCTATTTTGCAATTCGTGTCGACTTCATTTTTTAAACACTTATGTCCCCTTTCGCCTCCTTCATTTACTAATTTCGGTATTTTCTTCTTTCAGCAATTACATTCAGTATCTCTTTTATTCCCAAAGGAAGGCTTTGTCTTTTCACCTATTTTATCCTCTAAAGCCTTCAGTATTTCATCTCTTAAAGCTACCCAGAGATATTCTACTGAATTCATTCTCCCTACTCGAGTTTAAAATTGCATAATGCTCCTTCTGAAACTACTTATCTACACCCCCATCTCCAGTATTTCCTACATTTTTACATTTTCTTCAGTTTCAGTCTACAGTTCATAAACAACAAATTGCGATCAGACTCTACATCTGGCCCTGGAAATGTGTTACAATTTAAAATCTTATTTCTAAACCACTGTCTTACTGTTATCAATCTGAAGCCTTCCAGTGTCTCTAGGTCTCTTCAACATATACAATCTGCTTTTATGAATCTTAAACCAAGTGTTAGCGATGATTAAATTATGCTCGATACAAAACTCTATCAGGCAGCTTCGTGTTTCACTGTTTCCAAATGTTCAAATGTGTGTGAATTCCTAAGGGACCAAACTGCTAAGGTCATCGATGCCTAGTCTTACATACTACTTAAACAAATTATGCTAAGAACTTCACCCAAACCCATACCCGAGGGAGGACTCGAACCTCTGGCGGGAGAGGACGCGTAATCCGTGACATGGCGCCTCAAACCGCGTGGCCACTCCACGCGGCATCACAGTTTTGCCCAAGTGCATATTCACCTACTATTTTTCGTTCTCTTCCTTTTCCTACTATCGAATTTCAGTTCCCGATCAGAATTATATTTTCATCTCCTTTAACTATCTGAATAATTTCTTTTTATCTCCTCTTCAATCTCATCATCATCTGCTGAGCTAATTGGCACATAGACTTGTGCTACTGTGGTGGGCTTTGTGTCTACTTTGGTAACGATAATGCGATCAATACGCTGTTCACAGTAGTTTACTCACATTCCTCTTTTCATATTTACGCCATTAAAATTGATACACCAAGAAGAAATGCAGATGATAAATGGGTATTCATTGGACAAATATATTATACTAGAACTGACATGTGATTACATTTCCACGCAAATTGGGTGCATAGATCCTGAGAAATCAGTACCCAGAACAACCACATCTGGCCGTAATAATGGCCTTGATACGCCTGGGTATTGAGTCAAACAGAGCTTGGATGGTGTGTACAGGTACAGCTGCCCATGCAGTTTCAACACGATACCACAGTTCATCAAGAGTAGTGACTGGCGTATTGTGACGAGCCAGTTGCTCGGTCACCATTGACCAGAAGTTTTCAATTGGTGAGAGATCTGGAGAATGTGCTAACCAGGGCAGCAGTCGAACATTTTTTGTATCCAGAAAGGCCCGTACAGGACCTGCAACGTGCGGTCATGCATTATTCTGCTGAAATGTTTCGCAGGGATCGAATGAAGGGTAGAGCCACGGGTCGTAACACATCTGAAATGTAACGTCCACCATTTAAAGTGTCGTCAATGAGAACAATAAGTGACCGAGACGTGTAACCAATGGCACCCCATACCATCACGTCGCGTGATACGCCAGTATGGCTATGACGAATACACACTTCCAATGTGCGTTCACACGGATGCAACCATCATGATGCTGTAAACAGAACCTGAATTCATCCGAAAAAATGACGTTTTGCCATTCGTGCACCCAGGTTCGTCGCTGAGTACACCATCGCAGGCGCTCCTGTCTGTGATGCAGCGTCAAGGGTATCCGCAGCCATGGTCTCCGGGCTGATAGTCCATCCTGCTGCAAACGTTGTCGAACTGTTCGTGCAGATGGTTGTTGTCTTGCAAACGTCCCCATCTGTTGACTCAGGGATCGAGAGGTTGCTGCACGATCCGTTACAGTCATGCGGTTAAGACGCCTGTCATCTCGTCTGCTAGTGATACGAGGCCGTTGGGATCTAGCACGGCGTTCCGTATTACCCTCTTGAACCCACCAATTCCATATTCTACTAACTGACATTGGATCTCGAGCAACGCGAGCAGCAATGTCGCGATACGATAAACCGCAATCGCTATTGGCTTCAATCCGACCTTTATCAAAGTCGGAAACGTGATGGTACGCATTTCTCCTCCTTACACGAGGCATCACAACAACGTTTCACCAGGCAACGCCGGTCAACTGCTGTTTGTGTATGAGAAAGCGGTTGGAAACTTTCCTCTGCCATCTCGTTGTAGGTGTCGCCACCGGAGCCAACCTTGTGTGAATGCTCTGAAAACCTAATCATTAGCATATCACAGCATCTTCTTCCTGTCGGTTAAATTTCGCGTCTGTAGCACGTCATCTTCGTGGTGTAGCAATTTTAATGGCCAGTAGTGTATTATTAAGCCCATTCCTGCATTACCCCTACTTGATTTTACTTTATAACACTGCAGTCACCTAACCAGATGTCCTGTATCTCCAGCCACCGAACTTCAATATTTAGCACTATTTCAACCTATCCATTTCCCTTTTTAAATTTCCCAGTCTACCTTTCCCATTCAGGAATATGACAGTCCACGCCCTATCCGTGGAACACCACTTTTATTTCTCCTCGTGACGACATCCTTCAGAGTAGTCCCCTCCCGGAGCACCGAAGGGGCTATTTTGCATTCGGAATATTTTACCCAAGAGGACGCAATCATCATGTAACCATACAGAAGAGGCGCATGGCCTCAGCCGTTCGCAGTACCAGCACAGCAAGGCCGCTTTGGTTGACGTTAGAGGGCCAAGTCACTCAGTCATCCAGACTGTTGCCCTACAACTACTCAAAAAAGCTGCTACTCAAAAGAAAAATATTAATAAAGTAAAATAAAATAAAAGCAAGAAGAAACAGTGACTTTCTCGGTAACTTGCACACACTATAAATTGTGCTTTTTCACAATTATATGTTTGTTTTGATATTTCTATAGCAAAACATAATTTGTGTACATTCATAAACGGTTGTCTTTCATCGCACAGTTGGGGAATTAATCACATGTAGCATGTCATTTAACCAAACATTGGCGATAATAGTTGGTGGAAGACATACAATGTATTCTAGTGCACTCTTCTCGGGATGTGATTTGTTCTTATTCCTCGATGAGATAATAGCAGGTTTTTCATCAAATTCATTACCTGACGATGAAAACAGACATCGTAGAATTGTAAATTAACACTTCCGTCTTTCCGTGCGAGCTCTAATATCCCTCATTTTTATGATGATTGTTTCTTGCTATGCTGCTCGGTGACAAGAAAATATTTTCGCAATCGGAGACGCATATTGCTGATTGAAATTTCGTGAGCAGATCCCGCAGCAAAGAGAAACGCTTTCGTTTTAATGATGTCCACCCCAAATCCTGCATCATGTCCGTGACACTCTCTTCTCTATTTCTCAATAAAACAAAACTTTTTGCCCTACTTTGAACTCGATGTATTCCATTGATCCTATCTGGTAGAGATCCGACACTGCGCTGCAGTATTCCAAAATAGGATGGAAAAAGGTAGTGTAGACATACTCTTTAGTACGTATGTTGCATCTTCAAAGTGATCTGCCAATAAAACTCTTTGGTTCGCCTTCCCATTAACATTTTCTATGTGTTTTATTTCGATTTAAGCTGCTCCTACTTTTAAGATCGGAGCGTGGAATGTCAGATCCCTTAATCGGGCAGGTAGGTTAGAAAATTTAAAAATGGAAATGGATAGGTTAAAGTTAGATATAGTGGGAATTAGTGAAGTTCGGTGGCAGGAGGAACAAGACTTCTGGTCAGGTGACTACAGGGTTATAAACACAAAGTCAAATCGGGGTAATGCAGGAGTAGGTTTAATAATGAATAGGAAAATAGGAATGCGGGTAAGCTACTACAAACAGCATAGTGAACGCATTATTGTGCCCAAGACAGATACGAAGCCCACACCTACTACAGTAGTACAAGTTTATATGCCAACTAGCTTTGCAGATGACGAAGAAATTGAGGAAATGTATGATGAAATAAAAGAAATTATTCAGATAGTGAAGGGAGACGAAAATTGAATAGTCATGGGTGACTGGAATTCGAGTGTAGGAAAAGGGAGAGAAGGAAACGTAGTAGGTGAATATGGATTGGGGCTAAGAAATGAAAGAGGAAGCCGCCTGGTAGAATTTTGCACTGAGCACAACTTAATCATAGCTAACACTTGGTTTAAGAATCATGATAGAAGGTTGTATACATGGAAGAACCCTGGAGATACTAAAAGGTATCAGATAGATTATATAATGGTAAGACAGAGATTTAGGAACCAGGTTTTAATTTGTAAGACATTTCCAGGGGCAGATGTGGACTCTGACCACAATCAATTCGTTATGACCTGTAGATTAAAACTGAAGAAACTGCAAAAAGGTGGGAATTTAAGGAGATGGGACCAGGATAAACTGAAAGAACCAGAGGTTGTACAGAGTTTCTGCGAGAGCATGAAATGGGGGAAAGAAATGCAGTACAAGAAGAATGGGTAGCTTTGAGGGATGAAGTAGTGAAGGCAGCAGAGGATCAAGTAGGTAAAAAGACGAGGGCTAGTAGAAATCCTTGGGTAACAGAAGAAATATTGAATTTAACAGATGAAAGGAGAAAATATAAAAATGCAGTAAATGAAGCAGGCAAAAAGAAATACAAACGTCTCAAAAATGAGATCGACGGGAAGTCCAAAATGGCTAAGCAGGGATGGCTAGAGGACAAATGTAAGGATGTAGAGGCTTATCTCACTAGGGGTAAGGTAGATACTGCCTACAGGAAAATTAAAGAGACCTTTGGAGATAAGAGAAACACTTGTATGAACATCAAGAGGTCAGATGGAAACCCAGTTCTAAGCAAAGAAGGGAAAGCAGAAAGGTGGAAGGAGTATATAGAGGGTCTATACAAGGGCGATGTACTTGAGGACAATATTATGGAATTGGAAGAGGATGTAGATGAAGATGAAATGGGAGATGCGATACTGCGTGAAGAGTTTGACAGAGCACTGAAAGACCTGAGTCGAAACAAGGCCCCCGGAGTAGACAACATTCCATTGGAACTACTGGCGGCCTTGGGAGACCCAGTCCTGACAAAACTCTACCATCTGGTGAGCAAGATGTATGAAACAGACGAAATACCCTCAAACTTCAAGAAGAGTATAATAATTCCAATCCCAAAGAAAGCAGGTGTTGACAGATGTGAAAATTACCGAACAATCAGTTTAATAAGCCACAGCTGCAAAATACTAACACGAATTCTTTACAGACGAATGGAAAAACTAGTAGAAGCCGACCTCGGGGAAGATCAGTTTGGATTCCGTGGAAATACTGGAACACGTGAGGCAATACTGACCTTACGACTTATCTTAGAAGAAAGATTAAGGAAAGGCAAACCTACGTTTCTAGCATTTGTAGACTTAGAGAAAGCTTTTGACAATGTTGACTGGAATACTCTCTATCAAATTCTAAAGGTGGCAGGGGTAAAATACAGGGAGCGAAAGGCTATTTACAATTTGTACAGAAACCAGATGGCAGTTATAAGAGTCGAGGGACATGAAAGGGAAGCGGTGGTTGGGAAGGGAGTAAGACAGGGTTGTAGCCTCTCCCCGATGTTATTCAATCTGTATATTGAGCAAGCAGTAAAGGAAACAAAAGAAAAATTCGGAGTAGGTATTAAAATCCATGGAGAAGAAATAAAATTTTGAGGTTCGCCAATGACATTGTAATTCTGTCAGAGACAGCAAAGGACTTGGAAGAGCAGTTGAACGTAATGGATGGTGTCTTGAAGGGAAGATATAAGATGAACATCAACAAAAGCAAAACGAGGATAATGGAATGTAGTCGAATTAAGTCGGGTGATGTTGAGGGTATTAGATTAGGAAATGAGACACTTAAAGTAGTAAAGGAGTTTTGCTATTTGGGGAGCAAAGTAACTGATGATGGTCGAAGTAGAGAGGATATTAAATGTAGACTGGCAATGGCAAGGAAAGCGTTTCTGAAGAAGAGAACTTTGTTAACATCGAGTATAGATTTAAGTGTTAGGAAGTCATTTCTGAAAGTATTTGTATGGAGTGTAGCCATGTATGGAAGTGAAACATGGACGGTAAATAGCTTGGACAAGAAGAGAATAGAAGCTTTCGAAATGTGGTGCTACAGAAGAATGCTGAAGATTAGATGGGTAGATCACATAACTAATGAGGAAGTATTGAAGAGGATTGGGGAGAAGAGAAGTTTGTGGCACAACTTGACCAGAAGAAGGGATCGGTTGGTAGGACATGTTCTGAGGCATCAAGGGATCACCAATTTAGTATTGGAGGGCAGCGTGGAGGGTAAAAATCCTACGGGGAGACCAAGAGATGAATACACTAAGCAGATTCAGCAGGATGTAGGTTGCAGTAGGTACTGGGAGATGAAGAAGTTTGCACAGGATAAAGTAGCATGAAGAGCTGCATCAAACGAGTCTCTGGACTGAAGACCACAACAACAACAACAACTTTTAATTCCTAGGTATTTAGCTGAATTTACGCCCTCTAGATTTGATTGAACTGTCATGTAACGGATTTTCAAAGGCTGCCTTGTAACACTCATGTTGATGACTTCGCGCTTTTCATTATATAGGGTCTATTTCCAATTTTTGCATCATACAGATACCTTTTTAAAAACGTTTTGCAATTTATTTTGATCTTCTGAAGACTTCTCTAGACGATAAACGGCAGCATCATCAGCAAACAACCTATAAACCCTGTTCAGATTGTCTCCTAAATAATGAACAGCAGAGGTCCTGTATCACTACCTTAGGGAACACCAGATATCACTTCTGTTTTACTCGATGACATTCTGCCGGTTATTACGAGTTGTGACCTCTCTGCCACGAAATCACGAATCCAGGCGCATAACTGGGTCGATATTCCACAAGCACGCAATTTGATTACAAGCCGCTTGTAGGGTACAGTGCCAAAAGCGTTACGGAAATCTAAAAACACGGAACCAATCTGAAACCCCTTGTCAGTAGCATTCAACATTTCGGAGTGATTAAAGATCTAGTTGTATGTCACAAGAGCGATGTTTCCTAAAACCGCGTTTACCGTGTGTCAATATACCGTTGTCCTAGAGGTAATATATAGTGTTCGAACACAATATACGTTCCAAAATCCTGCTGTATGAAGACGTTAATGCGCCGGCCGCGGTGGCCGTGCGGTTCTGGCGCTGCAGTCCGGAACCGCGGGACTGCTACGGTCGCAGGTTCGAATCCTGCCTCGGGCATGGGTGTGTGTGATGTCCTTAGGTTAGTTAGGTTTAAGTAGTTCTAAGTTCTAGGGGACTTATGACCTAAGATGTTGAGTCCCATAGTGCTCAGAGCCATTTGAACCATTTTTTTGAAGACGTTAATGACTAGGGTCTATATTTACTGGATTACCACTATTATGTAGATAAAATTGGAAGTAACGAAACACAACGTCCTGTTCCAAACACTTCTTGGACAAAGGCTGCGTTTTAACCAGAGTACTCTTGTAGACATCGGAGGCGTGTGGTCGGGTAATCTCCCGGTAGCTCTGCACTGTCTGGAGACGAGCTGCGGTACAGCCCACCTACCACGGAGGGCCGGGGATGTCGACGACTGTTACAAACACTAGTCTGCGACAGCACCGCTTAGTACGTCTCCCGAAGTCTGAGACCTGTGGACAGTGTGCCAGACCCCATCAGTTCAGCTCACCAAGCCAGTGGTAGAAATCTCTAACTGTGGTTGTGAGGTCGGCAGCTCACAGCGATCGAGCACAGCAGACAAGGCAGGTAGCTGTCTCGAAGCTGGAAGTAATCTTGCCCAACGGTAGCAGTACATCACATGTTCTGCCTCATAGTAGGAGTATTGCAGTGTAAAGACGGAGATCGGGGCCCCGAAGCCTGAGTATTTATTATAGCTTGTCTGAGGTAATGACGTTATATTCGGCCGGTGATGACCGTAAGTGGCCTAATTTTAAGCGTCTTTAAGGGTCTTTACAACCCTTATACTTCGCAGGAATAGCTTTCAGGACTTTAGCTTGCTGCCTTTCCACCATATCAGCAGACTCATAGGTGTTCTCATGAAAGTTTTACTATTAGAATTACGAGATGTCTTCACCTCACATAGGTCAAATTTCTGACCGACGTTTCAAGCATCTCGCTCATGCGAGGTGAGACAGTATCTTCTGATCTTTGTGTTCTGCGTGTCTGTCGATTTGATTGCGGTAAGTGGCGTTTGCCGGGCTTCACTCGACTTGATGCTGGCTGGAGAGGACTTTGAGAAAATTTTACGTTTGTAATTTAACCGCTTGTCTGCTTCTCTCTATCTCAGTTAATCTTCCTAAAACTGTCAACCAAAGCTTCTAAAAGCTTACAAAACAAACCTAAATTCGTGTGCTGAGCAAAAGTCTGTCTATACTGAATTATACAACGGCTTAATATCATTTTCTCACCACTGTCTACACTTCGAAGCTAACTGTTTCTACATAAATGCAGTGCTTCTCTGAACGTAAACAGACTTCTGACATAAATGCGTAACTGGCATTACAAAGAAATTCCTGCCCCAAAAATGTATTTTCATTTACATCATATATTGACAAACGTCTCTGCAAATTTCTCGAAAGCCGCGCACAGCTTACAGCAGTAAATCAACGTAAAATAGCTATGAGTGAAAATTCTGCAACATAAAGTGAAATGTGCCTAAGTATATAATAAACTTAATCAAGGGTGGCAATACTAACTGGTAAGAAATGACAAGTAGCAAAATTTTAATGAAATTCTGTATTAAAAACTAATGCATTAAAAATCAACTGAATACTCACCGTAATATTTACATAACATGACTTTAAGAAATAACTTTAAGCAAGGGGAACCTCATCTTTCTGTAAAAGTAATCCACACAGCAAATCTACTACCTAAAAATCGATACTACAATTTCAATAATGCAAAACAATAGTACGCTCTTGCAGCATTCCTGAAAAACTCAAAAATAAACTCCTTAGCTTCTGTCTCCGATACTGCATCGAAAATATTCATAAATTCCGCCAGTCACATATCACACTTATGTAGAAAATTTGAGTTCGTCAAAATACGTTTGATACTTAATGCTTCTCAACTGCCAGGGAACCCCTTGAGTGTGAGGCCACAAAATGCCAACGGTGTTTCGGCATTTAGCGCCCCACCATGCTACAATACTAGGTGCTAGTGACGACGCGGCAGGACTGGAGGTACCTGATAGTGAGCACAGCGTGAGGCTGCGGAGCGTAGTTGAACTGCTTAGAGGACGAGTAAATCAGAACAGTGCTACAGTGCTAGTGGTGTTAACACGAGACCGAGCAAGGGCAACGATAAATAAAGCAAACACTGTGTTATGTCAAAAATAACAGTTGCCGAAGTTGACATTTCGACAGACAGGAATCCAAGTTATTTCGCAGAGTGAGAAACAAGCGGCAGGTGAAATATTTGCGTTCTGCAAGATGAGCCAGTGGAATGTGTGACGTCGTATACGCTCGACTGTGCGGACAATGTACATGAGGAGTACAATGATGGCAATAAGTACTTAACAAGTGAAAGTAATACTGAAACAGGTGTCGAGCCATGTGATTTATCATGCTAGTACCACAAGGAGCCACAAATCCGTCGTAAAGAACAATAGCTGTCACAAGGAGCGGGTACTAAATATAATCAGTCCCTACATACGTGAAGGATCATCCGATCCATAGTGAAAAAACAGTTATGAACAGATTTCCAATAAGTTCGCAGCAGTATGACCGTGTAGCGTATAAGAAAAACTACGTACAACAAAAATGATTAAAAATTCAAGAAACTTCTATGTTGTTGTTATTGTTGTGGTCTTCAGTCCAGAGACTGGTTTGATGCTGCGTTCCATGCTACTCTATCCTGTCCAAGCTTCTTCATCGCCCAGTACCTACTGCAACCTACATCCTTCTCAATCTGCTTAGTGTATTCATCTCTTGGTCTCCCTCTACGATTTTTACCCTCCGCGCGGCCCTCCAATGCTAAATTTGTGATCCCTTGATGCCTCAGAACATGTCCTACCAACCGATCCCTTCTTCTAGTCAAGTTGGGCCACAAATTTCTCTTCTCCCCAATGCTATTCTATACCTCCTCATTAGTTATGTTATCTACCCATCTAATATTCAGCATCCTTCTGTAGCACCACATTTCGGAAGCTTCTATTCTCTTTTTGTCTAAACTAGTTATCGTGCACGTTTCGTTTCCATACATGGGTACACTCCATACAAATACCTTCAGTAAAGACTTCCTGACACCTAAGTCTATACTCGATGTTAACAAATTTCTCTTCTTCAGAAACTCCTTCCTTGCCATTGCCAGTCTACATTATATACCCTCTCTACTTCGACCATCATCAGTTATTGTGCTCCCCAAATAGCAAAACTCATTTACTACTTCAAGTGTCTCATTTCCTAATCTAATACCCTCGGCATCACCCGATTCAATTCGACTGCATTCAATTGTCCTTGTTTTGCTTTTGTTGATGTTCATCTTATATCCTCATTTCAAGACACTGTCTATTCCGTTCAACTGCTCTTCCAAGTCCTTTCGTATCTCTGACAGAATTACAATGTCATCGGCGAACCTCAAAGTTTTTATTTCTTCTCCATGTCCAAATTTTTCTTTTGCTTCCTTTACTGCTTGCGGAATATATAGATTGAATAACATCGGGGAGACGCTACAACCCTGTCTCACTCCAACCACTGCTTCCCTTTCACGCCCCTCGACTCTTATTTCTGCCCTCTGGTTTCTGTAAAAATTGTAAATAGCCTTTCACTCCCTGTATTTTACCCCTGCCACCTACAGAATATGAAAGAGAGTATTCCAGTCAACATTGTCAAAAGATTTCTCTAAGTCTACAAATGCTAGGTACGTGGGTTTGCCTTCCCTTAATCTATTTTCTAAGATAAGTCGTGGGTCAGTATTTCCTCACGTGTTCCAACATTTCTATGGAAATCAAACTGATCTTCCCTGAGGTCGGCTTCTACCAATTTTTCCATTCGTCTGTAAAGAATTCGTGTTAGTATTTTGCAGCCAAGGCTTATTAAACCGATAATTCGGTAATTTTCACATCTGTCAACACCTGCTTTCTTTGCGATTGAAATTATTATATTCTTCTTGAAGTCTGAGGGTATTTCCCCTGTTTCATACATCTTGCTCACCAGATGGTAGAGTTTTGTCATGACTGGCTCTCCCAAGGCTATCAGTAATTCTAATGGAATTTTCTCTACTCCCGAGGCCTTGTTTCGACTTAGGTCTTTCAGTGCTCTGTCTAACTCTTCACGCAGTATCATATCTCCCATTTCATCTTTATCTTCATCCGCTTCCATTTCCATAATATTGTCCAAGAACATCGCCCTTGTATAGCCCCTGTATATACTCTTCCCACTTTTCTGATTTCCCTGCTTTGCTTAGAACTGGGTTTCCATCTGAGCTCTTGATGTTCATGCAAGTGGTTCTGTTTTCTCCAAAGGTCTCTTTAATTTTCCTGTAGGCAGTATCAATCTTACTTCTAGTGATATACGCCTCTACATCCTTACATTTGTCCTCTAGCCATCCCTGCTTAGCCATTTTGCACTTCCAGACGATCTCAGTTTTGAGACGTTTGTATTCCTTTTTGCCTGCCTCAGTTACTGCATTTTTGGATTTCCTCCTGTCATCAATTAAATTCAGTATCTCTTCTGTTACCCAAGGATTTCTATTAGCCTTCGTCTTTTTACCCACTTGACCTTCTGCTGCCTTCACTATTCCATCTCTCAAAGCTACCCATTCTTCTTCTACTGTATTTCTGTCCCCCATTCTTGTCAATCGTTCTCTATGCTCTCCCTGAAACTCCCTGGTTCTTTCAGTTTATCCAGGTCCCATCTCCTTAAATTCCCACCTTTTTGCAGTTTCTTTAGCTCTAATCTACAATTCATAACCAATAGATTGTGGTCAGAGTCCACATCTGCCCCTGGAAATGTCTTACAATGTAAAATCTGATTCCTAAATCTCTATCTTACCATTATATAATCTATCTGAAACCTGTCAGTATCTCCAGGCTTCTTCCATGTATACAACCTTCTTTTTTGATTCTTGAACCAAGTGTTAGCTATGATTAAGTTATACTCTGTGCAAAATTCTACCAGGCGGCTTCCTCTTTTATTCCTTACCCCCATTCCATATTCACCTACTAAGTTTCCTTCTCTTCATTTTCCTACTATCGAATTCCAGTCGCCCATTACTATTAAATTTTCGTCTCCCTTCACTATCTGAATAATTTCTTTTATCTCATCATACATTTCATCAATCTCTTCGTCATCTGCGGAGTTAGTCGGCTTCGTGTCTATCTTGGCCACAATAATGCGTTCACTATGCTGTTTATAGTAGCTTACCCGCGTTCCTATTTTTTTTATTCCTTAGTAAACCTACTCCTGCATTACTCCTATTTGATTTTGTATTTATAACCCTGTATTCACCTGACCACCAGATTTGCTCCTCCTGCCATCGAACTTCGCTAATTCCCACTATATCTAACTTTAACCCATCCATTTCCCTTTTTAAATTTTCTAACCTACCTGCCCGATTAAGGGATCTGACATTCCACGCTCCGACCCGTAGAACGCCAGTTTTCTTTCTCCTGATAACAACGTCTTCCTGAGTAGTCCCCGCCCGGAGATCCGAATGGGGGACTATTTTACCTCCGGAATATTTTACCCAAGAGGACGCCATCATCATTTAACCATAAGTAAAGATGCATGCCCTCGGGAAAAATTGCGACTGTAGTTTCCCCTTGCTTTCAGCCGTTCGCAGTACCAGCACAGTAAGGCCGTTTTGGTTAGCGTTACAAGGCCAGATCAGTCAATCATCCAGACTTGCCCCTGGAACTACTGAAAAAGCTGCTGCCCCTCTTCAGGAACCATACGTTTGTCTGGCCTCTCAGCTGATACCCCTCCATTGTGGTTGCACCTACGGTACGGCTATGTGTATCGTTGAGGCACGCAATCCTCCCCACCAACGGTAAGGTCCATGGTTCATGGGGAGGGGGGGGGGGGAATTCTATATAATAACTTAATTCAGAATTCAAATAATTAAATTAAATCTAGATGGGAGGGTCAAAAGAAAAAATAGAAAAGTAATTAAGTAATACAAAGACTTTATTAATGAAGACAACAGCCAAATAACAGAGGAGGCAGGCAGCCAATATTTTTAACAATCAGAGTTCAAGGGATAAAGCAACAGAGTAAATGGAAGAAGTGATGCTATGTATACGAAGGCGTATCACAACTATATCAAGCTGTACCGAAGGAATGAAAATGTAATTGACGCATTCAAAGAAAACACGTCAGGAAGCTGATAAAGTCTCAAGTAAAATACTAAGTCCTGTCCTTTACATATATCACTATTGGAAGCTGTATTCCCAAATGTTATTTTCAGACCATTTCAGAAGCGCCTCGAAAGGACTAGAAAGGATTATATACTCAAAAACCATAACGCATCTATTTCAAACTAGGAAAGTAACTCTTAATTTATGTTTAGATGTGCTCTCTCAGGGAACGTACTGTTTTTCAGTACATGAATAAGGTTATATAAAATAAAAATGGGGAAAAAAACAAATTTTGAACTGATTTTTACTACGCCTTATCAAAAGCATTTGACTATGCAGGCCATAGCATTCCCCTAGAGAAGCAAAAATATTATGGGTATCAGAGATCTTTCTGGTAAATATCTTCCATCATCTCTACTTAAAAGCAAGCGGAGTGATGCATTAAGAGACCCAGTATATGTCCTAAACGATACAGCACCTGGAGAATGGGTAGTATTCAGTTCAGGTGAATCACAGAGATGTATATTGAGTACACGCTTATTCTTGTTGCACTGAATGAAATGGTTATCTCCGACAATACAAGTATTATAATCGAGTCTAGAGAAAAAACTCAATATTCGTAAAGTCAATAAAAATTTTCCTTTAAACGTAATGCTCGATTGTCAGCAAACAGAATGTCACAGAAGTTACATAAATACAGCACATGCAATTTTTTGCTGTAGAAGATCTGACCGTGCCCCAGGAAATAATAGGTGCGGGTAAATCAATAACTGGAGGAGAATGTTCTTAATTCTTAAGTGTTTAAATTGTTAAGGAGTTGTACTGGAAGTTACATGCTACAGACTTGCTTAATATTCCAAGATATGGAAGTTATAAGTTACAGTTAAAGAATGTAACGACTTACAAAAATTAAAACTAGAATTAGAACTGTCTTACACTACCTATCACTCAGCCTTATTGTGACATAGAAGGGAATAAAGTATTTCGTAGCAAAAATCTTTGATCACCTGCCCAGTAATGTAAAGAAGCCTACAGCTTATAAAATTAGCGTCAGACACAAACTTAAATTTCATCTGTTTGAAAAATCCTTCTGTCTGTCTGTATGTCTCCCCCCCCTCTCTCTCTCTCTCTCTCTCTCTCTCTGTGTGTGTGTGTGTGTCTGTGTGTGTGTGTGTCTGTGTGTATACATATGACACAGATAAAGAGAGAGAAAGAGGAATAGATTGCAAAAAAATGTGAATATCTTAAGACAATAATGTACGTCGTCAGCATGTTCTCGTAGTTTTCAATGATAAAATGTATTACAGTTATGAATATTATAATTATAAATATATATTACATAATGCCTTCATGGGTAGACGCCGCAGTTATGAATCACAGGGCGCTAAAAGAATTAAACTAAACTCTGATGATTAGACTTCGTTACGTTAAATTCAAGACAGGTTACACGAACTTACCTCTACTCGCCAACAGTTTAATAATTTGTATTTGCTTGTGACGCAAGTGGCATACTGGAGTTACTTACAGTCATCGTACATTTCCACAAGGTATACCATTAAATAAAATTATGTGCAGCTTTTCTGTATGTGATAGTACCACTACTAGCCTTGTAAGCAACATTTTATCAAATATTACGTTCCTTCCCTCATATTTCTCATGCTTGTGTAAAGACTCTCAGTTCAGTCTATTACTGTAATACTTGCCGGAGATACTGGCTTGTCTTTGAAGCCTATATCCACGAAAAGAGTTTCGAAGACAGTGGGGAAGTTAGACTTCAGATACTCGAATGGTTTGTCGAATTGCAGGCTGTAGTCTAAATACCATCCACCAGTACTGCCCCACCTGTATACCGTGAGCTCCATCTGCAACAATACCACAGCACATCGTCAGAGAAACTTACACGGAAAACTTTCTGAGAGTATGCCACTATGAGACAATTTTCGAGAAAATTTAGTGGAATCATGTAGAACAATTTGTGTACTTCCAAACGTAACAGATTGTGTGAAATCAAAAAGAAAGTAGTGGATGTTGTTGTATCCGTCACTTAGCGTTCAGAAATGATTTATATTTAGATCATATTTTTTTAACCAGTGCAAAGGAGGTTGTACACTATTTTGCAATTTCTATTATTTCTAGACATTCATCAGATTGATAAAGTTGGAATGATATTTACCAGATTTCCAGCTCTAAGTTACAAATAAGACCTATTTTACATTGTAAAAGTGTACATCCCAGTAATTGAACGCCCTTCGCCAACTGAGAGCAGCAATAGTTAAATACCCAAAGAAAGAAGATCTATTGACTTCGTACTGCAGGAGACGATGAGAAGTAGCTTTATTTCAGCAATGTATGGAATTTTGGGAAATGGCAAACGGTTGTCTTTCCGCGTTGTATTATAAACCATTGAATGAAATCCAACAGGTCCACTATATACGAATAAGCTGGTATATAGAAAGAAGTTTAAGCGAAGTAAAACAGATGACTAAACTTAAGCGATATTGTTCGACAATAATATCAATTTAACCAATATTATTGTGTAACAATATCAGAAATTTTGTAGTACAGACAAATATATTAATCCTTGCGAAAATGAAAGTACCTCGATTTGCAGAAGAAACAGTTACGCAACAAAAATGTTCCTTAAGTTAAAGTACAGGTCACTCACCTCACTTTTATAGCATTTGCCATGTACTTTTAAGGAAATTTCGTTACTTCTTTGATTCTTTCTTTTTTACTAGATACAAAACTTCATATCTTATTATTGGAGGGCTTCAATATCGTCCTAAAATTATAGACATTTCAATGTTTACCGTTCTACAGTCCAATATGTATTGTTTGTCAGGATTAGGGAGGATTTCATATTCTGATGAGGTTTACCTTTCAGGGAAACAGTTGCCTAAGCAGCCTGCCACTGTGTCAGCGTAATGTATTTTGCAGGATATGTTTTAAAAATTCCTTTTGAGTTCTTCAATACATGTTTCGCTAAGCCTTCTCATACAGTTCTACTTACAATTATTTATTTATGTCAGCCTTCACCATTTCACAAGGAGGCACCTCAGCATCAATATATGAGAGATGTTTAAGTTCCCAATATAGAATGTGATTTTTCATTATGAATGTTCTTATAAAAATTCTAGCTGAACATCTGGAATCGCTCAGCTACGTATTTATTACATTCTATTAGGCCATCTCTTTCTCCCTGTCACTGTCGATCTCTCCCTTCAACCTCACTGTGTCCCTATCCCATTGCCCCTCCTTTTATCCAACTGCTGCTCCCATCTCTCTCTCTCTCTCTCTCTCTCTCTCTCTCTATCTATCTATCTATCTATCTATCTGCCTCTCTGCCCCCCTCCCCCCAATCCTCTGTTCATCTGCTGCTGCCCTATCTCTCTGACCATTTGCTTCTCTACCTCTATTGATACACTGCTATCCCCTCTGTCTCCCTTCCTCTGTTCTCTAGCTCCTCCTACCCTCTGTCTTCTCCTCAACCAATCTACTGTCCCTCTCTCTGTTCATTTCCTCCTCCATTTGTTAGCCCATCTCCTCCTGTTTCCTTTTGCTGTCCATCTCCCTCTCCATCAGGCCTGCTACTTCTCCCACAGTCTCCATCCAAAAAAACTCCTGCATCTTCCTTTCTCTGTCCACCACCCCATTACCCTCTCTCTGTCCATCTCATCTTCCCTTCCTCTGTCTATTTCCCCTCACCTTCTCACTGACCATCTCCTCCTCTCGCATATCTGTGATCATCCTCCACCTTCCCCCTCGCTTTCTAGCCACCTCTTCCACCCCCTTTTCTTTGAGCGTTATCATCACCACCCCGAACGAGTATTTCTGAATTTTGTCCCCAGATTATTCCTGTCCAAATAGTAAGTTTGGCTGATTCAATTCAGGGGCTTAGCAGTAACTTTTTACCCGCAGCTTTGTCTGCATACCTACATGACACATATTTAACATATTTAATACATACGGGGTGACCAAAAAATCAATTAACACTTGAAAATTCAATATTTCGTGTAATAACACATGTAGGGATGTAGTAGTTGATACATATGCTTGAAAGGACATGAGGTTTTATTGAAACCGAAAAAGCGCGCAACATGACCAACAGATGGCATTTCATATGATGCAAAAGAAGTTCAGTAAGTCGGCTGTCACTCATCAACAATACCTGTAGTCAAGGAACAATGTTGTGAGCAGCACTGTACAGTTTATAATCAAGTACGGTGAGAAACTGCGGAGGGAGGTTGTCTTCTAGCATCCGTAACAAGGACGATCGCTGTAGACTTGCGGCTTCAGGCAACTCCACAATCAATAATCACACGGATTGAGGTTTGGGGAATTGGGAGACCCAGCACGACAGAAGTTGCGGCTCAGCAAGCGATCTCCATCAAACGACGTGAGCAAGAGCTCTGTCATATGTGTATCAATAAGGGATGCCCCAGCCTGCATAAAATTCGTACGTGATTGTGTCTGGTCGCCCGTTACGGGGACGATCGTCTTCACATTTTGATCATTTTCTTCGCAGCGACGTTTCTCATGGGACCTTAACAGTTGGAAAACCTTCTTATGGCGATAGAATCGTAAAGCTGTAGTAGCGTATACTCCATTCTGATAGTAAAGCTTCACTAGCAGTGCCTCTGCTGGTAAAGTCAACATGGCGCAATTGCTGGCACATCTGACCCCCTGTCTCAATACACCTCATTTTATACACACATCTCTTGCGGTGTCAGTGACATGTTACTCCCGAGCGCCATACGTTGGCCGGAATTTGCACTCGCATTCGGTTTCAATAAAACCCCATATTATTTTAGGCACGTGTGACAAGTTTCACCTCTCTACCTACATTATTCCATACGTTTCTGCACTTTCAAATTAAAGGACTTTCTGTTCACTGCTTATTTTTACACATATTTCGCATATATTTAACATATTTCATTACATATTTAACCATATATTTCACTCACATCGTTAGAGAACTTTACCCTGCAGTTTCGTTTGAATGCAGCTCAATATTTATGGCGTGACATCTTCAGAATAGTGTGTCGGACAACGACATAATTTTCGCTGTATGTGAAACGTGTTGCGAATCGAGTCAATTGTAAAGCAGTAACAAATCAATTTGTCAGCATGAGGCGGAAATTTTTGACTCTTCTCAGTGTTTATGACTTCATATCTCCTGAACTACGTGTTGTAAATATTTTGCACTTATATTTAGTGGTACATGTTCATACTGTCTGCAAAATGTGTTGGCAACAGAGTTGTTGGTCAAGAAACAATAAATTAAAAGCTCATGCCAGGTGAAGTAGTTTTACTGCATAAATAACAAAAAAGTAGTTTGGTGGACGAATGAGCGAGAAAACGTCTCGAAATGTTTTAAAAGTATGTACAATGTGAATTATGCTTCTTTTACAACCCCAACCCAATCCCACAGCTTTGAGAGGCAGGAGGTTCTTAAGCACACAGTGGTTCTTTATAGACTGAAATGGATACTTGTAAGAAGTTTGAATGAAACTGATACAGTGGTTTACGCGCACATATACATATATACAGTTTTATAATACACTCTAAGGCAAGAAAATGGACTCACCAGGTACCACGAAGGAATTATTCGAAAGGGAGGAAAATCGGTAGATGTGATGCACATGTACAGAAAAACAAATGAATGCTACTTCACAGGTCCTCCTGAGGGATATAGTGACAAACTCTGTTCAACTAACGCTGTAAATTGTCAAAATCGTGACACGGTTGGAGGGCCTTGAACGTAATCCTCCAGATGTTCTCATTTCAGGAGAGATCCGACGATTTTGCTGGGCAAGGTAGCGTCTGGCAAGCACTAAGACAAGAAGTAGATACCCTCAATTTGTGCAAGTGGGCATTATCTTGTTAACATGTAACCACAGGATAACTTGTCATGAAGAGCGACAAAACAGGGCGTAGAAAGTCGTCGACGTACTGCTGCGCTGTAATAGTACGACGCATGACAACCGAAGAGGTCCTGCTATGAAAACAAATGACATCCTAGACCATCACTCCTGGTTGTCGGGTCATATGGAACGTGACAGTAAGGCTAGTATCCCACTATTGTGTGGGGCTTCTCCAGGGACGTCTTCGGCCTGGAATCTCAATGACTCGAGCAGAACTGTCTTCAGTAATGGATTTTCTCTGTGAAACCTTTTATGGCACAGTAGGTCAACTTGAAGAACGGATCACATGAGCTGTGCTGAACCCGTTAACTAGCGACGACTTGTCTGGAGACTCCCTGGACAGGGTTAGGATGCCAACCTGATTTTCGCCTATGATATGGTCCGACAATATGGAATGATGGTCTGAGGTGCCACTCCTTTCATAGTAAGACCCGTTTGGTTGTCATTCGCGACATGCTTTTAGTAAAACGGTACGTCGACGATAATCTACGCCCTGTTTTGTTGCCCATCTGGCAAGCTATACAGGGCTTATATTTCAGTAAAATAATCCCCGCCCCCTCATGGCGAGAGCTTCTATTGCTACTATTCATGCTTGATAAACCCTATTTAAGCCGTCAAGGTTGCTAGATCTTTCCCCAACAAAGAACGTTTACAACATTATGAGCATGGCCCTGAAACCACCTTGGGATTTTGACGATCTACCGCGTCATTTGGACAATTTAAAGCGATATCCCTCAGGAGGACATCCAACAAACGTATCAGTGAATGGGAAGCTGAAAAACTGCTTGCAGAAGGACCACAGGCGGACCAATGCATTATTGACTTGCTTCATTTGTGAAGCTCTTTCTGTTGTATAAATCAACAATTTTTTCTAAAATTGGAATCATTTGGTTTTTTGTACATGTATGTGACATCGATTGACGTACTATTCGGATAATGCCTTTTTGTTTTTTTTTTTGTTTTTGTTTTTTGTCTGGCTTTTCTTTTTCCGGTTTCTCAAGAGGTATGCTGCTGCTGCCTACGAACCTGGTTTGGTATTTCTGGGGTCAGTTAGGTGGTCTGTTATAGCAGCGGACTGTTGTATAACTCTGGACTGAGTGAATTCTAGAATGTTTAACCTGTGTTTAGAGTTACCTCAATCTGTCTGCGACAGTAACTGAATATCCAACTACCGCAGCCCGACAATCAGTGGTAGCCTAACACTTTCTCCCAGATTGACATGAAATGAATTACTCTGAAGTGCGTCTACATGAGCCTCTTCATCATTTTGTTTAACATTTATTCTGGGCGCAAACTGCAAAAAAGAAGGAAAAAAGAAGAAGAGAAACTGAGCAGCTGTGTGTGTCTATAGTGGACGAAAAGTATATTACCTTTATTGCACCCAACATCTTACTAAGAATTTCGGAGGTTATCGGAGTCCCACGTGCATATTCAATACATCTAAGTGCAGTATGTCAGAGTATACATCCTTTCCTCATCTCATCTGATGAATGAAAAGCATGAATGAGAGTGTACAAGGTAAATTTCAGTGTGTAGATCTGTGGCAGTAAAGGTAGTCTGCTATGTGGCAGAATAGCCAATCCTATAAGTCACGTATCAGGTAGCAAAGAGTTTTCTGTTCGCCTTGGGCAAAGCTCTTGTACAGTTTGGCAACACACAGTAGGGAGCTCTCTGGGCACTTCCGGAAGAATGGAACGCGTCGGATACAAAAGAATAATCTTGGCAGTGTACCGGGAAACGCGAGACGAGCAACTTCGACTAAGTTTAAGTGTGTCTATTCTTACTTGATTCATTATCTTATTTTTGTAGATTTCAGCTACAGTCAAAATTACTGTCTTGCTCTCATCGCTTATCGCTCGTTTAGCGGTATACGGAATTTTTCTTGCTAATTTAGGAACATTATGAGCAGTTGCATTTAGCCACGCACGGAAGCCATTGTTCTGTTCTACCTCTGTTCAGACATGTGGACTCGTGATGTATCTTCTCAGTTCAACCTGATTTAGTTCGTTGTTATTCTCACGAGAATAGTATAATTGGACAGATTTCTGAACATTAGCTAGTTTAGATTTCAGTTCGTTATCTAGCTTCTACGTGTCTTTGTCGTCTCAGCACAACTTCTTCAATTTGCTTAGCTAATGTGAATTTTAGCACTCACATTATCCAGAGTTTCTGTATGTGACAACCACGTGTTCTCGGATTGTGAGAGTCGTTAAACGTCACTGTTATTGATTCTCCAGGTAAAACTTCTAAATTAGTTTCAGAACCTCTTCTATGGTGCAACTATGCATACTAGTGTTTTTCTTTACTCTTATGTCTGTCCTGAATTTGTATTACATATGTATATGTGCGTGAACGTCGCCATTGAAAAATTCCTCTGCCGATCCCATGCTCAATAATTAATGACAAATTGTGGTGGGGTCTCAAAGATGCAGTTCTAAATGTGACTTTGTAGCTCAGCCAAGAGTGTTGTGAGGAACCGCAACCATCACTCATTTATTAGTTGCTTAGGTTATTACTTCGTTCAGCTCTCCTTGAATAAACGTGGTATTTTTACAAGAACGCATTCTTAAGTATTCCCATGCAAACGTCCATTTTACGTCCTGCTGCTATTCATTGTGCAACAGACAATTACGGCGAAGTTATTTGTTTAATATTTATTCAACTATCTTAATTATGCAAATCAATCATCGACAGATATCCTACAACTGTTACACTGACGCTCTGGCGCTGTCGACAATTTATGCAGCTGCGTCATTACTGAATGTATCGAGATTCAAGTAAGGGACCCCACCAACTTGTCGTGATTGCGGCTTCATACTTATTAGTGGCTGATAGACCGATCTCTGATTAAGAAGAGGAATGATATAAGCTACTATCATGACCAGGAATCTGCAGCCCACATCTCCACCGCAAACTGAGCATGAATGCAGCCAGTCGTATGGCTGGCAAGAGCAGGCACGCACTGAAAGCCCGCCACGCATACGACTGAGAGTCACTCAAAGAAAAGAAAATAGAGTATAGGTAATAAACATAAATATTCCTGATGACTACTTCCCTAATTTAAGAAGATCAAATAAGAAAATGGGTCGAGATTTAGTAAAGAAATTTTCAGGAAAACCCATCTAATATGTCTGGATGAATGATGTTCGAGTTTTAATCGATAAATTAACATTATTTCGTGGAAAAGACTTAGCTGGAAATAAAAATTATCACAATGAAGATGTTGGAATAACACAGATGTTAACAAACGAATTTAGTCACTTTTTATTAATAATCCCAAAGGAATTTCATGTTTGATAATTTTTTGAATAATCTTGACAACCGATTTTGGAAAAGTGAGAAACTTCAAAGAAGTTTAGTAGATTGGGCTTTAGATAATTTACCAATGCCAGAGATGAATCAACAAGGACATAAATACTGTTGATGTTCCATTAAGCTTTAAGAAAGACTTACACATGGGAATTAAGGAATTATTCCATTAGATGAAGCTTGTAAAAAACGTGATATTGCCTATAGAGATAATAAGGTCATAGAAAAAAGACACAAAACAGATAAAGAACTATAATTACATGTGAAGAAAGAATACATGTAAGTGATGCTTCATTAGGAGAAAAAACATCTGCAATTGCAGTTAGAGGAATAATGTATGGTAAACGAAAATTAGTTAAGGGATTATGTGTGGATGATGATAGATAGGGATTAAGAATTTATTAATCCTTATAATTTTTAATGTGCATAAATGAATAACTTTTCAGTTGATTATACTTTGCTTCCAAGTGACAAAACTAAACCAAATTCATTTAAAATAAAATAAAATAATGGACAGTTACCTAGTATTGAACCATTTTTACTGCTGCACAAAAAAAGGCAAAGCAACAGCTAATGCATTCAAAGACTAGTAGAAATTTGATTTTTACATTATAAATTCCTGTTGTGAAAAAGATTATCAAATATCTAACAAAAAATGAAAAAGGTAAAAGACTAACACAACATGAAGATGGATTTATTCCATTACTATCAGCTGGATTTCCATATCCAGAAACCATTAGTTCATTTGCTGGTCGTTTTACAACTATCGCAAATGCAGTAATAAACAAGAAAAAGCTGATAAAGAATTGGGAGAACAGAAAATACATAATGCAGGAACAGGGGGAAAAGGAAAAGAAGTACAAAATTCCAAAAAACAATTGAAAAGTATAATAAACCATTATCAAATTATCACATAGATAAATTTGCTAAACAATTGAAAATTAAATATTTTCATGGCGTTTTTATGATTGATGAACTACAAAATGAACCAAAAAATTTAGGATTTAGCATAGTTAATTTAGGTACATCTGATCACTTTGGTACCCACTGGATTTATTATTATAAGAATAAAGATATAAAATTTGTTTTTATTCATTTACTGGTAATATCCCATAACAACTAAACAATTATTTGCGAAAAGGACCTCTACTACAATACTGAGAGAATAGGAAACTTCAGTGAAGTAATATGTGGTCGTTCGTGTTTATTTGTTTTGAAACTCTTATGCATGAATTATAAGTTTAATGATATTTTGAATTTAATAACTGGGCATATTTGGAAATAAAACACAGCCTAAAGGTCACACAATTAATAGTCAGATAAATGTAGAAAACATAAGAAATCAATTAGAAGCCAAAATTTATCCAAAAACAGAACCTTTAATTAAACAATTTCATAAAGAATGACATAACATTTTTAAAGCAACTAAATGATATATTGAGTTTAGAGGCAGAAGAATAGTAGATATAACATATCTGATGCTGTTACTAAACAATACTTAGAAAATACTAAGAAAACCTGAATATGCAAGTATTCTAACACAATCTGATAAATATATGTAACAAAACCTGAATATTGAAGTATTCTAACACAATTTGATAATTAAATCACTAAAACACATATTAATGTAAGAGGCACACAGATCCATCATAATAATTAATGAAAAAAATATCAAATGTGATTTCTGTGGTCTAAAGAATCTGCTTATATCCTCTAGATAAAAATTCAGAAAGAGTAAAAAAATATAAAAATGTTGGAATAGATCTCGACTGCAAAATTGAAAATATTGAGTTTCCTGTATTGATTGAGAATATTCCAAAAATTTGAAACAATATTAATGTATCTATTGATGTCTATTCGTTTGATGAAAAATATCAAGTGTTCCCATTAAAAATTATGAATGTTAAGAAAGAGAAACATTTGAATCTCCTTTACTTCAAGGAAGAAGTTTATTCACACTATCGTTGTATAAAAAAATTACCTAGGCTTGTTTCAGGTCTAATTAATAAACATGAAGAAGTAAAATATATTTGTGATTTCTATTTCTTCTGTTTCACTAGTAAAGAAGAATTAAATAACCACATATCAAGCTTTTTAGTTAACAAACCATTAACAGTAGAAAAGCCAGGGAAAGATTCCTATAAAAGTTATAAAAATTATCAATATATATAGAAAGTTTAATTTATTATTTATGTTGATTATGAATGTTAACTTTTGAAAATGGAAAAGTGTCAACCGAATCCAGAAAATTCATATACAATGAAATGTCAAAAATTGGATCAAGCGGATTATTTCATTATATTAAATATATAAATGAAGATTGTAAAGGTCCTGTTGCTTAATAGAAGGCCAAATTGTAATAAGAAATATATGAAATATTGCAGAAATTTTAAGTATTATTTTGAAGTTAAAGAAATGAAATCATTAAGTCCTGAAAAACAATCAAGATATGCAAGATCGAAAACATGTACATTGTGTCACTGTCATTATACACCAAAAAAATTAAAAAAATTCATCGTCATGATCATATGACTGGAAAATATATAATCCATTATGTAATAAATGTAATTTACATTTCAAATATCCAAGATTTGTACCAATTAATACACACAATTAACCTGGATATTATTTGAATCTGCCTGTGAAAGAAATTAGTTATGATGAAAAAGGAATAGATTTAATATAAAACAACAAATACAGATAAATTAATTTTGCTAACATGAGAGAAAATATGAAAATGAGATTTATTGACACATTTAAATTTATGGCTTCTTCTCCTGACAGACTATCATCAAATCTGAAGAGAGCTGAAATGATAACCATTAAAAAATTATTCCTGGAGAGTTATTCGAATTAGTACCCAGAAAAAGTGTATATCCATAGGAGTACATGGATTCTTGGAAAAAAGTTGAATGGGCACAGTTACCAGCAATGGCAGAATTTTACGGTAAACTGAATGACTTTGAAATAACTGATGAAAATTATAAACATGTAATACTAATTTGAGAAAAACCTAATATTAAAAAATCTCGATTCAAATATTAAAATTATCTCCAGCTTTTGGTCTCATGGTATCATTCTTGCTTTCTGATCACAGGGTCCCGGTTTCGATTCCTGGTGGGATCACAAATTTTCACCTGTCCCTAGGTGAATAGGTGTTAGGAGCTTGCCTAGTATGGCAGTGTTGGTCTCCCGCATCGTTCCCCTATGCTCTGTCAAGAAGCATGCGACTTCATTTCCAATCCATATCTTAAGACTGATGTATTCTTAATGTCTGATGTACTTGAAAACTTTTCAAGAACTTGTTAAAAGTATATGATTTGGACCCATCTTGTTATTTTTCTAACTGATGATTATCTTGGGATGCAATGTTGAAATCGACTAAAGAGCCAATTTATTTATTATATTACTATAATATGATTTTAATGGTTAAAAAAGGAATAAGAGGTACATTATCACAGCATTGTAGAAGGTACATCAACGCAAACAATAAGTATATGAAAGATTTTCATAGTAAAAAGATAACATATTATCTACACAATTTAGATGGAAATAATTTACATTACTATGCAATAAGGCAATATTTACTATACAGTGGATTAGAATGGGAAGAAGCAAATAATTTTGACTATACAAAAGTGAGTGAAATATCTGATACTCCAAAATTTGGATATATTTATAAAGTAGACTTAATATATACAAAAAAATTAGATCAGGTACATAATGATTTACATTGCCTCCTAAAAACAAAATTGTGGTGGGATACAGTCCTAAGACTGCTTCAGCTCTCACTGGAACTAAAGAAAAGAAGTTGTTGACTACTCTCAATGATAAAAATATATGTAGTTTATTAAAGAAATCTTAAACAGCATCTGCCTCTAGGAATGAAATTAAAAAAGTACATACAGTTTTAAAAATTTAAACAACTGGATAGGTTGAACGACTATATAGATTTAAATTGAGAAATAAGAACTAAAGCCAAAAATGATTTTGAAAAATATTTCTACAAATGTGTGAATAATTCAGTCTTTGTCAAGACAATGGAAAATATAAGAAACAGAGTGAATATGAAATTGGTATCAGATGGAGAAAAATTTGATTAACTAATAGCAAGGCCAATCATCAAAGCAAGTACTATATTTAATGAAAATCTTTCTGCTAGCCATATGATTTAAGACAAAAACCACATTCAATAAAACCATCAATGTTAGGATGCATGATGCATGATTTTTCCCTACAGAATAATGAATCTAAAGTAAGTAGAAAGCATTGAGCATTGAGTTGTGTTGTCGAGATATGGACAGTTATATCTATAATATACAAACTCAAGATTTTTATGAAGTTATGAAATCAATGTGTGATAAATTTATTACCAGTGATTAACTTGAAAATAATATTTATGGTATTCCAATAGTTAGGAATAAAGTTGAAGGAAAAATGAAAGATAAATGCATTGGAAAAATAATGGAAGAATTTTGTGGTTTGAGAGCAAAAATGTATGCTTATATAGTCAGTGGCAAAACAGAGAAAAAATCTAAAGTTGTTTGGAAACAGGTTAGAAGATTATAACAATGGTTTGTTTTACAATAGAGAACAATAAAGGAAAAGTAATATGATTGAAAGGAAAAACAGGAACTATACTCAGTTGAATAAACAAGACAGTGTTGTGCCTTCATTATGGTAAAAGATATGTGTTGGAAAATAAAGTAGACACATAGCATATCGATATTAGAGCTTACAAAGGAATCTAATAAAACTTTTGCTATATAAATGGAGACTCTAGTCATGAAGCTCAACGAAGTAAGTTTCTTGAAAGAGATCAATACAACTAATGGAGTTAGAGATCATGGAGAAAAAACTTCTATCGAGCTTAATAATGAGTTTAAGATTATTTTGCCACATACATATTCTAAATTAATGTCTGACTGGTATTTTCAGTTAATTGAAAACAAACAGATGAAAATGAAATATAAAGGAATGAAGGAACTTAAAAACAGAAATAATGAATTTCCTGATCTGGAGTTCACTCTGGGCAAATTATTTTAAATTTTTTTCCTATTAAATTTTATAATCTTCAACTAGACAATCTTAAACAGCTAAAGCAGTATGGTGACATTCTAGAGAAAAATAATATTAACTAATTTAATAAAGATAAGTATCTAAAACATGGATATTGTTTGATTAGTAAATAATTTAAAAAATATTACCCTAAAATCACAGTGACTGTGGTAGAACTCTAATTTAGCATTCCCTCAAAAAATTTTACAATCGCCAGTTGATAAAAATCTTATGTCTGCTTGAGAAGGAAGAAATTAGGGAAATCATAGGTAAAAAATAGACTTCTTACACTGACCATAATTCATTGTTTTAAACATTCATCTTTTATAAAAAAAATATTAAACTTGCTTTCTTACATTCACCTGTTGTATGAACAAAACTAATTATTTAAAAATTGGTGAACTTCATTCAAAAATATTCATATTTAATAATTTTTTCAGTAATATAATACATAATAGAGTTTTTATGAAATGATGTGAGTGAGACCTGTAAATTGAATTATGGTAGCTGGAAAGTGTAGGTTCTAGGTAATTTCTAGTGAGCTAGTTCAGGAGTTATGAGTAAACTAGTGAGTTAGAACTGAGCTAGAGCCTACGCTTCCTAACTACCAGCGCTCAGCCGGGCTGTACATTTGCCACACCGCCACTCCACACTGTCTTAGCGTGAGGAGGGGTAAACGGCGAACACACTGCATTTAAATGGCGATTAAATCATACAGCAAACGACTTCATTTTATATCTCACATTTCTCAGTATCGTACGTCACAAACAAAAAAGATTTTCAATGCCACTTAATTATTTTTGGCGGAAGACTTTTAGCATATCGATAAATGCAGATAATTTCTCAGAGTTTCACATTGTGGTTTCTATACAATCGTGAGTTATTTACTTTGATAATTGGAAAGAGATCTTTCACACATATGTTGGTCAAAATACTGTAGTAGTAACACATTTGCACGTTCAATATGAGGATGCAGACACCCTACCTGAGGAAAACAATGTACACATCCTGAATAGTTTTTACATTAAAAGAATTGCCTTCAAGACAGGAATTACATTGCGTATCAATTAGTTACTTCTGGATATGACCAGGTACCCTTTCAACTGAAATGGTTCGAAATCAGATGTGGGATGGCAAATTCCTCAAAACCTTTAGAAAACTGTCCTTCCAATTCTTTTAAGGCCACGAAGAATTATTCAAACCTCACACAATTTATAACGTCGCTGAACTTAGAGAGGTGTACTATGTCGTTTTTGTGAGGATTCTTTCCCTCTACAATGCACTGCAATGCGATTTTCTTTTTAAATACATCCCCATGAAATCAAGTACAGGTTATTTTTCACGTTGCAATGTCTTACTGTGGACATTGTGCAGTCACGTCCACTTAAAATGCAAGGTCGGTAATCCTTTCCGGATGTTATAGTTTTCGTTCGTAACACTCATTTTTCCTTCATATATTCCATAAAAACGGTTTTAAACCGAAAAATGTTCCAGCCATGCCCTGTGACTTGAGCAACGTACTTTTTAGTACCGTATAAAGTCTCCATACTCTTCGTTCAGTTCCGTCGAAAACTCTTGCAACCGACAGTGCAATAACGAGTGCGATTTCAAAAAAATTACTATTCATACCACCTGCCTACAAATTTATCACAGAGTGCTTCTTGATGTGCACAAACATGAAACCTGTCTGTCGATCCTTGTAATTCCTTGTTCTTTCATTGTCAACTAACTCTTTCAGTACTTTCTGCGTGTCGTTGTAATGTTTCGCAAAAATTTTTGGAGAAATCGCCGATTATGGGACTGCATAATAGATACAAAGAATTCTCATCCCTCTCATCTGTAATTTCCATTCAGTTTTTAATGCTTATGACAATAGATCGTTTGACTGTCTCTTTTAGTGCAAGCGATCCCACGACCTGTGAATGTCCCTCATGCAACGAACAAAAAGCTTTGAGTAAACGGGCCGACCGCTGTGGTCTAGCGGTTCTAGGCGTTCAGTCCGGAACCGCGCGGCTACGGTCGCAGGTTCGAATCCTGCCTCGGGCATGCATGTGTGTGATGTCCTTAGGTTAGTTAGGTTTAAGTAGTTCTAAGTTCTAGGGGACTGATGACCACAGATGTTAAGTCCCATAGTGCTCAGAGCCATTTGAACCATTTGAGTAAACGGTGCTGACTCCATGAATATGCCGAACTGAAGAGAGTTATGCTGACCGAAAAATGGCACATCTTGATGGTAAAAGAAATATCGTTTAGTAGTGGGTACTTCCGAGAAGGACCGAACAAAGCCGAGGCACGCCGATTTTTGGCTCACAAGAAGCACGCACTTCTAGGCCACGTGCAGTTTGGCACGCTGTGGCTATCCATGGTGTACATAGTATTACCTGTATCAGCCACTGCTCATTGTGAAAATGGCTCTGAACACTATGGTCATCAGTCCCCTAGAACTTAGAACTACTTAAACCTAACTAACCTAAGGACATCACACAACACCCAGTCATCACGAGGCAGAGAAAATCCCTGACTCCGCCGGGAATCGAACCCGGGAAACCGGGCGCGGGAAGCGAGAAGGCCACCGGACTAACACGAGCTGCGGACTGCTCATTGTAAACTCGACTGGACTTGTTTCAGAGGCGTTGGAACGAAAATTATATATAAATTTCAAACATAATTGTAAAATGTAATATGAAATGCTTAAGTCATTCACAGATTTGGCAGCAGCTGTAGGATCAGTGGACCGAGAGTTCTACAGAGATGAGGTGTGTTATGGCCATCAGCTTTCACAGCTTTCAGCCAGTTGCCTGTTAAATCCCACTAGTGGAGCCATAAAGGTGCTCAGTTAGCAGGGCAGGAGTTTTCACTCTGGCACTGTGGCCTCCTCATCGGTTACATGATGTACCCATCCAGTATTCAGCTTCCTTCTGTAGCACCACATTCCAAAAGATCCTAATCTTTTCTTATCTGAACTGTTAATTGTTCATGTTTCACATTCACACAAGGCAACATTCCAGACAAACACCTACATAAAAAGACTTTATCGGTCTGAGAAGTGACGTTAAGACATTGGAGCTGACAGGGGACGAACCTGAATCTTCTCCCCAGCACGCTACACTCTGTAACACGACACGCACACGCCTTCAGCAGTAACGAACGTGCTCTAGTGCTACCGAGGCTCTCTTGTGCTAGCGTCCTGTTTAGTTATTGTTACTGTAATTAATCTTTCTGACAGAGTTCCGTGACACTACTTTTATTTATTTAGACATGTGTACTAATATCACCAGGGACGCTGCGCGCGTGTATGTTGAAAAAAGTTATCTGGAGTTAAAAGGGAGGCACACTTGTGCAGAAATTTTTTGGGCGGTAGTACGACGAGACGGAGACACTGGGAATATGCCGACAAGTGCGCCGAATGCTTTTAGTGAACGACATGGACATTAGGCTGATTTATTCTGGGTGGGAGTTGATCTTATTAAAGAGATTGGCTTGCCAATGTGTGTTCTTTACTGACAGATAAGTCTAATGACTCACTTTTCTTCTGTCTCGAATCTCTCAATGCGTTGTTGCTTGATTCGGGCGATTTAAGCTTGCACTGTGCAACTCACTGCGTTCCTTGGGTCAATGCTTTGCAAATAATCATTAAAGAGACACCCTGGTTTGTGTTACTGGTTATTACATTAAAAGATCATTCAATTAATCTATTTAGAAACGGACAGCGCAAAGTTGGGAGGGGGGGGGGGGCGGGGGCGGGAGGACACATGCAACCAAAGAACGTAGCTAACCGAGTCTATCTGCACCACTATGAGATTCGGTATACTACCCCATGGGATCTTTACTGTCATTAATTTATGATTTCAGATTACTACATTATGAGGGGGCATTTCAGGATTACATTTATTGGGTACGAGACAGGGTGTGGAATTACTGTTCCATACAACTTAAATCTGGATCATAAATCTGTCCACGCTCATGTTTGAATCGTGAATTCCAACTGTCGAGTATACTCGGAAAACGATTAAATAACGTGGTCGTTACATAATCCTAAACGTGATGATGCTGTAAAAGAACGGAATAGTGACGTTATTTATGACAAACTCATACTGCCGTAACATTAGAAAACTTCCTGACGAAGGCTAGTACAGGTTCCGTCCAAACTCTCAATCATCCGGAACATGGGTGACGAAAAATATAGGAGCACCGTAACGGTCAGTCTTCTCATTCGTGAAGGGAAGAGGAGGTTCAAATGATTCAAATGGCTCTGAGCACTATGGGACTTAACTTCTGAGGTCATCAGTCCCCTAGAACTAAGAACTTCTTAAACCCAACTAACCTAAGGACATCACACACACCGAGCGAGGTGGCGCAGTGGTTAGCACACTGGACTCGCATTCGGGAGGACGACGGTTCAATCCCGTCTCCGGCCATCCTGATTTAGGTTTTCCGTGATTTCCCTAAATCGTTTCGGGCAAATGCCGGGATGGTTCCTTTGAAAGGGCACGGCTGATTTCCTTCCCCATCCTTCCCTAACCCGAGCTTGCGCTCCGTCTCTAATGACCTCGTTGTCGACGGGACGTTAAACAGCACTAACCTCACATCACACACATCCACGCCCGAGACAGGATTCGAACCTGCGACCGTAGCGGTCGCGCGGTTCCAGACTGTAGCGCCTAGAATCACTCGGCCGGCGGAAGAGGAGGACATGCTACCAAACCCCCCTATGTTTTGCTGCTAGTAGTGCGTCTTTGCCGGCCTACCTACGAGAGTTAGGTTGGCACCAAAGCAAACAAAGAATAAATCTTTGCATTACGACTGTCCTACTCAAGCAATCACACCCAAAACAAACATCCATTCCGAAATTTAAAAGCAACGTAACAGGAATGGGATGAGGATTTGCATTAGTACATAATCAGTTAAGAGCAGTGTCGTCCGCTTCTTCACCAGAGGTTCTCGGTACCAGAGCAAATACTTACAGAGACCAATCTGTCATTACTAGTAAAGGAATACTGATTCCTTGAGATAATGTAATGGGGTGGAACAACTAGGTCCGTCTCACCACATGTTCCTCGCGGTGAAAAATGGGCTGACTATGTCCTTACAATGGAACGAGTGATTCATTCGTTTTTTTCCCTTTTTGTTTATCAAATAAAACGACAAGAATGGGATCTCTAGCTTCAGGTACATACTTATTAATCTGAAATCAGCTTGATCATAATAATTCTGCATAAACAGTCCGTACCTCATTCGCGCCCATTATGATTCAGTTTAGTCTACCACTGTTACTGAAAATATCTTGAAATATAGACTTTTATCAAGGCGTTCAATTTCCATACATTACGTACATCTAAATGAATTAACACCTAGTACTTCATTCTTCTAACTACTTATGTGGAGTGCCCCATGTCACTTTCACTAGGATACACATTTCAATTTATAGTGCGATATCGTATACAAATTGCACTCTCTGGTGAATGACAAGCATGAAATTATACCTAGCATTTTCCCTTAAGGACCATATAATGAACATGTTACACTAATACAGTACTGTAAGGCCAAAATAGCTCATTCCAAAGGATTCGATATTTTCTGAAAAAGTTACAATACCATAAACTTCATATTCACAACAGACTCCAGTCCTCTAACCTCAATATGTAACGACTAATGGAAGATATCGTTAATTCCTTAATTGTACCACGACAAACGATAATTTCTGAAAAAGTTACAATACCATAAACTTCATATTCACAACAGACGCCAGTTCTTTAAACTCAATATGTTACGACTAATATAAGATACCGTTAATTCCTTAATTATACCACAGCAAACTCCAATTCTGTTAACTCAGTATCTATTGACTAACATAACATGCAATTAATTCGTTACTTATGATTCAGTACTCAAATATTAATGTACTCAATTCAAAAATGACCAACAACTATGGACTTCAGTTTCAGAATTAACTCATGATAAAAATAATATCTAATCTAATGTCTGATATACACTGTCTGTAGTTCTGATTTATCACCACCATCAAAATTTAGTCACCTAATTACTGGCCAATAATCGATTACAAGATAACCTCCCTTGTGTAAACACCATCATTCAATAAGAGAAAACTGTGTCACTTCAAGTATGGCATTCCCAATGTTCAGAATCTGGCCAACAGAATTAACTACACAATATATGATGTTGCAGACACGTGACACGTAAACTAATTTGAGTGACTGCCATCATGGTTCAAAAGAAGAGATAGGTAACATTTAGTGAAACACAAATTATATTAAGTTATCATGTTAAGTCCAACTATATCAGAAACATTAAGTTACACTATTTTGCAGACACATCACATGTAAACTAATCTGAACGATCATCATCATGGTTGAAAAGGAGTTCATAACATAGGAGATAACTAACACTTAGCAAAACACTAATTAATATTAAAACTATGATAAATCTCTCGCTTAGTTCAAGATTTATCTTCAAATCCAAATCACTGTTACAATTTTCAGCTAATTACAACTCATCAGAGTATACAGCATCATTTTGAGCAATTTTGTTCACCTTTTATTCTACATTACCTGCAAAGTACCGTATGACATTCGTTTTCGAAATACTCATCATGAGCGTTGTACAGATTTCCAGGGGAAGCATGGGTTATTTTTGTGGAGGATTTTGTTCCAAAGGTACTTGGAGGAGATGGCTAACAAGGAACACTTCACCCTATCTTCACAACACAGCAGGAAGGGTATCACATCTTGCAGTCATATTTGAATCAGTCACGATGTCTTCTGGAGTGTATGGCCTTCCAGTCGAAGTTGACTTTATAGTTCAAGTGACCTCGCAATACCGTACCATTCCAACCCCTCTACCGTATTCTTGAACATAGTCCAATACAACCCATGCATTACAGTTTTGCTTACTCAGACTTCACATGATTCATTACCATAACAACTCAGTAGTTTATTAAATAAAAAGAGACATAGATCCACCTTTCAAATATTCAACGGTCCTCATCAGCATCAGTTGACCTCTCATCATCAAACAAAGCACCCACTACACTGTCGCTCAACCAGCTCAAAATCCATAAATTCGTAATACTTACTCTTCTCGCAGCTATGTTCCCCAAACAAATATACATCTCTTTCTCAATCGAATCCGCAACTCCACGACTTTGCCTTTCAGAAAAATGGTTCAAATGGCTCTGAGCACTACGGGACTTAACATCTTAGTTCATCATTCCCCCAGAACTTAGAACTACTTAAACCTAACTAACTTAAGGACGTCACACACATCCATGCTCGAGGCAGGATTCGAACCTGCGACCGCAGCAGTCCCACGGTTCCGGACCGTAGTGCCTAGAACCGCACGGCCACCGCGGCCAGCCATTGTGTATCCTCAGCTGATTTTACCGTGTTAAAGGGGTACGTGGAAGGAACCTCCCCAAAGGTTGTCATTGAGAAAAGCAATTAGGCATACCTTGAGCGTCAATAAGTGACAACCGATTCTTTCACATCAGAAATATTGATATAAAAGCCCTTTTTATGGCCACAGCTAAGAATTATCTCAATCAACATAGAGGGAATAACATCAGCCAAAGAAGAACTGGTACAAGAACTTTTGCAGACAGCACGAGTGTCATGTACTGTGCATACAGGAAACACACAGGACCTGCGACGTGCGTAGATCGAATATAAACGGAGTACACCTTGCCGTCGAAAGATCACATGATAAACACAGAAGCGCTATCTTCGTTGATTCACACATCCAAATTCTATCCACAGCACTCACAGGGGAACATAACACCGAAATCCTTGTCATAGAAGCAGCTAATTGCACCATTTCGTCGCTCAACAAACCGCATGGTGAAGAATTTAGTTAATAAATCAACAAATTACCAAATAAACACGTGCAGATTGTGGCTGGTGACTTCAACAGCCATAGTAACTTTTGGGGCTATGATAATTAAGATGAAAATGGAGCAGTAGCACGAGAGTGGGAAGGTATGAATCGTCTTACCATAATCCACGATGCAAAACTACCTGTATCATCTAACAGCGTCAGGTGGAGGCCAGGATACAATTCCGACCTCATATTCACCACCAACAGTGTTAGCTAATAGTGCATAAAGTCTGTCTGTTCTCAAGTTCAAATTAAAAACATAAACCAATAATCTTCCAAATAGTTGCTGCTGTTAGATCCAAAAAATCCCATTTCGGAGGATGTTTAACTCTAGAAAGGCTGAGTGGTCGAGAATTGCAGATTAACTGGACGCCTATGTGTCTTCTGTATAACCAAAACCAGGACAATATGACACCTTCACCACAGCCACAAAAGATATTCCAAAATATCTATCCGTCGCAGCTGTCGAACACTTTACATCCCTTGGCTCACGTCAGACCAGGCAGCCTTAGTTAAAGAATATAGCAACTTATTTAGAGAAAAGCCTTTCAGTGAAAGAACTATAGAAACAGCAGACAAACCCATTTCTTTTAAAAGAGCATCAAAAAGGGAAAAATGGATAAAAACAAAAGAAAATCTGGATCTGAAAAGAGACAGTTCGTAAGGCTGGAGACTTGTCCAATGATCCAACTAAGACAACTACACACAAAAATATCGCCGCCAACCAAATAGCACACCAGCAATTGCTGACGAGTAAGAGCATAATAACAACCTTCATTCCCACTAACGATGGATGAATTACAGAAGGCTAGTAAACAGAGTAAAACTGTTAAGTCAGCTGGTTTCGACGTACAAACTGAGAAAATCAAGTGATTTGGATTAGCAACAAAAGAATGTATTCTTCAGCTCCTTAATAAATGTGTTGACAGACGTCAGATTCCAAAGATATGGCGGAAGAGTCGAGTAATTGCTGTGCTGAAATCTGGTAAAGAAGGAAACAGTCCAGAGAATTTTAGACCAATAACACTAAATGTGTCTCATTTACAAACTGCTAGAGAGAATGATTTTAAACCATCTCTCACATGGTAATGATTCCTTGCTTATACCTCAGCAAGCTTGATTCCGCCCTGGTAAAAGCGGCACACGACAATTACTCAGTCTTACACAGTTCATGTAAGAAGGTTTTGAAGACCGTAAGGTGACAGGAGTGGTATTCGTGGACTTAACAGCAGCGTACGACACATTCCACCAGCAATTACTATTAAACAAGTTCTACAGCCCCACCAAAGATTTCAGCCTCACCAGGCTCATCATCAATCTTCTGCAGAACCGAAGATTCTTCGTTGACTTCCAAAGGCAGCACATCCGACGGAGGCTACTGAAAACTAACCTTCCCGAGGAAATTGTTGGCTCCATTATTGTTCATTATACGAACGACCAACCCACAGTCTCGACAGGTCTCTTGCATGCTGATTATCTCTCTCTCGCAACCGAAAGCATAAACTTTTATTCAATAGTAATCAGCCTAAGGAGTGCTCTTGACGATCTGTCAAGGTCCTACAAAACAAAGCAGCTTAACACAAACCTATCAATACACAAGCGTGTGCATTCCATCTATACTAATAATAATGGCGTATGACGAGGGCCACCCGTCGGGTAGACCGCTCGCCTGGTGCAAGTCTTTCAATTTGACGCCACTTCGGTCACTTGCGCGTCGATGGGGATGAAATGATGATGATTAGGGAAACAACAAACAAGTTAAAGATAGAATGGCGAGGGGTTAAATTGGCACACTTTGACACTCCAAAATGACTGGGTATAACACTCGACAGATCTCTAACACTTAAAAAAACTGTTGTATTTCAAATCAAAAGTCTCCACCACGAACAATTTACTGGTAAAACTGGCCGGATCACAGTGTCGAAGCCAAGCTGAAATTATCCAAACTTCTCGAACGGCATTATGCTACTTCACTGAAGAGCATGCCTGTCCCGTCTCGTATAAGTCAGCACATCCCAAACAGGTGGATGTTGCCATAAATGACACATGCAAATTGTAACAGGCTGCAGGTAGTCAACTCCAGTCGACTGGCTCTACCACTTTATAGGAACTGCACAGCCTCATATTCAAAGAGAAGTAGCAGCAAACAGGCAAAGAATGGAACTAGAGCAGGAAAAAATGATCCTATGAATGGGAAATAGCCCTACCCACCACGACTAACGTCAAGGAAAAGTTTCCTCAGAACATCAGAGAAACTAACTATTACTGATTAAAAAGCCACGCTGCAACTATGGAGGACTGAGACATCCCACCCTCCTGGTTGGAAAAGATTTACGGAATCTCTAGCCCCTGCTCATGAAGAGAATTGGCCAACCTGGAAGCCCTTAAACAGACTGAGGTCAAGAGTGGGCATATCATGGCATAACATCTGAAAATGGGGATACATTGAAGAACATAAAACCATGCACGATAGAGGGGAAGAACAGACTGTTCAACATAAGCTTCAAAGTCGACTGTGTTCAGCCACCTGTGCGGAAAATGACCTCCTCCAGGCAGTGGACAATTCTTGTCAAAAATTATATAAACTGTGTTGATCTGTCAATAATTGTATACACTGTTTTATGTGTGTTTCTGACACGAGAATAATAATATTAATAATCATAATAAATCTCGCTAAATTTCGTCTTTCATTCAACAAAGTTCACAAAAATCCGGTAGTGACATTGTCCAAGCGCTTAACTATCTCACTCCATTGCTAGTGTGACCTTCCTTTAACTATGTCCACTTTATGGCGCTAAACACCAAGTTACAGTGTTTCTGCTCAGTATTTATCCTCCCATGCCACGCTGGGCATGAACACGGCTTTGCTTTTCGTCACAGATATGTAAATGCACACGGCTCCAGAATGTCGTTCATTACCCTCGCGTCTTCCGCTCGAAATGTCAGGTTCCATCGGTGCCCGACCAGCTGTGTGCTGACCAATTGGCATGACCAGTTGGCGTGCACTGCCCTCAGCCACAACCAGCCAGTAATTCTTCCGCCTTGCCTCCGTCCGATCCTGCAGGAGGGCCAGGGCTGGCAGACGGCAGCAAAGTGCCCCTAGACATCCCGTTACGAGTCGCACGCCGCCCCAGCATTGCCGAGCCCGCTCCATCAGCCAGAGGGCGTCCTCTCTCCCTCTCCCATGATCGCGCGTCACTTGCAACATTGTCATACATGGAGATTAGTATTGAATTACTGTTTTGCTCCTCAGATAATCACCATCCTCCTCCATCTTCAATGTTCATGGCGTTGTGACTTTACGGAACAGCTTATCATTACTACCTCCAAGATATAGTTCATCATTAATTTGAGTAAATTGATATCTTGAGTGATAAGCTCACTATATATATATATATATATAGTGAGCTTATCCCTCAAGAGAGTGATATATATATATATATATATATATATATATATATATATATATATATATATATAAAATTGAAGACCTTTTTTCAACCTCTTGACAAGTTGCATATATTCTATCATGTCATGAATCCTTCTGTCATCTTAACTTATTTACAACCATTAACATTACTGTATACATTCTGATATGACAATTCATCTTGATATAACAAAGGAATGGAAAATGTCAGATGATAATTTTCTCCCTAGGTTTCAGTTGGTGCAGTGACCAGATAAAGCAATTAGTGGTTTGTGACACCACAACTAATGAATAAATTACTTAACATAATTACACTTTCTCCACCTCTCACAACCTGGCTTATCATATGATGCGATACATCATTTTACAGCAGTATAATTTTACAATTTTCATCATCTCCTTGCTTTCATCTCTTATTGATTGTCATCAGTAATGGTACGCAATGGACCTGCTTAATCATCCTTCCTTCGGCAGCTTTGGCTGGTAGATCCGAAAAAATGGATCCGAAAAAATTGATTTGTATACCACATGCTACATATACCAATATGATTTGTGAAAACCCGCTGAACACAACAGCCTGTATCGTTACTTACTTTTATGAGTTACGCCAGGTTATAACAGTCACTATTCAACACATCTTTAAATTCAAAATTACAGTTATAGGGCGTCCTTGTTAATCAACACACTTAATCCAATAATCTACTCCATTCTGTTCGACGTTTGGTCTCACTACACCTTCTTCGTTACTGCTTTGAGATGTTAGGTCCAGGTGTCAGCTTCTTCTGATAATCTCTCAAACCTTGCATTTGCTCCGGTTACAGTACACTATACCTTCTTTGAAACAATGACCGGACTTACCTTTCTCTCAGGATTCTTTGACCCAATATAAGCGCACCCTCAGGGCTATAAAGCACACATATACGGTAATGAGCGTGTGGAAAAATCATAAAAAAAGTCCCTAGCGCTCCATCGGGGCAAACACGGCATACTGTTTAAAATACATCTCAAATATTCTCAAGCGTACCACTACACGGTATCAGCATTTACTAAAATTCATCCGACGCCCGTCTCACATTGAACTGAGCGCTGTTCTACTCCATCGCCCTATGTTTCTAACACATCGCAGGTAGCATCTGGACTCGCCCTTGTACTCACAAACTTCACAATCTAAATGGTTTCACACGCGAGATGTGGCGTAATCCTTGTTACTTTATAATCCATAATGTTTCAGTCTTCGCAGCACTGGCATCAGTTACTCTTGGTACACGAAACGGACTTGCGTAAAAGTACTTCTGGGGAACAGTGAAGGACATGGTGATCGCAGAAAAACGTGCAAACCGCGAAGAAATGAGAAACATGTCGGACTGATCTCTGAACTAAATGAGTCATACGATGTACTGCACGCAACAGCTAGCATCCGTTTTTAGACTGCAACGTTGTCATCAACAGCCCGGCAGTTCGTTTGAGCACTTACTTTAGGAAACTGATTCAGTCAAATACCGATTACTTTAGAGTTCCCATTTCCCGTATGCTTCACTTATTTACTTTCATTTTTATTCAAAACGTTTATGGGCTAGTTTACTTAGACAACAATTCGAGATTAACTTTTATATGTTAGTAAATCACGTATCCATCAGTAATACAGTAGAAAAATTTCATTGTTATTTTTGGACTATAAACCAGTTGCAGAAAATTTATTGATTGTTAGTGGGTCAGAAATTGCATTGTAAAAGTGTTGACTTTGCTTTCACTAAGCATAGGAACTAAGATAAATTAAAGGATTTTCGTTTGCTCTCTGCCACATGTCTTAATCCCAACCGTTAGTGAAAGACTGTAGATATTATCGTGTTAGGGATATAGCAACAGAAACACCAGGCCGTTCCGTTACATTCTCTTAAAAACGATGATATATTAGACTGTATTACTACTGTTGCTGCGTCCACCGGTCTCAACTAGTCCCTGATTCTGTGGACCATCACGAAAGACGGGAAAGATCAATAATCATTTCTTCGTCACTTCTTGCTTGTCTGACTGGCCCCGTGTCGTCTCGAGTGTAATCCTGACCACGGATGTCTGCTCTGCATGTTGCAGCGCTGCCAGTGCAGCTTATTCTTCGTGTTCAAATGTCCCTGCTAACACGTAACACTGAACGGAACATACCATTAGATTAATTTGGGAACGCTCTACAATAAGTACGCGAAATTACGCTTTAAAAAATCATTTTACATGTAACGAGAAACAAACTGACGCTGTTTGTTGACATTGATCGTCAGTTGAAGGACGTGATCAGCAGTACTTGTCTGTGCCGACTCTGTTTACACATCACAAAAACTAAATCGTAAAAATTATTGAAAGGCACTGTGAAGCATGCTCAGCAAACTCTCTCACATCCGATGTATGTATGGTCAGTTAGCGAAGCTGGTAACCCCAAATAATTACAGAGCTGTTTAAGATTTCCTGATTCTGTCCTTAGTAAATGCCGCCTAGACTCTTCAGATAGCAGAAATATCTGTACCGTACTCAGTTTTTCGAATGGATCAATAATAATTTGTATTGTAGCGTCGTAGTTTTAAAAAAATACAGGTTCAACGGCTTTTCTGAAACCTACATGTAAGCTCCAGAGAAAACTGTGAGTGCCTCGGGAATAATTCAGCCAGCCGCGTTCGCATTTTGCGTGCAGATAGCTTGCATCTGTATCATGGGTAGCTTCAACATAAGTCGATCCGTTGTTTGATTTGGGGGAGGGGACCAAACAGCGAGGTCTTTGGTCCCATCGGCGTAGGGAGGGTTGAGGAAGGAAGTTGATCATGCCCTTTGAAAGGAACCATCCCGACATTTGCGTGAATGGTTTAAGGGTAATCACAGGAAACCTAAATCAGGATAATCGGGCGCGGGTGTGAGTCGTCGTCCTGTCGAATGTGCTGACCACTGCCTCAGTTACGTCGCTCGCTTTGAGCAGAGGGTTGATCAGCGGAACGGTGGAAGGTGTGTGGAATTATGTCGCTCGGTTCTGATTTCGACATCGGTAGAGAAGGATATTTCTTCAAAGAATAATTCTCTTCACCGATGAATCTATCTTCACAAATCAATGAAAGCTGAATTTAAGAAGGATGCATTGTTGGTCCCCTGAGAATCCGCAAAGGCTGAGGCAGGTAGAACATCACTGCCAGTGCAGTGTGAGCGTTTGGTGTGGAGTTATTGGAGATTATGTGATTTGTTCTGACTCAATTCAAGAAAACTTTACGAGTTATAGTTTGGCATAATTTCTTACATATACACTCCTGGAAATTGAAATAAGAACACCGTGAATTCATTGTCCCAGGAAGGGGAAACTTTATTGACACATTCCTGGGGTCAGATACATCACATGATCACACTGACAGAACCACAGGCACATAGACACAGGCAACAGAGCATGCACAATGTCGGCACTAGTACAGTGTATATCCACCTTTCGCAGCAATGCAGGCTGCTATTCTCCCATGGAGACGATCGTAGAGATGCTGGATGTAGTCCTGTGGAACGGCTTGCCATGCCATTTCCACCTGGCGCCTCAGTTGGACCAGCGTTCGTGCTGGACGTGCAGACCGCGTGAGACGACGCTTCATCCAGTCCCAAACATGCTCAATGGGGGACAGATCCGGAGATCTTGCTGGCCAGGGTAGTTGACTTACACCTTCTAGAGCACGTTGGGTGGCACGGGATACATGCGGACGTGCATTGTCCTGTTGGAACAGCAAGTTCCCTTGACGGTCTAGGAATGGTAGAACGATGGGTTCGATGACGGTTTGGATGTACCGTGCACTATTCAGTGTCCCCTCGACGATCACCAGTGGTGTACGGCCAGTGTAGGAGATCGCTCGCAACACCATGATGCCGGGTGTTGGCCCTGTGTGCCTCGGTCGTATGCAGTCCTGATTGTGGCGCTCACCTGCACGGCGCCAAACACGCATACGACCATCATTGGCACCAAGGCAGAAGCGACTCTCATCGCTGAAGACGACACGTCTCCATTCGTCCCTCCATTCACGCCTGTCGCGACACGACTGGAGGCGGGCTGCACGATGTTGGGGCGTGAGCGGAAGACGGCCTAACGGTGTGCGGGACCGTAGCCCAGCTTCATGGAGACGGTTGCGGATGGTCCTCGCCGATACCTCAGGAGCAACAGTGTCCCTAATTTGCTGGGAAGTGGCGGTGCGGTCCCCTACGGCACTGCGTAGGATCCTACGGTCTTGGCGTGCATCCGTGCGTCGCTGCGGTCCGGTCCCAGGTCGACGGGCACGTGCACCTTCCGCCGACCACTGGCGACAACATCGATGTACTGTGGAGACCTCACGCCCCACGTGTTGAGCAATTCGGCGGTACGTCCACCCGGCCTCCCGCATGCCCACTATACGCCCTCGCTCAAAGTCCGTCAACTGCACATACGGTTCACGTCCACGCTGTCGCGGCATGCTACCAGTGTTAAAGACTGCGATGGAGCTCCGTATGCCACGGCAAACTGGCTGACACTGACGGCGGCGGTGCACAAATGCTGCGCAGCTAGCGCCATTCGACGGCCAACACCGCGGTTCCTGGTGTGTCCGCTGTGCCGTGCGTGTGATTATTGCTCGTACAGCCCTCTCGCAGTGTCCGGAGGAAGTATGGTGGGTCTGACACACCGGTGTCAATGTGTTCTTTTTCCATTTCCAGGAGTATACTATTAAATTTTCGTCTCCCTTCACTATCTGAATAATTTCTTTTATCTCATCATACATTTCATCAATCTCTTCGTCATCTGCGGAGTTAGTCGGCTTCGTGTCTATCTTGGCCACAATAATGCGTTCACTATGCTGTTTATAGTAGCTTACCCGCGTTCCTATTTTTTTTATTCCTTAGTAAACCTACTCCTGCATTACTCCTATTTGATTTTGTATTTATAACCCTGTATTCACCTGACCACCAGATTTGCTCCTCCTGCCATCGAACTTCGCTAATTCCCACTATATCTAACTTTAACCCATCCATTTCCCTTTTTAAATTTTCTAACCTACCTGCCCGATTAAGGGATCTGACATTCCACGCTCCGACCCGTAGAACGCCAGTTTTCTTTCTCCTGATAACAACGTCTTCCTGAGTAGTCCCCGCCCGGAGATCCGAATGGGGGACTATTTTACCTCCGGAATATTTTACCCAAGAGGACGCCATCATCATTTAACCATAAGTAAAGATGCATGCCCTCGGGAAAAATTGCGACTGTAGTTTCCCCTTGCTTTCAGCCGTTCGCAGTACCAGCACAGTAAGGCCGTTTTGGTTAGCGTTACAAGGCCAGATCAGTCAATCATCCAGACTTGCCCCTGGAACTACTGAAAAAGCTGCTGCCCCTCTTCAGGAACCATACGTTTGTCTGGCCTCTCAGCTGATACCCCTCCATTGTGGTTGCACCTACGGTACGGCTATGTGTATCGTTGAGGCACGCAATCCTCCCCACCAACGGTAAGGTCCATGGTTCATGGGGAGGGGGGGGGGGGGAATTCTATATAATAACTTAATTCAGAATTCAAATAATTAAATTAAATCTAGATGGGAGGGTCAAAAGAAAAAATAGAAAAGTAATTAAGTAATACAAAGACTTTATTAATGAAGACAACAGCCAAATAACAGAGGAGGCAGGCAGCCAATATTTTTAACAATCAGAGTTCAAGGGATAAAGCAACAGAGTAAATGGAAGAAGTGATGCTATGTATACGAAGGCGTATCACAACTATATCAAGCTGTACCGAAGGAATGAAAATGTAATTGACGCATTCAAAGAAAACACGTCAGGAAGCTGATAAAGTCTCAAGTAAAATACTAAGTCCTGTCCTTTACATATATCACTATTGGAAGCTGTATTCCCAAATGTTATTTTCAGACCATTTCAGAAGCGCCTCGAAAGGACTAGAAAGGATTATATACTCAAAAACCATAACGCATCTATTTCAAACTAGGAAAGTAACTCTTAATTTATGTTTAGATGTGCTCTCTCAGGGAACGTACTGTTTTTCAGTACATGAATAAGGTTATATAAAATAAAAATGGGGAAAAAAACAAATTTTGAACTGATTTTTACTACGCCTTATCAAAAGCATTTGACTATGCAGGCCATAGCATTCCCCTAGAGAAGCAAAAATATTATGGGTATCAGAGATCTTTCTGGTAAATATCTTCCATCATCTCTACTTAAAAGCAAGCGGAGTGATGCATTAAGAGACCCAGTATATGTCCTAAACGATACAGCACCTGGAGAATGGGTAGTATTCAGTTCAGGTGAATCACAGAGATGTATATTGAGTACACGCTTATTCTTGTTGCACTGAATGAAATGGTTATCTCCGACAATACAAGTATTATAATCGAGTCTAGAGAAAAAACTCAATATTCGTAAAGTCAATAAAAATTTTCCTTTAAACGTAATGCTCGATTGTCAGCAAACAGAATGTCACAGAAGTTACATAAATACAGCACATGCAATTTTTTGCTGTAGAAGATCTGACCGTGCCCCAGGAAATAATAGGTGCGGGTAAATCAATAACTGGAGGAGAATGTTCTTAATTCTTAAGTGTTTAAATTGTTAAGGAGTTGTACTGGAAGTTACATGCTACAGACTTGCTTAATATTCCAAGATATGGAAGTTATAAGTTACAGTTAAAGAATGTAACGACTTACAAAAATTAAAACTAGAATTAGAACTGTCTTACACTACCTATCACTCAGCCTTATTGTGACATAGAAGGGAATAAAGTATTTCGTAGCAAAAATCTTTGATCACCTGCCCAGTAATGTAAAGAAGCCTACAGCTTATAAAATTAGCGTCAGACACAAACTTAAATTTCATCTGTTTGAAAAATCCTTCTGTCTGTCTGTATGTCTCCCCCCCCTCTCTCTCTCTCTCTCTCTCTCTCTCTGTGTGTGTGTGTGTGTCTGTGTGTGTGTGTGTCTGTGTGTATACATATGACACAGATAAAGAGAGAGAAAGAGGAATAGATTGCAAAAAAATGTGAATATCTTAAGACAATAATGTACGTCGTCAGCATGTTCTCGTAGTTTTCAATGATAAAATGTATTACAGTTATGAATATTATAATTATAAATATATATTACATAATGCCTTCATGGGTAGACGCCGCAGTTATGAATCACAGGGCGCTAAAAGAATTAAACTAAACTCTGATGATTAGACTTCGTTACGTTAAATTCAAGACAGGTTACACGAACTTACCTCTACTCGCCAACAGTTTAATAATTTGTATTTGCTTGTGACGCAAGTGGCATACTGGAGTTACTTACAGTCATCGTACATTTCCACAAGGTATACCATTAAATAAAATTATGTGCAGCTTTTCTGTATGTGATAGTACCACTACTAGCCTTGTAAGCAACATTTTATCAAATATTACGTTCCTTCCCTCATATTTCTCATGCTTGTGTAAAGACTCTCAGTTCAGTCTATTACTGTAATACTTGCCGGAGATACTGGCTTGTCTTTGAAGCCTATATCCACGAAAAGAGTTTCGAAGACAGTGGGGAAGTTAGACTTCAGATACTCGAATGGTTTGTCGAATTGCAGGCTGTAGTCTAAATACCATCCACCAGTACTGCCCCACCTGTATACCGTGAGCTCCATCTGCAACAATACCACAGCACATCGTCAGAGAAACTTACACGGAAAACTTTCTGAGAGTATGCCACTATGAGACAATTTTCGAGAAAATTTAGTGGAATCATGTAGAACAATTTGTGTACTTCCAAACGTAACAGATTGTGTGAAATCAAAAAGAAAGTAGTGGATGTTGTTGTATCCGTCACTTAGCGTTCAGAAATGATTTATATTTAGATCATATTTTTTTAACCAGTGCAAAGGAGGTTGTACACTATTTTGCAATTTCTATTATTTCTAGACATTCATCAGATTGATAAAGTTGGAATGATATTTACCAGATTTCCAGCTCTAAGTTACAAATAAGACCTATTTTACATTGTAAAAGTGTACATCCCAGTAATTGAACGCCCTTCGCCAACTGAGAGCAGCAATAGTTAAATACCCAAAGAAAGAAGATCTATTGACTTCGTACTGCAGGAGACGATGAGAAGTAGCTTTATTTCAGCAATGTATGGAATTTTGGGAAATGGCAAACGGTTGTCTTTCCGCGTTGTATTATAAACCATTGAATGAAATCCAACAGGTCCACTATATACGAATAAGCTGGTATATAGAAAGAAGTTTAAGCGAAGTAAAACAGATGACTAAACTTAAGCGATATTGTTCGACAATAATATCAATTTAACCAATATTATTGTGTAACAATATCAGAAATTTTGTAGTACAGACAAATATATTAATCCTTGCGAAAATGAAAGTACCTCGATTTGCAGAAGAAACAGTTACGCAACAAAAATGTTCCTTAAGTTAAAGTACAGGTCACTCACCTCACTTTTATAGCATTTGCCATGTACTTTTAAGGAAATTTCGTTACTTCTTTGATTCTTTCTTTTTTACTAGATACAAAACTTCATATCTTATTATTGGAGGGCTTCAATATCGTCCTAAAATTATAGACATTTCAATGTTTACCGTTCTACAGTCCAATATGTATTGTTTGTCAGGATTAGGGAGGATTTCATATTCTGATGAGGTTTACCTTTCAGGGAAACAGTTGCCTAAGCAGCCTGCCACTGTGTCAGCGTAATGTATTTTGCAGGATATGTTTTAAAAATTCCTTTTGAGTTCTTCAATACATGTTTCGCTAAGCCTTCTCATACAGTTCTACTTACAATTATTTATTTATGTCAGCCTTCACCATTTCACAAGGAGGCACCTCAGCATCAATATATGAGAGATGTTTAAGTTCCCAATATAGAATGTGATTTTTCATTATGAATGTTCTTATAAAAATTCTAGCTGAACATCTGGAATCGCTCAGCTACGTATTTATTACATTCTATTAGGCCATCTCTTTCTCCCTGTCACTGTCGATCTCTCCCTTCAACCTCACTGTGTCCCTATCCCATTGCCCCTCCTTTTATCCAACTGCTGCTCCCATCTCTCTCTCTCTCTCTCTCTCTCTCTCTCTCTCTCTCTCTCTCTCTCTCTCTCTATCTATCTATCTATCTATCTATCTGCCTCTCTGCCCCCCTCCCCCCAATCCTCTGTTCATCTGCTGCTGCCCTATCTCTCTGACCATTTGCTTCTCTACCTCTATTGATACACTGCTATCCCCTCTGTCTCCCTTCCTCTGTTCTCTAGCTCCTCCTACCCTCTGTCTTCTCCTCAACCAATCTACTGTCCCTCTCTCTGTTCATTTCCTCCTCCATTTGTTAGCCCATCTCCTCCTGTTTCCTTTTGCTGTCCATCTCCCTCTCCATCAGGCCTGCTACTTCTCCCACAGTCTCCATCCAAAAAAACTCCTGCATCTTCCTTTCTCTGTCCACCACCCCATTACCCTCTCTCTGTCCATCTCATCTTCCCTTCCTCTGTCTATTTCCCCTCACCTTCTCACTGACCATCTCCTCCTCTCGCATATCTGTGATCATCCTCCACCTTCCCCCTCGCTTTCTAGCCACCTCTTCCACCCCCTTTTCTTTGAGCGTTATCATCACCACCCCGAACGAGTATTTCTGAATTTTGTCCCCAGATTATTCCTGTCCAAATAGTAAGTTTGGCTGATTCAATTCAGGGGCTTAGCAGTAACTTTTTACCCGCAGCTTTGTCTGCATACCTACATGACACATATTTAACATATTTAATACATACGGGGTGACCAAAAAATCAATTAACACTTGAAAATTCAATATTTCGTGTAATAACACATGTAGGGATGTAGTAGTTGATACATATGCTTGAAAGGACATGAGGTTTTATTGAAACCGAAAAAGCGCGCAACATGACCAACAGATGGCATTTCATATGATGCAAAAGAAGTTCAGTAAGTCGGCTGTCACTCATCAACAATACCTGTAGTCAAGGAACAATGTTGTGAGCAGCACTGTACAGTTTATAATCAAGTACGGTGAGAAACTGCGGAGGGAGGTTGTCTTCTAGCATCCGTAACAAGGACGATCGCTGTAGACTTGCGGCTTCAGGCAACTCCACAATCAATAATCACACGGATTGAGGTTTGGGGAATTGGGAGACCCAGCACGACAGAAGTTGCGGCTCAGCAAGCGATCTCCATCAAACGACGTGAGCAAGAGCTCTGTCATATGTGTATCAATAAGGGATGCCCCAGCCTGCATAAAATTCGTACGTGATTGTGTCTGGTCGCCCGTTACGGGGACGATCGTCTTCACATTTTGATCATTTTCTTCGCAGCGACGTTTCTCATGGGACCTTAACAGTTGGAAAACCTTCTTATGGCGATAGAATCGTAAAGCTGTAGTAGCGTATACTCCATTCTGATAGTAAAGCTTCACTAGCAGTGCCTCTGCTGGTAAAGTCAACATGGCGCAATTGCTGGCACATCTGACCCCCTGTCTCAATACACCTCATTTTATACACACATCTCTTGCGGTGTCAGTGACATGTTACTCCCGAGCGCCATACGTTGGCCGGAATTTGCACTCGCATTCGGTTTCAATAAAACCCCATATTATTTTAGGCACGTGTGACAAGTTTCACCTCTCTACCTACATTATTCCATACGTTTCTGCACTTTCAAATTAAAGGACTTTCTGTTCACTGCTTATTTTTACACATATTTCGCATATATTTAACATATTTCATTACATATTTAACCATATATTTCACTCACATCGTTAGAGAACTTTACCCTGCAGTTTCGTTTGAATGCAGCTCAATATTTATGGCGTGACATCTTCAGAATAGTGTGTCGGACAACGACATAATTTTCGCTGTATGTGAAACGTGTTGCGAATCGAGTCAATTGTAAAGCAGTAACAAATCAATTTGTCAGCATGAGGCGGAAATTTTTGACTCTTCTCAGTGTTTATGACTTCATATCTCCTGAACTACGTGTTGTAAATATTTTGCACTTATATTTAGTGGTACATGTTCATACTGTCTGCAAAATGTGTTGGCAACAGAGTTGTTGGTCAAGAAACAATAAATTAAAAGCTCATGCCAGGTGAAGTAGTTTTACTGCATAAATAACAAAAAAGTAGTTTGGTGGACGAATGAGCGAGAAAACGTCTCGAAATGTTTTAAAAGTATGTACAATGTGAATTATGCTTCTTTTACAACCCCAACCCAATCCCACAGCTTTGAGAGGCAGGAGGTTCTTAAGCACACAGTGGTTCTTTATAGACTGAAATGGATACTTGTAAGAAGTTTGAATGAAACTGATACAGTGGTTTACGCGCACATATACATATATACAGTTTTATAATACACTCTAAGGCAAGAAAATGGACTCACCAGGTACCACGAAGGAATTATTCGAAAGGGAGGAAAATCGGTAGATGTGATGCACATGTACAGAAAAACAAATGAATGCTACTTCACAGGTCCTCCTGAGGGATATAGTGACAAACTCTGTTCAACTAACGCTGTAAATTGTCAAAATCGTGACACGGTTGGAGGGCCTTGAACGTAATCCTCCAGATGTTCTCATTTCAGGAGAGATCCGACGATTTTGCTGGGCAAGGTAGCGTCTGGCAAGCACTAAGACAAGAAGTAGATACCCTCAATTTGTGCAAGTGGGCATTATCTTGTTAACATGTAACCACAGGATAACTTGTCATGAAGAGCGACAAAACAGGGCGTAGAAAGTCGTCGACGTACTGCTGCGCTGTAATAGTACGACGCATGACAACCGAAGAGGTCCTGCTATGAAAACAAATGACATCCTAGACCATCACTCCTGGTTGTCGGGTCATATGGAACGTGACAGTAAGGCTAGTATCCCACTATTGTGTGGGGCTTCTCCAGGGACGTCTTCGGCCTGGAATCTCAATGACTCGAGCAGAACTGTCTTCAGTAATGGATTTTCTCTGTGAAACCTTTTATGGCACAGTAGGTCAACTTGAAGAACGGATCACATGAGCTGTGCTGAACCCGTTAACTAGCGACGACTTGTCTGGAGACTCCCTGGACAGGGTTAGGATGCCAACCTGATTTTCGCCTATGATATGGTCCGACAATATGGAATGATGGTCTGAGGTGCCACTCCTTTCATAGTAAGACCCGTTTGGTTGTCATTCGCGACATGCTTTTAGTAAAACGGTACGTCGACGATAATCTACGCCCTGTTTTGTTGCCCATCTGGCAAGCTATACAGGGCTTATATTTCAGTAAAATAATCCCCGCCCCCTCATGGCGAGAGCTTCTATTGCTACTATTCATGCTTGATAAACCCTATTTAAGCCGTCAAGGTTGCTAGATCTTTCCCCAACAAAGAACGTTTACAACATTATGAGCATGGCCCTGAAACCACCTTGGGATTTTGACGATCTACCGCGTCATTTGGACAATTTAAAGCGATATCCCTCAGGAGGACATCCAACAAACGTATCAGTGAATGGGAAGCTGAAAAACTGCTTGCAGAAGGACCACAGGCGGACCAATGCATTATTGACTTGCTTCATTTGTGAAGCTCTTTCTGTTGTATAAATCAACAATTTTTTCTAAAATTGGAATCATTTGGTTTTTTGTACATGTATGTGACATCGATTGACGTACTATTCGGATAATGCCTTTTTGTTTTTTTTTTTTGTTTTTGTTTTTTGTCTGGCTTTTCTTTTTCCGGTTTCTCAAGAGGTATGCTGCTGCTGCCTACGAACCTGGTTTGGTATTTCTGGGGTCAGTTAGGTGGTCTGTTATAGCAGCGGACTGTTGTATAACTCTGGACTGAGTGAATTCTAGAATGTTTAACCTGTGTTTAGAGTTACCTCAATCTGTCTGCGACAGTAACTGAATATCCAACTACCGCAGCCCGACAATCAGTGGTAGCCTAACACTTTCTCCCAGATTGACATGAAATGAATTACTCTGAAGTGCGTCTACATGAGCCTCTTCATCATTTTGTTTAACATTTATTCTGGGCGCAAACTGCAAAAAAGAAGGAAAAAAGAAGAAGAGAAACTGAGCAGCTGTGTGTGTCTATAGTGGACGAAAAGTATATTACCTTTATTGCACCCAACATCTTACTAAGAATTTCGGAGGTTATCGGAGTCCCACGTGCATATTCAATACATCTAAGTGCAGTATGTCAGAGTATACATCCTTTCCTCATCTCATCTGATGAATGAAAAGCATGAATGAGAGTGTACAAGGTAAATTTCAGTGTGTAGATCTGTGGCAGTAAAGGTAGTCTGCTATGTGGCAGAATAGCCAATCCTATAAGTCACGTATCAGGTAGCAAAGAGTTTTCTGTTCGCCTTGGGCAAAGCTCTTGTACAGTTTGGCAACACACAGTAGGGAGCTCTCTGGGCACTTCCGGAAGAATGGAACGCGTCGGATACAAAAGAATAATCTTGGCAGTGTACCGGGAAACGCGAGACGAGCAACTTCGACTAAGTTTAAGTGTGTCTATTCTTACTTGATTCATTATCTTATTTTTGTAGATTTCAGCTACAGTCAAAATTACTGTCTTGCTCTCATCGCTTATCGCTCGTTTAGCGGTATACGGAATTTTTCTTGCTAATTTAGGAACATTATGAGCAGTTGCATTTAGCCACGCACGGAAGCCATTGTTCTGTTCTACCTCTGTTCAGACATGTGGACTCGTGATGTATCTTCTCAGTTCAACCTGATTTAGTTCGTTGTTATTCTCACGAGAATAGTATAATTGGACAGATTTCTGAACATTAGCTAGTTTAGATTTCAGTTCGTTATCTAGCTTCTACGTGTCTTTGTCGTCTCAGCACAACTTCTTCAATTTGCTTAGCTAATGTGAATTTTAGCACTCACATTATCCAGAGTTTCTGTATGTGACAACCACGTGTTCTCGGATTGTGAGAGTCGTTAAACGTCACTGTTATTGATTCTCCAGGTAAAACTTCTAAATTAGTTTCAGAACCTCTTCTATGGTGCAACTATGCATACTAGTGTTTTTCTTTACTCTTATGTCTGTCCTGAATTTGTATTACATATGTATATGTGCGTGAACGTCGCCATTGAAAAATTCCTCTGCCGATCCCATGCTCAATAATTAATGACAAATTGTGGTGGGGTCTCAAAGATGCAGTTCTAAATGTGACTTTGTAGCTCAGCCAAGAGTGTTGTGAGGAACCGCAACCATCACTCATTTATTAGTTGCTTAGGTTATTACTTCGTTCAGCTCTCCTTGAATAAACGTGGTATTTTTACAAGAACGCATTCTTAAGTATTCCCATGCAAACGTCCATTTTACGTCCTGCTGCTATTCATTGTGCAACAGACAATTACGGCGAAGTTATTTGTTTAATATTTATTCAACTATCTTAATTATGCAAATCAATCATCGACAGATATCCTACAACTGTTACACTGACGCTCTGGCGCTGTCGACAATTTATGCAGCTGCGTCATTACTGAATGTATCGAGATTCAAGTAAGGGACCCCACCAACTTGTCGTGATTGCGGCTTCATACTTATTAGTGGCTGATAGACCGATCTCTGATTAAGAAGAGGAATGATATAAGCTACTATCATGACCAGGAATCTGCAGCCCACATCTCCACCGCAAACTGAGCATGAATGCAGCCAGTCGTATGGCTGGCAAGAGCAGGCACGCACTGAAAGCCCGCCACGCATACGACTGAGAGTCACTCAAAGAAAAGAAAATAGAGTATAGGTAATAAACATAAATATTCCTGATGACTACTTCCCTAATTTAAGAAGATCAAATAAGAAAATGGGTCGAGATTTAGTAAAGAAATTTTCAGGAAAACCCATCTAATATGTCTGGATGAATGATGTTCGAGTTTTAATCGATAAATTAACATTATTTCGTGGAAAAGACTTAGCTGGAAATAAAAATTATCACAATGAAGATGTTGGAATAACACAGATGTTAACAAACGAATTTAGTCACTTTTTATTAATAATCCCAAAGGAATTTTATGTTTGATAATTTTTTGAATAATCTTGACAACCGATTTTGGAAAAGTGAGAAACTTCAAAGAAGTTTAGTAGATTGGGCTTTAGATAATTTACCAATGCCAGAGATGAATCAACAAGGACATAAATACTGTTGATGTTCCATTAAGCTTTAAGAAAGACTTACACATGGGAATTAAGGAATTATTCCATTAGATGAAGCTTGTAAAAAACGTGATATTGCCTATAGAGATAATAAGGTCATAGAAAAAAGACACAAAACAGATAAAGAACTATAATTACATGTGAAGAAAGAATACATGTAAGTGATGCTTCATTAGGAGAAAAAACATCTGCAATTGCAGTTAGAGGAATAATGTATGGTAAACGAAAATTAGTTAAGGGATTATGTGTGGATGATGATAGATAGGGATTAAGAATTTATTAATCCTTATAATTTTTAATGTGCATAAATGAATAACTTTTCAGTTGATTATACTTTGCTTCCAAGTGACAAAACTAAACCAAATTCATTTAAAATAAAATAAAATAATGGACAGTTACCTAGTATTGAACCATTTTTACTGCTGCACAAAAAAAGGCAAAGCAACAGCTAATGCATTCAAAGACTAGTAGAAATTTGATTTTTACATTATAAATTCCTGTTGTGAAAAAGATTATCAAATATCTAACAAAAAATGAAAAAGGTAAAAGACTAACACAACATGAAGATGGATTTATTCCATTACTATCAGCTGGATTTCCATATCCAGAAACCATTAGTTCATTTGCTGGTCGTTTTACAACTATCGCAAATGCAGTAATAAACAAGAAAAAGCTGATAAAGAATTGGGAGAACAGAAAATACATAATGCAGGAACAGGGGGAAAAGGAAAAGAAGTACAAAATTCCAAAAAACAATTGAAAAGTATAATAAACCATTATCAAATTATCACATAGATAAATTTGCTAAACAATTGAAAATTAAATATTTTCATGGCGTTTTTATGATTGATGAACTACAAAATGAACCAAAAAATTTAGGATTTAGCATAGTTAATTTAGGTACATCTGATCACTTTGGTACCCACTGGATTTATTATTATAAGAATAAAGATATAAAATTTGTTTTTATTCATTTACTGGTAATATCCCATAACAACTAAACAATTATTTGCGAAAAGGACCTCTACTACAATACTGAGAGAATAGGAAACTTCAGTGAAGTAATATGTGGTCGTTCGTGTTTATTTGTTTTGAAACTCTTATGCATGAATTATAAGTTTAATGATATTTTGAATTTAATAACTGGGCATATTTGGAAATAAAACACAGCCTAAAGGTCACACAATTAATAGTCAGATAAATGTAGAAAACATAAGAAATCAATTAGAAGCCAAAATTTATCCAAAAACAGAACCTTTAATTAAACAATTTCATAAAGAATGACATAACATTTTTAAAGCAACTAAATGATATATTGAGTTTAGAGGCAGAAGAATAGTAGATATAACATATCTGATGCTGTTACTAAACAATACTTAGAAAATACTAAGAAAACCTGAATATGCAAGTATTCTAACACAATCTGATAAATATATGTAACAAAACCTGAATATTGAAGTATTCTAACACAATTTGATAATTAAATCACTAAAACACATATTAATGTAAGAGGCACACAGATCCATCATAATAATTAATGAAAAAAATATCAAATGTGATTTCTGTGGTCTAAAGAATCTGCTTATATCCTCTAGATAAAAATTCAGAAAGAGTAAAAAAATATAAAAATGTTGGAATAGATCTCGACTGCAAAATTGAAAATATTGAGTTTCCTGTATTGATTGAGAATATTCCAAAAATTTGAAACAATATTAATGTATCTATTGATGTCTATTCGTTTGATGAAAAATATCAAGTGTTCCCATTAAAAATTATGAATGTTAAGAAAGAGAAACATTTGAATCTCCTTTACTTCAAGGAAGAAGTTTATTCACACTATCGTTGTATAAAAAAATTACCTATGCTTGTTTCAGGTCTAATTAATAAACATGAA